>NC_139574.1:14278088-14465588 GCF_946808225.1 Silurus aristotelis
AGCATTATATTACATCTTCAATAAAAGATATAGTAAAGTATAAGAAGACATATCCTTCAATGTACCACCTCTGTGACAAGCAATGATACAGTTTAATACCATTTTTTCCTGAATTGTTGGGACACAACATTAAATATTTGGAGCAGTATGCAGATCCTCGTCGTCTTAAATTGTTGTAGTGCTGTACTAATGAAGGAAGCTTATATCTTGTTGGACATTTACTTTACTGTAAATTTCAACCACAACAATGCAATATGAACTGAAGAACACTACATGAGACAAAACAAAATAATTAGAAGGTATGGGTTTAAAGAAAATTTTTTAGTTTGTTTTTTGTTTCTACAAAAATAAAGCAAGTATAAATGTCTTACCCTTTTTGTCTCCTTTCTAGTCACTTTCATTATTACATCATCTTTACTTGCTGTTGTTCTCAATAAAGATATAATGCTTTTGGAATATTACTTCATTCAGCTTTTAAAAGCTATTTCTGTCTTTACTACTTCCTATATAACGGTATCCTGTTACAGAAGATCTTGGACAAAGAAAAATTTTATCAGGCTGCTGCTGTTGGTGCTATTTTATAAAGGATTTTTATAAATACACACTACTAATGTATATTTTAAATAGCATTGAATTCAATGGGATATTAAAGTAATTTGAAGCAGAGAATATAGTAGGACTTCCTAAACATCCTGATATGGTCTCAGTATTAGTTAAAAAAAAATAATTAATAAACCACTCTCAGATTAAACTACCAATACGTTTAAGTTTTACTTTAACGTATTACGTTTAAGTTTAATAATACATAACTTAATGCCAACCACACTCGAAGGACAAACATATATTGCTGCCAGCCTGTTGGGATTGTACAGTACTGTATGTGTGAATTAATTGTTTTTTTCTCTTTAAGACCTACAGCTCCTTCTAGTGGACAAGACCTTAACAGCACATCTGAAAGTTTGTCATTATATTAAAAGATATATGAAATTACCTATATTCCTGGAACTTGGTGAGGAAGCCATACATTTTGGTGATCTGCTTTTTGCCAGGTCCACTGCTCTGTGTTGCCAGTGAATTCTGTTCAGTAGTAGCTTCACAAGTGCTTACATTCCTCTCAGTGCCTTGACTTGTTTTAGGACTTGTTAGACCTGCTGTTTTTCGGTGCCCTGCATACGCTCTAATGGTCACCTAAACAGAAAGGACAATTGAAAACCCTAGCTACAAAACCAGAATAAATCCCACATACATCTCCCCAGGCTGAAATACATCAGAATATTATTAATACAGTATGTGATAAAAAGAATATAAAACAATGCTACTAAAAGTTTAGTGTTCAGATAATATTTTGGGTATTAACACATACTTTAGTCCCAGCCTGAAGCCCTTCCAGAGGAGCTGGCTTTCGGAAAGTCTTGTGGTGATTGATTTTATGGTCAACCTTTTCTTTTGTAAAAAGAAACTGAAGTCGGCATTTGTTGCAATGATAAACTGAAGATTTCTGCAAACAAAGACAATTGGCAAAAAAGATATACTTTTATAGGGAAAACGTTGCCGCCAATTTGTGTATTTTATTTGTTGTTACAAATAACAGTTTATTTGTAAAGCTATATTTACTGTACACCCATATTTACCTGATGACGAGCAAAGTGCTGCTGGTATGTACCAGAGTTCTTAAAGACCTTCAGACAATAAATGCAGAGCAGGTAGCGTGTGTCCTCATGCCATGTGCAGAAGTGATTGTGCACATCAGAGTAGAATGAAGATCGATACTGGCACAACTGTTTAAAAAAAAAAAGAAAAAAAGAACAAGGCTGTTTTTATCTATTTAAATAGATAAAACACCTACCAAAATGACTATAGGGAAAAAAAACAACTACTACTTCATGAAATGTAGCTCACCTGACAGACATATGGCATTTCTCCAGGTTTGTGAGTGTTCTTCATGTGCTGTAGGAAAACAGGCTCACTCTCAAACGCCCACTCACAAATTTTACACCTGGCTGTACAAAAAGAGACCCAATCATGACTCCAACAACAACGAAACAAAAAAACACAGAACACCAGTGATTTTACAGTGAGGTTTGAAATGATCTTAAAAAGTGGAAGACCAGAACATTATGTTTGATAGATCTGCATGTAGATAATTGAAGGTCGTTCTTTCACACGTTAAGCATATTATATAAATATATAGAGTAGATGAATCTCTGGGGTTTCATAGCTACCCATGGGACACAGCTTTTGCCACTATCCAGTTGAAGAAAAGTATTACATAAGTGTGCTTATAGTAAGTCTGCTTATCTCAATAGAGTAGTGAAAAGAAAAAGGGCAGTAGAATTGGCTTATCCTGACTGCTTAGTCATGTGCAAAATAAAGGAAAGAGACAGTATTGTTTAATCAGCCCAAAAATACACTGGATTTCCTGGCTTGAGGTCAGAAATTACAAGTTGTGACCTCAAGCTGAATGCTGTATTTTTGTCTTTTGCTGATAATTTTAAGTGCATTTGCATATTTGTGTGTCTGTACAGTGTTCAACATTAATAATACTTAATGAATTCAGAAAACTTGATTCCCAGCCAATATAATTTACACTCCGTTGTTTTAAGTACAAACGTGCGTTGTGTTTTTACATACTTCCCACGTTATTTTTCCTTAAATTTTAGTTCAATATTTCTGCATTTAGATCGTACAAAACATATATTTTAATAAGTTAGTACAAATTTATACTGCTTGTTTTTCTGTCTTTACAGAAACAGGCTTAAACTGAGATCTGAGCTGAAATCCTCTGAATATATCCTCTGCGTGCACACACAAACACACACACACACACACTCATTTCATATATATATATATATATATATACACACACACACACAGTACAGACCAAAAGTTTGGACACACCTTCTCATTCAAAGAGTTTTCTTTATTTTTATGACTATGAAAATTGTAGAGTCACACTGAAGGCATCAAGGGCTATTTGACCAAGAAGGAGAGTGATGGGGTGCTGCGCCAGATGACCTGGCCTCCACAGTCACCGGACCTGAACCCAATCGAGATGGTTTAGGGGTGAGCTGGACCGCAGAGTGAAGGTAAAAGGGCCAACAAGTGCCAAGCATCTCTCGGGGAACTCCTTCAAGACTGTTGGAAGACCATTTCAGGTGACTACCTCTTGAAGCTCATCAAGAGAATGCCAAGAGTGTGCAAAGCAGTAATCAAAGCAAAAGGTGGCTACTTTGAAGAACCTAGAATATGACATTTTTCAGTTGTTTCACACTTTTTTGTTATGTATATAATTCCATATATAATTCCACATGTGTTCATTCATAGTTTTGATGCCTTCAGTGTAAGTCTACAATTTTCATAGTCATGAAAATAAAGAAAACTCTTTGAATGAGAAGGTGTGTCCAAACTTTTGGTCTGTACTGTGTGTGTGTGTATATATATATATATATATATATATATATATATATATATATATATATATATATATATATATATACATACATATATATATATACATACATACATACATACATACATACACACACACACACACACACACACACACACACACACACACACACACACACACACACACACACACACACACACACACACACAATAACTCAATATACAACCATTATTGTCATAATAGCTGGCAATAAAAGTGAGTACACCCTGAGTAATAACAACTGTCGCCGTGTAACCATGCAAACATGTACTATTATTCATGTTCATGCTTTTGTCTTCTTGACAGGACCATACAAATCTGTGTATCTTGTAATAGAGCAGTTAAATTTGATGCTTTGAGTACAATTCTCTCAAAGAACTCTGAGGCTTTGAGAATTAGAATTGTTGCTCTCCACAAAGATGGTAGAGCCTATAAGAAGATTGGTAACACCCTGAAACTGAGTTACAGAACAGTGACCAGGGACATACAGAGGTCTTCCAAGACAGGGTTTCAATCAGAGAATGCCTCACAAGGGTCGATCAAAGAACTTAACTCCCCGTGCTGTGCATCAGGTGCAGCACAAGTGCTGCCAGCATTGCTTTAGAGTTTGCAGAAGCGGAAGGTCCGCTTGTCAGTGCTCAAACAAGTCAGTTGGCATGGTCATAGTCCCAGAAGGAATCCTCTTCTGAAGCTGGTTTAAAAAAAGCCTGCAAACAGTTTGCTAAAGACAACCTGTCCAAAAGCATGAATTACTGGAACCATGTCCTGTGGTCGGATGAGACTAAGAAAAGGAAGCTGAAGGTGCCAGTGATTGAGTGGTTGCCATACCTGAACCCTATTGAGCACCTGTGGGGCATCCTCAAGCAGAAGGTGGAAAAAGTGACATGTGTCTAACATACAGCAGCTCTGTGATGTCATTATGGAAGAGGATCCCAGCAACAACCTGTGCAGCTCTGGTGAATTCCATATCCAGGAGGATTAAAGCAGTGCGAGATAAAAATGGTGTCACACAAAATATTGACATTTGGACATGTTCACTCAGGGTGTACTCACTTTTGTTGGCAGCTAAGTATTTTGACAATAAAAAGGCCTATATGTTGAGTTATTAATTAATTAATGTCGACAGTAAATATATTTATTTATTTATTTTTACTATTCAAAGAGAGAGAGGAAAAATAAAAAGATCGTGGATAGTAAAAAAAAAAACAATAAGTCAAAACTGAATGAAAAACCTTCTATCATGCGTGCTTTAAAATGGGTACATGTATATGTATCTTAGTAGTAAGACATTTTCCTTACTAGTTGACTCTAAAACAGAATGAACGGTCTCCACGTGACACTGAAGGCGCAATGGAGTTGGAAACTGGCGATAACAGTGCTGGCAAGATGTGTTTTCTTCACTCTGCCGTTTCACGTCTACATGGAGCTTCATGTGGTTCATGAGCCTGCAAGGAGATAAGAGGTTTGAAGTTGCTGCAGTTGACCAGACAAAGGAAATGTCCCAGTTCTAATGAGCGTCGTCATATTTCATACTTTTTAGCCAAAACACATTTTAATCCCTGCTTAAATTAACAATTACATCTATTTCCAACCTGATATTGTTCTTCTGCTTTTTGCCACATGTGAAGCATCTGAAGGATAAAGTCTCTTTTAAGTTGTCTGTGGGCACATATTCTCGATTTCCCTCATACGTCCCATAATAGAAATCATCCACCAACATGACAATCTTGGACTGATGTTCTCCTGGACTTTCAGTTTTTATTTTCACAATGGGGCTGCTCTTATTTTGCTCTAATTTTGTGGGTACTTCACTCTTTACACTTGTATGAGTCATGTCTGGACAGCAGAACTATGGGGAGAAAAAGAAAATGTACAAAAAAATAAAAAAAACCATGATGAATAACGTCTTTCACCAACCAAAACGCTATATCTAAAGTCAATCATGCAGTAGGGTACTTACACACATATGCCCCCGGAGTGCCTCCACCATTTTGAACTGGGCTCCACATCGTGGACAAGCGTAAGATGCAGATACAGAATTACCTAAAATGGGTCATTGTCACACATTTAGCTAGTTACACATATCCATGTATTAATGTTCCAAACTGACAATATATCAGACCTGCCAACTCTATAAGGCGTGGTCTGTGTAAGCCATTACTTTAACGAGATAGACTGTGATTGGTGGTACACACTTTCCTCCTCAAAACAGTTAATCAGTGTTATAGATTTAACAAGCAACCGTTGGTTTTGATCTAAAGCACACTTTATTTATACAGTACAACTTTGTAAACATTTGTGGAAAGGAAAAAAAAAAAAAAAAAAAGAGAGGGTTTCCAAGGGTGTCAGCTAATAGAGCTAAAAATTCCTACGCAAATTTAAATCATTCCAGATTTGGAAGTAAATTGCACTAATTAAAAATTTTTGAGTTATGATTCACACCAGTGTACTCAAACGTTTAAAAAAAACAAAAAAACAACGGTTGTATTAACAAATACCCAAAACTGGACTTTAAAAAAATGTGTAAATACAAATGGCAGATCTATAATTTACCCACTACATACCTTGAACAATGCTGCTCTGAGCTACAGGAATAGCTGCATGGACAGCAGCAGAGCCCGAGCAATTAGTCTTCGGATTTCTCATAACGACAATGGTCTGAGGCTGACTCACAGTAGGGATATTGACGGAGTTCATGATGTTCATCAGATTCTGCATGTCTAAGTTGACACTTCGTGGTTTGACAGTCACTGTCAAAAACATAAATTAAAGAGATTAAAATTGCACCAAGTATTTCACATGATGACCATCACAACATGTGTGTGTAAACAAGGCTCTGTGTAAAGATTGGCGTAATACAATCAATGCACAATCGCTTCAGTGTTTTGTCTCAGCCAGCTCAGTTACATCCACTTGTAGTGCCGGAAGCTGTTTTCGCTATTGATAATTGAAGATGGTTAAGATGATACAGCTTACAAGAGTTTTCAGTAAATTATGTTAATCGTATCAGGAGGCAGTCAGCTGTCACACCCAATCTTAAGAAAAAGAGAATTACATCGACAACTTTAAGGGGAAGATAAATTACACACACACACACACACACACACACACACACACACACACACACCCATACCCATACCCATACCCATACCCATACCCATACCCATACCCCAAATCTAGCTATTTCAGAGTTTCTGGCAATTCATACTTTTTTCTGATTATTTGTATTTATTTGTCTTTATCGTTACATTGTTTTTTTTGCATATATTGTTTGCCTCTTATGTGCTTGTTTATGTACAAAAAAAAAAAAAAACCTGACAATAAATGTTACTAACCAAGTTAGAGTCAATAAGGAATACGGAGAAGCCACTGAGCTGAAGAAAACAAAAAAGGCATTAGCCAAATGCATGTTTTAAACAAGTGTTTTGTAGGCTCTACATCTGTACAACTACAGGCATGGTCACTACATGGCCTCATAAGTGAATAAGTTTTGAAATGTTGGTATAATAAGAAGTACAATATATATGTTTGAAAGTTATGTTTAAAATATATTTACAAAGGATATTAGGTCATAATTCTATTGCTATTGTTAAATTAAATTACTTATCATCAAAGATTGTATTAAAGGACACTAGTCCTGTAATAGGGTCTCACATCATTTGTTCATGAAATGCTGGGACAGCAGTGTGCAACAACACTGTTGCGCTACTCTACCTGATGGCAAACTAGTTACTGCTTGCCATCAATAGTTTCTAGTGAAAGTGTAGAAACTAGTCAGTTTCTACACTTCTTTAAGGAGATCTTTAGTCTAATCTAGTGCATTACCAACCGCCACAGGTTCCAGAACTGAACAATAAGCAAGTTCCAAATGCTAGGCATCCGTTGACACAGGGCTTTCTTCTACTCCAGTGGAAACCTCCGGGCTCTGCCTTTAATCTGCAACAGAGTATTTGTTCCAGTGGAATAATAAAGGTACTGCCCATTTCCTCAGCAAGCGACGCCCTTCAGGAGTTGACGGCTCTGTCGGATCATCACTAATGAAGTGACAACTGCAGACTTTTGTATTCAGTCATTTTAAATCTCTCACGTCAAATGCTGCATATCCACTTTCTGAGTAGTTCTTCGTCCACAGGAAAAGTGTGAAAACTCAGCACAGAGTTCACCTTTGAGGAGGTCAAAACAATGTTCCAAAGGCCAAAGTCTTCAGACCGTAGAACTTTCTGGAAGCCATTACTATAATGATATAAATATATTTGTGTGGGTGTGTTGATTTATATAGTTTATATAAACAATATTCAAGTATATAATACTTAAATAGTGTGTTTAAAATAAAATAAGTTTTGTCAAAGCAAAGCGTTTTGCTGCTAGTACGCCGCGCTATAGGAACGCACTATTTGGAAGTTAAGTCGCTGGCTGAGATTCTACCGGAAATACTTAAGCGTCTGTGCATATAGTACATTAATGTTTTCAAAGCAGAACCAACTACAATAGGATACCATTCAGGATGACAACCTAAACCTCCTAAACTTTTATATCATGCACAATACATATTAAGAAAGACACCCACATTTAAAGGTTGCTTACCAATTTTAGTCTGGGTGGTAATGGGCAGTGACTTCGGTTGAGTGGAAGGCTGGGAGCTTGGGACAGACGCTGCTCTTGGCTGGCTGGTTGGAGCCGTGTTTCTGATGGTGAGGGTGGCAGGAATCTGCATGGCAGTGAAGGAGCCTGGTGCCTGTCCCCGTGTCACTACAGGAGTGCTAGGCCTCATCTGAGCTTGAGAAGTTATTATTTGAGTTGTTCCCACTGCTGGTTTAAAAAGTCCAGGTGCACCAGCTGTTGCAAAAATTCAAAAGTTCAAACAAAAATCATAAGCAAACAACTACAGCATGTACCAATACTACTAATAATAAAGGTAACAATAAAGACAGTAATAAAACAAACTTTTGTCTACTTCTCACAGTAAAGCAGCAGAAATATATATTAGCCCGATATTACAGAACTACCATACCTTGGACCAGAGTAATGGGTCGAACTGTTTGGCCTTGCTGAACATTTAACACAATGCTCACCGGGCTTTGGCCTGACTGGATATTCTGTACAGGAAAGCTCTATCAAACCAAAAAGATTGCAAAGCCATTAAAAAAAAATAAACCAAACAAACAGATATTTGGCAGGGGATTTAACTAAACAACCAATGCTTCTACATTGTTCCATTAAACTGATGTGTGCCTAATTGAGAGCTCAATATTAGTCTGCACCTGTGTGGTCAGGTAGATGGGCTGGCTGCTACTAGCCCCAGATGAAGTGCCAGGAAGAATCACTGGGGATAAAGCCACAGATGTCAATCCACCAGTGCCTTGAGTCAGGATCAACTGCTGCCCTGGTGTACCTTTGGAGATGCTTGCAGGTAAAGCTGCTGGCACTGGAAAAACAATAAACAAACAAACCCAAACATTGCACCTTTCTGTGACAATAAAGATCAGTCTGTATGTGCCTAAATGGGAAACTTACATGGATTAGTTAGCATCTGGACAGTATTCACATTAGTGCTGGCTGGTGAAATGCTGGAAATCACAACTGGTTTGGACACAGATGGAGTTACAGATCCTGAGGGTATACAAAAAAAAAATTATGAAAAATTACTTCAGTGCAAAGAAAGGAACAATTAAAAAAACTTTTTAAAGATCCATCAGAATTGCTGATTGAAAAAAAAAAAAATTGGACCTATATGGATAATATTAATTACCATATTCTGACTTTTAAAAGATGCTGTAACATGAAGTATTATCTCTAAATCAATGAATAAATACTGATTAAATCCTGCAGGACAGAATCTTACTTTCAGCAGCGTTAAGTGAATCATGGACCCCATCCTGATTGATCTTCTGCCATGGCTCTAGCTCCTCCTCCTCACACTCCATAAACAAATCGGCTTCCTCCATTTTACTGCAATGAAGAAAGTAACAGTCAAAAATAAACATGCATTTCAATCATTACACTTTGCTTCTGCCATATATTGTGATACTTAAACTGAATTAGAACATCATTGGAGAATATCTATAATACAAATTATTCCTGTATTGTGCCACTCAACACAAAATATATTCCTAATTATTGTACTATAACAAACTCACAAAACATCACAAAAAGTGTTCCTAATCATCTTATTATAATACAAACAGTCTTAATTTATGCAAATCTACTTTGACAGTTAAAACTACTTTCCATTGAGACAAATTGAAATGCACACACTATTTGCACACTTATTTATTATTTTCTTTTATGACATTATGCACTGAACAGCACAGACATTAACTAGATTCCTGCAGCTCTCTGCATCGACCCTTTACTGTAGTCAAATCCATGGGAAATTCTGAAAAGACAGAGACTGTAAAGGGGCGGAGAAAAAACTAGTTCCTGTCCTGTATCACAATAACACAACAGAAGCTGTTATGAAGGATTTAAAAGCCCGCCAGTGTAACTTTTAGGTTGTACAACACAACGAATAAACAAGTGCTTTCTTTCTTTCTTTAACGTGTCGGAACAAGTATGTGACTCTTGCCGAAAATTGCACGACCTCAATTGATTCGCACGGCGGAGCAGGAGCCAGCGGCCGCTTTACACCGCTGTAACCCTCCGCACTTTGTTCAATGCGCAGGCTGGATAAAATTGCGAATTCGTAACGCGCGCGCAGCAGCCAATCCCCGTTACAAATAGCGCGTCGTGGACCGTTACTCACTTTCCACACGCGTGTCTGCGAAAGCACCCCACACTCGATCTTAAACAAGAAGAAACAACCGGCACGTCACCGACCAGACATCGTGATGATTTTCCGTTTTCAGGAACACCGACCGACGGTTGCGTCTCCGCCTGCGTCACATCCGGCCCCGGCGCCACGTGCTGATTGGCTGCGCGCTCTCAGGAAGCGCTATTAGTTTGTTTAGGGAACAATGACCCACAATGGAAGCCTGCGCTTTAAATATCAGATCTCCAATAACCATTGTGCAGTGCACATATTCTACGTGTGTGTGTGTTTAAATCCTCCTGATACAATCACACGGCTCTGCTCTATCACACTGTGTGTTTATAATTAGACCAGCACACCTTCCTGTGCTTGTACAGCCAAACAGCGAGCTCATTAAGACGCCATTAAGGGATAGAGGATTGTGTGTTAGATGTGCAATTATTGGCTGAGCAATGGCGAGCCATCTTTCGTCCTTTTGACAGATACGCGTCCTGGGGTTAAAATGGCCCACACTCGGGAAGATAGAGTCTGATAGTACGAGGTCAGGCGCGACAAGAGAAAGAAGCATGCCGTTCTTCTAGTCCTCAGAGCAATCAAATGTACATGCAAATGTATACTTAGCCTGATATATCTTAATCAGAATCGTATTCAGAATCATGGCTCTCATGCATAGACATATTTTGCATTAAAAAGTATCATGCAGATGCATTAAAAAACCATTAAAGAATAACAAACAATACAGGCCTAAGATTGTGATGCTTTGGAAGCCCTTTTAGCACAGGCTGATTGAATACTGTAACACACAGCTGCACAGGGGTCACCAACCTTTTTGAAACTGAGAGCTACTTCTTGGGTACTGATTACATTGTAATGTGAAGGGCTACCAGTTTGATACACACAGTTTTCAGTTTGATCTGAAATAACAAATTTGCTTAATTTACCTTTTAATAATTAATGATATTCATCTATGTGAAGACACCGATCATGTTAATGATTTCTCATAATAATTGTCAACAATGATTTAAAGTAGGAAACAGCTATTTTTTAGAAAACTCATGTGGTCCTTGGGGCTACCTGGTGCACAAAGTAATGGTCTATGTGGGCATGGGGGGAAAGAAGTATATATATATATATATATATATATATATATATATATATATATATATATATATATATATATATATATATATATATAATGGTTTTCCTCATAATGTATGTATTTTTGTATATATGTATATATACACACAGGTGCATCTTAATAAATTAGAATATCATTAAAAAATTGTTTTATTTTAAAAGTTCAATACAAAAAGTGAAACTCATTGTATAGATTCATCAAACACAGACTGATATATTTCAAGTGTTTATTTCTTTTAATTTGATGATTATGGCTTACAGCTAATAGTTTCTTTTCGGCTTCTCCCGTTAGGGGTCGCCACAGCGGATCCTCCGCACGTTTGATTTGGCACATGTTTTACGCTGGATGCCCTTCCTAACGCAACCCTCCCCAATTTATCCGGGCTTGGGACCGGCACTAAGAGTGGCTGGGGATGGTTCCCTGACCGGGAATCGAACCCGGGTCGCAGCGGTGGGAGCGCTGCATCTTAACCACTAGACCACCAGGGGACCTTATGGCTTATGAAAACCCAAAATTCAGAATCTCAGAAAATTAGAATATTGTAAAAAGTTCACTATTGGAGACTTGTGGTGTCACACTTTAATCAGCTAAGTAATTCCAAACACCTGCAAAGGTTTCCTGAGCCTTTAATGGTGTCTCAGTTTGGTTCAGGCTACACAATCATGGGGAAAGACTGCTGACTTGACAGCTGTACAGAAGATGATCCTTGACACCCTGCACATGGAGTGCAAGACACAGGCACAGAATCCAACTTGCTTGAGGTCCAGTGTAAAGTTTGCACAGTCAGTGCTGGTTTGGGGAGTTATGTCATCTGCTGGTGTTGGTCCACTGTGTTTTTTCTACCAGGAAATTTAAGCAGAGCACTTCATGCTTCTCTCTGCTGACCAGCTTTATTGAGATGCTGATTTTATTTTCTAGCAGGATTTGGCACCTGCCCACACTGCCAAAAGCACCAAAAGTTGGTTAAATGACCATGGTGTTGGTGTGCCAGCAAACTCACCAGACCTGAACCCCACAGATAATCTATAGGGTATTGTCAAGAGGAAAATAGGAAAAAAGAGATAAAAAAAAACTCAAACGAGCTGAAGGCCACTGTCAAAGAAACTTGGGCTTCCATACCACCTCAGCAGTGCCACAGACTGATCACCTCAATGCCACGCCGATCTGAGGCAGTAATTAAGGCAAAAGGAGCCCCTTCCAAGTATTGAGTTCATATACAGTAAATGAACATACTTTTTAGAAGGCCAACAATTCACTAAAAATGTTTTTTTGACTGGTCTTATGAAGTATTAAATTATTTTGAGATTTGAGCGAAAATCACAATTAAAAGAAATAAAAACTTTGAACTATATTAGTCTGTGTGTGATGAATCTATATAATATAGAAGCTTCACTTTTTGTATTTGATTACTATTATACTACTATACATTTGTTTTACTTTCTCCTTTTGATGGTTCATTTTTCAGGGGGAATTGTACATACACTGTAAACTCAAAAAAATTGTCTGTTTTATTTACTACTTTAAATAAATAATACAATAATAAAATAGTTTTTCAAATATTTTTAGATAATTTATTAGTACAAACTGTTTTAAAATGTTACTCTGAACTTTCGAGCCAATAGCGGCTTCTCAGATTTTTCACGAGTACGGTTCCAAATGAAACGTCGCAAACTATCGAGGTTGCGAGTATCCAGGTTCCACTGTATATGCGCTGTGTAGGGAAAACAAAATCCAAAACTACTGTGTGAAAGAGTGTTTGTTTCCTAAACCTAATAACTGGTTGGGCCACCCTTAGCAGCAACAACTGCAATCAAGCATTTGCGATAACTTGCAATAAGTCTGTTACAGTGCTGTGGAGGAATTTTGCTCCACTCATCTATGCAAAATTGTTGTAATTCAGCCACATTGGTGGGGTTTCGACTTTTTACGGTCATGCCACAGCATCTCAATAGGATTCAGGTCAGGACTTTGACTAGGCCACTTCAGTCTTCATTTTGTTTTTCTTAAGCTATTCAGAGGTGGACTTGCTGGTGTGTTTTGGATCATTACTCTGCTGCAGAACCAAAGTTTACTTCAGCTTGAGGTCACGAACCGATGGCCGAACATTCTCTTTCAGGATTTTTTTTTTTTTGGTAAACAGCAAAATTCATGGTTCTATTTATCACAGCAAGTCTTCCAGGTCCTGAAGCAGCAAAACAGCCCCAGATCATCACACTACCACCACCATATTTAATTGTTGGTATGATGGTATGAAATGCGGTGTTACTTTTACACCAGACGTAATGGGACACACATCTTCCAAAAAGTTCAACTTTTGTCTTGTCAATCCACAGAGTATTTTCCTAAAAGTCTTGGGGATCATCAAGATGTTTTCTAGCAAATCTGAGATGAGCCTTTATGTTCTTTTTGCTCAGCAGCGGTTTTCATCTTTGGGTGTTGTTGTGGGGTCTTTTGTAATTTGTGAATAATGGCTCCCACTGTGGTTCGCTGGAGTCCCAAAGCTTAAGAAATGGCTTTATAATCTTTTCCAGACTGATCGATCTCAATTACTTTCTTTCTCATTTGTTTCTAAATTTCTTTGAATCCCTGCATGATGTTTTTGAGGATCTTTTGAGGACTTCACTTTGTCAGGCAGGTCCTATTTAAGAGATTTCTTGATTGTGAACAGGTGTGGCAGTAATCAAGACTGAGTGTGGCTAGAAAAATTTAACTCAGGTGTGATAAACCACAGTTTTAACAATGGGACAAACACACATTTTCACACAAGGCCATGTAGTTTATATATCAAATAAACATTAGCGGCCACCTAGATGAGGATGGGTTCCCTTTTGAGTCTTTAAGGCACTAAACTTATCAGCACTAGCATATAAACTCTTTCTAATGTATTTATTTCTGTAATGCTGCTTTGTGACAATGACCATTGTTAAAAGTGCTATACAAATAAAACAAAAAATGAATGTGTCTAATTACAATTTAAAATAAGAGACAATTATTTATTCTTTATTGCAGTTGTGCAAATCATATTCTACAAATCACAAATTATGAAACTCATATATGCTCACATTTTGGTGCAAAACACATTCACACTCCTGTCTTAAGGTGTAAGGTGTTTGTGGGGGAAGAAAAAAATATCTTTAAAAATGAGCATTCATGCTTTAATTTCCACTGGTGTTTATCAATCCATTATATTGTGGGCCACCTATTTTTTGTCGAACATTAAAATGGTCTGTAGTGAACACTAAAAGTCAGCATTTGCTTTCTTATATGCTTTAAGCCTTGAACTCTTCTGTACTGCTTAAGGCGCTATACTCAGCCATCCCTATTCATAGCTTGTGTCTTCAGAGCCTGGGTAAAGCCTGGGTAAAGCCTGGGTGAAGACAGAACAGACAGAAGTCAGTCAACGGATAAACAGGTTTTCAGTTTGCGTGATATGTATTTATACGTGCAGAGTGTCTCAGCGCTTGCGATCATAGTGGTCGGTAAGTCATGCACATTTCTTTGTCTTTTTAAATCATGTACTGTAATGAGCACTGTGCCAATTAAGAGGAGAATAAAGTTATGTTTTTGTACATAAGGTATACACATGTATTTATTAATCATATAACAGGCTACTATTATCTAAGAACAGGCTGCACCTAGGGCCCTTTCTTCGTATATCTCTAGCTACATTCAAGATCAAATGACACATCCAAGATCATCTAATCATGGTAATTAAATTCTGGCTATTTGGGCTTTTAGAACACACATGCAATATAATAATCAGGATTAAGCTGTTTAAGATATTTATAATAATAATTATAATAATATATGTCAAGAAACCACGATCGGCATCTCTATGATTGCCTGGTAAATATTACAATACCAAGGAGTCCAGTTTTTTACTGTTTTATAAATGTAAGAGTAAAAATATTTGTGATTTAAATTTAAAGAATGCTTTAAATTAAGGAAATCGTTTACCTTGTATTTTGACACTAAAAATAATGTATTTCTGGATGGACTTGAATGATGCAAGCAAGCAGGGGCTCTTGGGGTGTGCAGAGGAGCACGGGGGATTAAAAAAAAAGAAAAGAAAGTTGGAAAGAAGAGCTTGTTGGTGTCTGTGAATGTTATTAGAGAAATAATCTCACTTTAGTATCCACGCACAATTCTTACAATAATATAATTTCAAAACTTTTTTAGAGTTATAGCTCAAAGATTTTAAGATTTTAAAGCAAAAACTGGCAGAAAGTTACTGACAAAAGTAAATGAATAATTATTTTCACCATGTTAATTGAATTTTTCTTACATATTACTTTCTTAACATCAGAGCCACAACAAGACCCACTCAAACATGTGAACAAGTATCAAAGCAACAGGTCCAACTCAAACCTGCTCAGGAACAGGCCTATCTTACATAAATAGAATGAACATGTACATACATACATACATACATACATATATATACACACACACACACACACACACACACACACACACACACACACGAGAATTTAGATATGTTTGGCAGCATCCATTTTCTTTCTTGCCACCAGGCCATACAGGCCAGCTTTGTGTAGAGCTCATGAGATTAAAAAGGCTGACCAGATCCAGTCATAAAGCCCTGTAAGTCCTTCAAAGTTGCCTTTGGCCTCTTGGTACTGTAGTTACTCTAAACAATGTTGGAAGACCTAATCTAGGCAATGTGTTGGTGGTACGAGTTTTATTTCTTAGTGATTCTCTAAACAGTACACAGAGGCACAGCTAAAGCCTCAAAACCTTTTTGTGGCCTTCTCCTAACTTGTGCCTTTTTACAACTTTATCTCAGAGGCCTTTTTTTCCAACCATGGCAAATTCTTTGTAGTACGAGGCACTACATACAGTATAATCTTCAAGAAACAGCTGGTTTAATTTGAAGTAATCAAAGCCACTACAACTGATATCAGGCGGGGCAAATTGTTTGCTCTGAAAGTTGATTGGTTGCACCTGAGCAAGTTTATAATGATACACTCTAAGGGGCTGATGGCTTTACTAAACCAGGTATTTTTTATTATTTCTTAATAATTTTAAGTATATATATATATATATATATATATATATATATATATATATATATATATATATATATATATATATATATAATAACCGCTATATATCAGAATGACAGGTGTTTACAGGTTGTATGATAAGTAAGAATGATCAGTTAGCCATCTTTATTGTATTTTGAACTATTTAGGCCCTTTTCCCCTCTAGGCATTTTGCTGATGCGAAAATGGATTGCTGGTGGCATGTGCAAAAGTAGAGCACGTCTTGATGGAAAAACAGTATTGATTACCGGAGCCAACACTGGTATTGGCAAGGAAACAGCAAAGGATTTGGCTCGTCGAGGTGAGAGACATAATTTAAAATTCATACAGATGCTCATCATGCAATGTTGTCATACTCCTCTGTCCCATTATTTGTGTATGTATTTAAGGTGCTCGAGTTGTGATGGCCTGTCGGGACCTGAGGCGAGCTGACATAGCTAAGCAAGAGATTCGGCAGGTCACAGGAAATGGGAATGTGATCATTCGGCACATGAATCTAGCCTCCCTTTATTCCATTCATGAGTTTGCCAAAGAATTCTTAGCAACAGAGGAAAGACTGGATATTCTTATCAACAATGCAGGAAAGTCCTGACTGTTAATATTTAAATATTAAAATATTATTATATAAAAACTGTTAGGTATTTCATTTAAAGCTGTGAAAAACACAAGTCAATCCACATTTAAGCTGTATAAAAGGTACCAAAACCCATACATTTCCAGGCTGTATTTGGGTGCAAATTATTTGTTAGACATAATATTAAAATAATGCATTTTTATATAAACAATAATTAGCAATATCTATTTAAGTCAAGTTAGTAGTTGTCACGGATATAGACCAGGCGTCTAAAACCTGGAGTAAACCACAATGTCTTTACTTAACATACAAACACAAACTTATCTTGAATAGCCAGGAGCATGGAAGCGTAAGGAAAACGAGTGGTAGGCCATCTGGGTGATCTATGAAAGCAACAAGTAGACCTTACAGTCAGTGAGGGGGCATTGGGACCTTATAAAGGGGATAGGAAAATGGGAAACAGGTGTCGGTGATTAGAGCAGGGAGAGGCTGAGTGAGAGTGTGAGCCTTGGAGGGAGGAGTGGCTGGTGGTTCCCTGACAGTAGAACTACATAAAATGTATTCCACTGAAATGACGAATCTACCTGGATTTTACCTTTAGCCTAATTACCTTAATATTGTATTGTTTGACTAATAGGTCAGGAGATGATCTGTAAATCTTTACAGAAGTGTTTTTTGTAACAGGTGTAATGCTGTGCCCCAAGTGGATCACAGAGGATGGATTTGAGACACAGCTAGCCGTCAATCACCTAGGCCATTTCTTACTTACCAATCTTCTGTTGGGAATTCTCAAGAGCTCCTCCCCGAGTCGTGTGGTGAATGTGTCCAGTATTGCACATGCTGGTGGTAATCTGTTTTTAATTAAAAGCTCAGTGAGGACAACATTCCTGACAAATATGTTTCTAGGTTACACTGTCTTAATAAACAGACCTTACTTCCATAATTCTCTGACAGCACAGGGAGAAATTACCCTTATGAATAAAATTTGTTCTTATGTGATTATTTTTGCTTAGGAAAGATTCATATTGATGATCTATTTTTTGACAAGAGGCCGTACAACTCCCTGGAAAGCTATAAACAAAGCAAGCTAGCTAATGTGCTGTTCTCCAGAGAACTTGCTCGGCGGATGAAAGGTAAAATATAGCTGACCTAATAAGTGGTTACTGCCATAAGTTTTGTGCTAATAAAATGTGGGCCATTACTGTTCCAGGAAATTTTTAGAAAGCATTTATGGTACTAAGCTTTACCTAAAATAATGCTGTAATTATTGTATGTTTACACCTTTGTGGTTTTAAAGGTACTGGGGTGACTTCCTACAGCTTGCACCCTGGAGTGATTAATACAGATCTGATCCGCCATGTGAAGTCTAAGTTCCCACCGCTAAGTTCTGTGCTGACATTCTTTTCCATACTGCTAATGAAGACACCATGGCAGGGAGCACAGACATCCATCCACTGTGCTGTGACAGAGGGCTTAGAAGAAAAGTCTGGCTGCTATTTCAGGTAATTTCAGGTAATACTAATAATAATGTAAAATTGCCAATATTGTGGTAACACTTGGAAACCTAGACCAATGAAAACTTCTATTTAACAATTTATGAAATGATTGGTTACATAAGATTTGTCTTCTGGTACAGTGGACATATTGTTTATTTAAGTTGGTTAAGCACAAAATCATACAAAGAAATGAAAAAATCATATCACTAGGTTATCAACTTATTAAACAATGTATTATTTATTCAGTTTTGGGCAAGGATTTGAATGTGATGATTCTGAGCTATTTGCATTACTACTTAGTCTACTTGTTGTGACCTTAGTTTTTTCTGCCTGTCCTATATTTTAAAAATTGTTCTGCCTCTTTATGGCTTTAACAAAAGCCCAAACTGCATCTTTGTTCCTCTGCCAACCTACCACTACAGAAGAATTTTCAACATTAACATAGATGCAGCATGGTGTCGGGGAGTTCACTACTTAAGGGCCTACAGTATAGTGAGTGAAGTGAACTGGAGCATATCTGTGTTCTTAATACCAGAGTAAGGGACCCTAGTCAAACTACTTCTCAACCTGAGAAGAATGAAAAAGATCTGCGTAAAATTGCAAGGACTCCTGGAACAGTAGTCTGGAACTTTTCATCACAAGAAATTGAGTCTGATAGCACCCGGTCTGTCCATTGCCAAAAGACCCACAAATGTAGCTTGTTACCATAGCAACAATCCCAATAGAAAGGCCCAATCAGTCCACATTGATTCATAAATGTTGATCTAAATTCTAAATAAAAAGTCAAATCCAAGTCTGCCTGCATACCTTTTGACTAAGCAACTCGCCTTCTCTCTAACATAACCCAACTTGGTTTCTCAATAATCTCTCTGAAAAAAACAACAAAAAAAGGCCTTCATCAAATTACAGAGATGGGAAGTAACGAAGTACAAATACTTATTTACGTTACTTAAGTAGATATTTTTTGGTATCAGTACTTTACTTCACTATTTAGTTATCTTTTTAATTTTACTCATTACATTTTGACACAATTATTTTTATTATTATTGTTGTTATATTTGGTGAAATAATATTTCTCTTCTCATTGCATGCCGTTTTTATCCTATCAACCTATTTCCTGTCATTGTGTTTTTTTTTTCATTCTACCACTGGTGTATCATATTCTATCACACACCACAGATGTAGACTAGTTTTCAAAGATAACAAGAAGTACAGTAGAAGGCAGCAAGACGTATGAGGCTAACGTGGATGAGACAGAGGGAGTCAGTGATGTAAACATGACTGAGAACAGAGACATTCCTGATCATCTGATCATCATCATCTTTTCTCTGCTTGTGTTCTATATAGTGGATGTTCAGCCTGTATACATTAATTAAAGAACACAATTTTGTATTTATTTTGTATTGATATATTGATTAGGGCTGTCAATATTAATTATTATTATTATTCAAAGTTAGTTAATTAGTTAATCATTAGTTAAAAATAAAGATAAATAAATATTAAAGAGGCTAAATTAAATGGAACACACTCAAAACAACCTGAATCTCAGTGAATACTTGATTCACAGGCATAATATATATATATATATATATATATATATATATATATATATATATATATATGAATAGAAAGCTAAAAATGTCTACCAGCTTACATTTAAAACAAATATTTTCTGATTATGTAATAATATTATCACCTCATTAACTGTCCGTGTGGAAACATAGCAAATGTTCTGTTTGGTGTCCTGATGATTTACATAATTACTTGAAAACATTTACAAGAAAATTTAGTCATCATGCTCTATGTTGAGTCTGGTTTCACAAATAATAAAGATTCATTTGCATAAAGCATAACCCAGCCATTAGGGTTGCACAAGCCAGTGCACTCTTAGTGCCGGTCCCAGGCCCGGATAAATGAGGAGGGTTGCGTTAGGAGGGCATCGAGAGTAAAACATGTGCCAAATTAAATATGCGGATCACGAATCAGAAATTAATACAGGATCGGGAAAGTCCCGGGTTATCAACGACTGCCACAGGTTTTGTTAGCCAACAGAGTACTGGTGGAAATTGGGCTACTGTTGGCCGAAAGAGGAGAAGGAGAGGGGGAAGACGTCTACAGAGATGTCAGGAAAAGAAGCATAAGAGAGTGGAGGTTAGGGTTGGTACTTAAAATTTTGGTACTATAACTGGTAAAGGGAGAGAGATATCTGATATGATAGAGAGGAGAAAGGTAGATATGTTGTGTGTTCAGGAGATCAAGTGGAAAGGGCCAAGAACAGGAAAGGCCAGGAACATTGAAGGTGGGTTTAAACTGTTCTTGATGGTGTGGATAGAAAGAGAAATAGTGTATCCTGAGGGATCTTGAGGAAAGAGGTTAGTAAGAGTGTACTGGAGGTGAAGAGAGTTTCTGAAAGGGTTATGAAGGTGAAGCTGGAAGTTGGTGCCTATGCACCACAAGTGGGTTGTGAGATGGAGGAGATGGAAAAACTCTGGAGAAGGTGTACCTAGGAATATACGATTGGTGATTGGGGCAGACTTCAATGGCCATGTAGGTAAAGGGAACAGAGGTGATTAGGAGGTAATGGGTAGGTATGGCCTTAAGGAGAGGAATGTGAAAAGGTAGTTGGTGGTAGATTTTGCTAAAAGGATGGAAATGGCAGTGGTGAACACTTATTTTAAGAAGAAGGACGAACATGGAATGACATAAGAGTGGAGGAAGGTGCACACAGGTGGAGAATGTTCTACACAGGAGATGCAACCTGAAGGAGATTGGAGACTGTAAGGTGTTGGCAGGGGACAGTGTAGCTAGACAGCATCGGATGGTGGTCTGTAGGATGGATTCAGAGGTAAAGAAGAGGAGGAGAGTGAGGACTGAAAGAAAAATAAGATGGTGGAAACTGAAGGAGGAAGACTATAGTGTGTCGTTCAGGGAAGAGGTCAGACAGGGGCTTAGTGGTGGTGAAGAGGTGCTGGATGATTGGGCAACTACTGCAGAAGTGATAAGGGAGACAACTGGAAAGGTATTTGGTGTGACATCTGGAAATAGAAAGGAAGACAGAGTGATGAGAAAAGTAGGCAGGAGTACTAGGTTATGCAGCAGCAGGTGAAAAGAGATGTGGCGAAAGCCAAGGAAAAGGCATATGCTGCATGAGAAGTTTGACACTAAGGAAGGAGAAAAGGATTTTTTCCGATCAACCAGGCAGGGGAACCAAGCTGGGAAGGATGTGCTGCAAGTAAAGGATGGAGATGAAAATGTGTTGACTAGTGAGTAGAGTGTGTTGAGAAGATGGAGGAAGTATTTTGAGAAACTAATGAATGAGGAAAATAAGATAAAGAGAAGATTGGAAGTGAAAGAAAAGAGGCAGGGTGGAGTGGGTGGAGAATAGTGGCAGGAGTGATATGTAATAGAAGGGTATCTGCAAGAGTGAAAGGGAAAGTTTATAGGACTGTGGTGAGACCTGTGATGTATGGTTTAGAGACAGTGGCATTGAGTAAAAGACAGGAGGTGGAACTGGAGGTAGCAGAGCTGAAGATGTTGAGGTTTTCGTTGGGAGTGACGAGAAAGAACAGGATTAGAAATTAGTTTATTAGAGGGACAGCGCATGTAGGACGTTTTGGAGACAAGGTGAGAGAGGCCCGATTGAGATGGTTTGGACATGTGCAGAGGAGGGACATGGGGTATATCGGTACCACCAGTAGGGAGGGAAAGAGGAAGGCCAAAAAAAGGAGGTTAATGGATGTGGTGAGGGAAGACATGCAGGTAGTTGATTTGAAAGAGGCAGATGTAGAGGACAGAGTAGTATGGAGACGGATGAACCGCTGTGGCGACCCCTAAGGGGAGCAGCTGAAAGAAGAAGAAGAAGAAGAAGAAGAAAATTTGCATAAAGCATCCATATTTGTTCATGCCCATGTTTATTAGAGTATTAAAAACCTGAAACCAATTATTTAAGGTACATTTAGAAGAGATTAAAATGTTCGATTAAGTTGCGATTAATTTAACTAATGACAATCATGCGATTAATCATGATTAAATGTTTTAATCGATTGACAGCCCTAATATCAATATGACATGTAGTCCAGTTAATAGCGTGATGCTTAAACAGGTAGTAGTAATGGCTACTTTTTAATTAATTACATGTCAGAGCCCAGACTTTTTTACTTGAACTTGAGTAAAAAAGTATAGTCAGTACTTAACATTATTTTCCAGAGTATTTTAAAACATAAGTATTTGTACTTCTACTTAAGTGAAGGATGTGTGTACTTTTGCCACCTCTGTCCATTTACTGATTATTGTGGTCTTAGAGCATCCACTGTCTCTTGTTACTGTAGCCTTAGGACAATTTGCTGATTTTAAATTAATTTGAATTTGTAAACGAGATGAGTTTGAAGATGGCTTATAACACCTTGTCTTAAACCTACATATATTTTGTAATCCCATATAGCCTAGTCTGAGTCCACATTGTCTTCCAGGAGCTTGTGAATTGCTAAGTGGACTGTTGCCCACAACATACAGGAGTTCTGCCTAGAAAGAAATACAGACACTTGTAGAAGATTATAGAAGATTTATTATCTTTTGCTTATTCATTGGACCCATTCACAAAAGGGAACACATAATCTGAGATGCCATTTACCCTCAAAGTAATATACCTCAACTGATATCTTTATCAATTAGCAAGATCTAGTGTGGCAATTGTAGAAGACTGGTGGTTCTCAAAGTGTGGGGTGTGCTCTTCATTTATAATTTTCTCTATTGAGTCCATACACTCAAAGCAATCTCTCTCTCTCTCTCTCTCTCTCTCTCTCTCTCTCTCTCTCTCTCTCTCTCTCTCTCACACACACACACACACACACACACACACACACACACACACACACACACACACACACACACACACACACAATTAGGTCATGAATGCAAGTAAATTAAAACATCAGTTAGGGTAAAGCAGTGACACATTTGAACTTTATGCTATTTGATGTTTATCATTTAGAACTTGATATTTCAATAAATCTGAAATTTTAAAACTTTATAAAATTTTAAAGGTTTTTTGGGTGCTGGAGGACAGGTGCTGCTTGAAAGATCTATGTATCGATTGGTTTGTTGATTGCTGTATCTGCTTTGTTTATTTATTTAGTGCCACAAATAGGTCCTCATATAATAGCATTAGACAGATCAGTATTACAGTAAATCAGTATAACTTCCTATATTGGGACAGTTCCCTTGTGGGAGAGAATTAAGAAATTCTGATTCTGTGAGAAGGAATAGAACCCTTTTAGAAAACAATTATGTAGCTAAAAAAGAGCAGCAGGTCAGCAATAGGAGAATGTCAGTGGCTTCATTTGTTAGTTTTGCAAAAAACAGAGTTGAATTAACCTATCTTGGACAATCATGTTGTCTTGGACTAAAATCTTGCAATGATTGAAGCATGGAGAATGTTTAGGTTATGGGAATGTTAGAGAAATTTTAAATAATTGAAATGATTCAATTGTTTAGTGTTCATGTGGGTACATGTCTGCATTACAGTGACTGTGCTGTGCAGGAGCCTGCTCCAGAAGCTCAAGATGATGAAATGGCACTGAGACTGTGGGAAGAAAGTGCTCGACTGGTGGGCTTGACTAAAGTGCAGTAATACAATTAGTACAATCATCTACTGTACAATTTGAATACTGCAAATATCTGATGTGGACAAACTGATTTTAATTGATACTACTGCACAATACACAAAGCTCTGCTTCATGATTAGTTCCAAACATTTACACTTGTTACTTTATGAATTCCCTCTAATCATTAAAATACTTATTTAGGCCCATTTGTAAGTCTTGCATTGCCGAGGAAAATTATTAGTTTTTGGATAGCTCAGTGAACCACTTTATTTCCCCAAATAGGCCACCTGGTTGAGTTTGGGCAGTGCAAGGGATCTATGAAAGACTAAAAGATTAGCAAATCATAATTCTTTTTTACCCCTGCTGTGTGCCACTCTACTAATGATGGGGGCTACAGGATACCTTTTTGTAGTTATCCAGTTGTCTTTACAGTCCATCTATATCTTTCAGTAAATTTGTTCCAATGGCATTCTGTTGGTTATGGTTTCTTGTGAAACTTGAAGCCTGTGTTTACTGTATTTAAATGATGATACATTTTAACTAAGAATGATGTAAAACCTATTTTCATTAATCATATGAATAAAATAATAAACATCACTCTACTCTCAGTGCTAACTATGCATGGACATGTAGACAGAAAAGACATACTGTAAAATGTGTATAAATAATTTATATCTGAAATATTTTAAGTGTGTCTGCAAAAAAAAGGCGCATTAAGAGATTATTAAGGCTGTGTGAACCAATTCTGACCACTAGATGGAAGCAAAGTAAGGCAAAGCAAACAGTTTGCATCAAGATTTTCATTTTTACTGTATATACTGTATGTGTGTGTGTGTGTGTGTGTGTGTGTGTGTGTGTGTGTGTATGTGTGTATGTGTGTGTGTGTGTGTATACTAGGCATAGCTTTATGGCCACTGATCAAGCATAACTTTTTGTCCACCTGCCTGATATTGTGTTGGTTCTTCTTATGCTGCAGTCGTGACCTGTCGAGGATTAACAGCATTAAGTTCTTAAGCAGTTTAAGCTGTTGTAGCTCTCCTGTTGGATTGGACCACACGGGACAGCCTTTGCTCCCCACGTGCATCAGTGAGCTGTTGCCCGGCCATGATCCAGTCGCTGGTTCACCACTGTTCCTACCTTGGACCACTTTTGATAAATATTGACCACTGCAGACCAATAAACTCCACAAGTGCTGCAGTTTATATTAGCATATATTAGGAGTGTAACAGTGCACAAAATTCATGAATCTCTATACGTACCTTGTTTTTAAAGTCACGGTTCAGTTAAATTTCGGTGTGTTAGTGGGAAGAAATGCAAAACAAAATTGCTTTTAATGCATGCGCAAAATAAATCCTATTTCCGGTACAGAGTAAGTAGCCACAGTGACACTGTGCTTATTTTTCTATTTTTATACCCCTGACTTTGTTGTGCATGTTTAAATATAGCTGCAAGCAGTAATTACTGGGGTTCAAGCACTTAAGGCACTGAAGCTCATAAGAAAAAAACATTAGGAACATGCCCATCTAGTTTCATTCAGATCGACCTTGTGTAATAGGTGCTTGAAATTCATTGGCCAATAGCGGCCATGTTTTTTGAGCTACACAAAAGTTCTCTTAGACCCTGTGGCACATTGGACACAGACACTGCATGCCAGGTTGATTAGTTATTGCCCTTTTTATAGCGCCACCAAGCTCTGCATTTCTTTCTTCTTTTTTTTTTTTATATCAAAGATTGAGCTCATACAGGTTTTCGAAGATTGGTGAAGATATCTTATTCCGCTCATGAGTTATAGCCATTTTGATAAAAGTGTTGAAAGTCCCTGTCCAGTGAACATGTCTGCACTGGTCTGGTTCTGATTGGGCAAAAAAACCTAGGACAAGTTAGCAAAAGTAGGTTTTTAACATAATTGCAAATAATTAATGAACTATTTGATTGTTGATAGTTTTGTTTATATTGGCCTTCATTAGCCTTTTGGAATAGGTGCTCAAAACCATTGACCAATGGCTGACATGTTTTTTTAAGATATGTGAAGGTCTGAATAGAGCCTTGTGGCATATTGGACAGTGACACTGCATGCCAGAGGAAAGGGTACGTAGTTATATATTTTCTTTGTTTTGACCCAACTTTTTGTCAACAGCAAAGTGTATGAACTAGGGCCAAAAAGGTGGGAAATTATGTTGTTTTGGACTATAGCGCCCCCTTTGGCCAATTTGGTTGATACTTTGTCAACCTCTCCCCAAATTGAGCTCTACCATCTGGCCAAGTTTTAAGTCTCCAAGCCTTACAGTTTAGTCTGCACGATCGGTTACAGGGTGGAAAAATAATAATAAAAATCCCTACAAAAAGCACTACAAGACCTGTACCGAAAAATTATATATATGTATATATAAATAAATTATGTGACAGTGGAACCTCGGAGCTCGCGAGGGTTAGGGACCAAGACCGCTCACGAGTTCAGAATTTTTGCGACCTTTTGATACGCCCCTTCCAACCCAGTAAAAACCCAAAGAACACTATACGAAATCGATTTAAATCTATTTCACTCCATAACACTTAATTATTAGACTATTTTAACAATACTTTAATAATTTATTTGTCATACAGTACTGTATATGTTATATTTTATAGTTTAAATGAATAATACATAATAAAAATAGTTTTAAAGCATTTATTAGACAATTTTAATGAGATAAACCTTGATTAGAAATGTTTATATATATATATATATATATATATATATATATATATATATATATATATATATATATATATATATATATATATATATAAAATTTATTTTGTAATAATGTTTCTCAACATTCATTTGCAAAGACTCCAATGCTGAAAAGTGTTTACAGGATTTAGAACAGCATATGCTTCTATCCGGTCAATGTCTTTTTCAGAGAAGGCCTTGCATATTTCAGCAAGACAGTGCTAAACTGCATACTGGATATATTTGATATATAATTTTGCCACATCATAAAATGTAAAATATGTTATTTATATATATATATATATATATATATATATATATATATATATATATATATATATATATATGTATGTATGTATGTGTGTGTGTGTGTGTGTGTGTGTGTGTGTGTGTGTGTGTGTGTGTGTGTGTGTGTGTGTGTGTGTGTGTGTGTACACTGTATACACTGGAGCATCAAAGCCAGAGTCCTGACCCTGACCTTGTAAAAGGATGTAGTGTCCACAGGGAAGTTCTTATTCTGATGAAGAATGAGTGCTAACAAAAGACCCTGTAGTGGTTTCTATTCCACAATAGTGTGTATTGCAACAATGACAATTTACATTGTCTGTAGGGTTCCTCAAATTTGAATGATTGATAAGAGTTACAGGAACAATCTACAAAATATAATTGGGATTTGGTTCATGCGGTTATCTTATGTATTGATATGTCCCACAAATAAAACAGTAACTGAAATAGGACTAGAAGAGCTTTATTTTAGCTAACCCATTACTCGTTTGCTCGATTGTAAATAACCTACTCACCTACTGGCAAGTTGTTTTCTGGAAGGAGGGAGCATAATAGAGTGACTAAAGAAAACACAGTGAGAACATGCAAAACCCCACACAGACAGTAATCTGAGCTCAGGATCAAACCCCAGCAGCTGGATGCAAAAAGCTAAAAAAAACCCCCACACATCAATTTAGGTTCTACGTGTCAGAGAAATAAAAGGAAAATATTAATTTATCTATTATAAACATTTAAGTGCTCATATTCTACCATGCAAACTCAAGTGCATTAGGATTGTACATTATGGTTGCAATAGCACTACTTCCTCAGACTGTAACGTGTCTGGTTTCATTTAAGAGATCATGCACAATCAATGAGCTGTCTGTACAGACTATCACACTAGGGACTCTTGCTCTCTGTCTTCATGCACACTGGACAGCATTGACTAGAGGGCCATGATTTTCTGACTGCAGGATTATTATCAGTTATCAAGCATAAGAGATTATAAATTATCTAATGCAATGGATAATGCATGCCGTATGCTTGTAAATTGAATATTTATAATGTAAGTGGATCATAATTTATCTATATTTAACCTTCAAGACTGGCTTCAGGCTTCCTGGAAACAATGGGAAACAATCTAAAGTTGCTTGTGTTGAATTGGCTTATGCAATCAGGTCGTTTGTGCACTTTTTTAAAAACTTTTTATTAAAGCTGTTTTTGTCTTGATCTAAACTAATATGTACAAAAAAAGGTACAAAAAAAATTATATGGGCAAAGTTTTCCTTTTGCCTTAATTTTTACCTGCTTCAGTATTTAGGAAGATTTTATATATTTTATGAATGTATACATTTTTTTTCTTCCTATTTTCTCCCTAACAGAGGTGAATCAGTATCAGAATGTATTTATATAGAAATTTGTCTAAGTTGCACTTGATAAGGACATCTGCCAAATGCCATTAATGTAAAAAGACCACATTTATAGACAATGGTGGGTTACATAATACTGTATAATGACCTTGAATCCACTCAGAACATTTGTGGGGAATTGAGCTCCAAAAATGAGCCAGGAATCCAAATTTACAGTGCCTCTATGTTGCTAGTTCCAAGAAAGTGAAAATATAACACTTAATAACTGCTGACCCACTCAACTGCCTTGCTTGTTATGGAGTTCCCACTCCCTTCAGCCATAAAACTTTCAATTTCCAAATGGAACAGAAAATAATGCTTCTGATGTAATTCATCCACATATTCTGCAGATTGAATACCACACAATATGTTCAAAATATGTTTATAATATGATAAAAATTTTGTTTTATATTAAAAGTGTGAACTTTAATTATACTGTTGGTGTATATAAGGAATTACATTTACAGCTGTATTAGTAAGTAATAATCCTGAGACCCCTTTTCAACTTTATTTTTATTTTAAAATTTTGTGATTACTGATTTTGTCTACAGATTTAAATCAGTTTAAACCAGATGAACATCTGTGGCATTATCTCAAAATACTGTCTACTGACTCATTAATTATAATTGGAAAAAATATAAATATCTAAGATAACAACTATATAACTGCTGTAAAATTCAAGTCACTCTGAGAGGGCAAATACTTTCATTCAAGCAGCTTTTCATTATGTTTTTTATGGACCTCTTGAGTGTGGATTTTTGATTGTGGCTAATAGATTGTCTATACAATCACAATTCTGATATGCTTAATTTCGATGTTGCAACAAACAAAAAAGAAATTATCATCAGACAGTGAATAACTTCTGGAGGCACTGTATAGTCAATGAGACAACAAAAGCAAAATAGTATAAATATACTATTTTGCTCATTGATGGACAATTATATTAAACAATTCTTTTTTTAACTTCCCGTGGGCTCACCACCTGCAGGAGGGACCGTAAGGGACGGTGCTGTGAGGATTGGGCGGCAGTCGAAGGCGGGGGCCTGCTTAGACTGCTGCCCCCGCGACCCGAATTACGGATAAGCGGGAGAAAATGAATGAATGAATGAATTCTTTTTTTAAGTTTGCACACTTTACACATCAAACTCTTCAGTAAATTAGGACCATAGTGTTTAAAGATGCATTCATTTAACAGCTATAAACAAGCGAGCTGCCTTTAATCAAATATTGCTTATCTTTCTAACTCTAAACAAGGTTTCTTATATTCAGAATGGCTATGTTTTACCCTGCAGCTGCAGAGACAGACTGAGATAATGGAAGCTGAAGTTCATGCTCAGTGAAGGAGGATATGGAGATCATGGCTGGGGTGTAATTAACACCAAGCTTGTATGGCAGCTTATAGTTGGTGGGGTGCAGTAATCACTGCTCTGTATTACACTACTGCATGCTGCATGTAGACACACTCTAATCAGTGCTACTCACAGAATCAGTGGGATTGTACAGACAGCCTACGCTTTGAGATACATACAACCAATTCATCAAATAAACTTGCTGTGAGTAAGACAAACCATGGCTTTCCATTTTGACCACACATCCAAAAAAGAAAAATAATAAAAACGTGTCAAAATTGATTTTCAACAAAAATGTGTGTAGTGTGGTTCTTTTTAACTCAATGTAAGAAGTACTTAATTTCAAAAGCTTATGAAATGAATGATTACCAACTGAAAATAAGTTGGTGGGTGGATTGACTGCTCTGAATTGCCTTTGGGTATAAATGAATTTGTGCTTGTGCTTGTGTGTATGTTGACTGGTAATAATTCCTGCCTCATACCCAGTGCTCTCAGCTCTAGATCAACTATGACTTTTGTTGAATAAATGAATAAATTATTATTGTTTTCTGTTTATTTTAATAAGCAAACTCCATATGCAAGTATCACTGTGCAAATTTATTTTTAAATACCTCGGTATTATTAAAGCACATTAATTCATCTGCATTAACCTGGCATTTATATTCAGTTGTCTGATGTTTGATCCTAAATGACTTACAATTACAAGGCAAGCATATAGCTGAGCAGTTCCTGGTTAATGTTTTTGCTCAAGGGCCCAGCAGTAGCTATTGCAATTTTCTCATTGCCTTTACACTGCATTAGATAAATCATTACCACTATTATAAAGTACATCCCTAACCATTTGTGCAAAGCCGTGTTCATTTTCACTCATAAGAGGCAAAAAAGTCTTTTACAGTTCTAATGGACCATGAAGAAGAATAGTTGCTGGTCATCGTATTACTTCCTGCGTTATATAATCGATGTAAATGCACTTTCATGTTCCATACTTAAGGTGCTTTGAGCAAAATGATTCTTGTAGGCAGCTATAAATACATCAAATGTTTTACTTGAACAGAATGTTATGAGAGTTACTTGTTATATTGATTTTTTCGTGGTTTGTAAAGCAATTCAAATTTGACTTTCAACATAAAACATGGTACCACTCCAAGTATAGCTTTGTTACTTTATTACACTGTATTAGATCAAATCTTGCAAAGTAAAATTGAATTGTGTAATGAACTAAATGTCACAAATGTCACACATTGTTCTGTAGGCCATTTCCTTCTAATTGTAGTAAGAGAGCAAGAGAGATTATTGATCTCAAAATCACTGATTGTGATATGTAACATAATGTGACTTCTGGCTATTTCCAATGCGTAACGTGGCACACAGTGTTTCCTAAACAATGCCAAATCAATCCATGAAAGGGAACTCAGACATGCAAACATGTGATGTGATGTGTCTGAACCAATCAATATCAAGCTGCTCTGTCCTGAACTGACAGTCTAGCATGTGTGTAGCTGTGAAAAGGGCCTATATAATGCTAATACAATTGCTCTCTCAAATTAATCTTCAGGCAGGAATTACTGAAGATGACAGTGTGTTTTTCAGACTCCAGAAACATATATTTGTGTATATACAACATATTGTTATTGAATTTTTACACCTTCTATAACACTTAAGCACAATCGTTTAATCCATTTCACAATTTCTACCCAAGTTAAGTTCATTTGAGTGTCAAAGCTCTTTTTTTTCTGTAGAGCTTAAAACGCAGACCACTATAGATAAAAACTTGCACTGAATTCATTAGACAGCTCCTAAACCTTTACAACAGCTCGAAAGGGAAGACATAGCATATTTATGCCTTATGAATAATGGCCAAACCAATAAAAGATGCTTTAATTATTGATAAGATGCACTCAGATCTCAGTGTAACCTCCAGGTATTACTTGGTATTTAATGCTAATACACAATGCAACATATGCTACAGTGTATAATAACGATTGAAGAATATTAATTAATTCTCTATTCTTTTTTAACCTGGTTGTGTGTGTGTTTATATATATATATATATATATATATATATATATATATATATATATATATATATATATATATATATATATATAGTACATATGTATATATATATATATATATATATATATATATATATATATATATATATATATATATATATATATATATATATATATAGTACATATGTATATATATATATATATATATATATATATATATATATATATATATATATATATATATATATACATAGAGTGGTGGCTCCAGCGGTTAAGGCGCTGGGTTACCGATCGGAAGGTCAAGCCCCGGTATCAAGCCCCGGTATCGCCAAACTGCCACTCTTGGGCCCTTGAGCAAGGCCCTTAACCCTCTATGCTCCAGGGGACCCTTACGAGAAAAATAAATCAAGGACCGTGATGTCGGAGCGACGTGGGGCCGCCTTCCCGTGGGCTCACCACCTGCAGGAGGGACCGTAAGGGACCGGTGCTGAGAGGATTGGGCAGCAGTCGAAGGCGGGGGCCTTGACAGCCCGATCCCTGGACAGGGAGAAGTGTCTGGGGAATCTGCTTAGACTGCTGCCCCTGCGACCCGAATTACGGATAAGCGGGAGAAGATGAAATGAAATATATATATATATATATATATATATTTTTTTTTTTTTTTTTCTAAGAGGGATTTTACAAAAAACCTTTGACTTACTAATACCAAGTTAAAGAAACTGCACAGAACATGGCCACCCAGCAAGGGCCATCAGTCAGCAGGGAAAATGCAAAAGAACATATAGAACCTAACTTAGCTGTTTAAAGGGCTGCCTTGCAGTAAATGTTTGACAGTGTGAACTGTCAAACATTTCTCTCAATGTGTATTGCAAAAACACGAATATTTCTTAAATGTTTGAGATTAAAAGGAAATTAGGATCATGCCAGTGCATGAAATAGTTTCAAGTATATATTTTTTGGAAAAATGGTTCTATGACAAGAGAGTGTCAGTGAACATTCCTGTTGTTGGCTCTCTCCATAATTGATTGGTGTACAGAGTAGAGTTTCAGGGATAGCATTACAAGACTCAGGTGCAACTGAATTGGCCAAATATAGTGTCAACATTCATGCAAGTGTGCATTTAATTGTTAATGGTGTCATAAATCCAACTGCAAAAAGGTCAAATCAGTTTATATCAGAATACTCTACACCTGACATATTCTACTGGATTTTCTAAGAGGTCTTGCAACAAAATAATTGCTCAAGAATTAATGAATCTTGGAATTCTTAAAAGAAAATAATAATTTTTGAAGTGCAAGATTTACATATTTGAATGCATCCAGTGCTTTTTTGAAGCTTTTAATACTTCAGAACACAATTTTAACTGAAGTACACATTCCTGTTTTTGAGTAAAAGTTAAAATACGCTTAACTATTTCTAAAGTGAAAGTATTTCTGTATATTTGGGAAAGAAAACAATTTTTTTTTTTTTTAACACACTGAAGTATCAAAACAAAAAGTAATTATCTGTAAAAAAAAAGTACATCAGAGTTTTTTCACAGAGATGGGTAGTAGCAAAGTACAAATACATAGTTACTGTTCCTGACTAGATTTTCTTGGTATCATAACTTTCACTAATTAATTTTTCGGGCAACCTTTTACTTTCACTCTACTTTTTTTTTTTACACAGTGTACACATTCTGTACTTTCTACTTCTTACATTTTCAAACCAGGTTCGTTACTTTAGTTTTAATCTATTTGGTGACATATTTAATATTTATTCTTTTCATTGCACACCATTTTCAGCCCTTCAACCTATTTTTTTTTAATTGCGTGGCTTTTTCAACCTGCCACTGCTCTGTCATTTTGTGGCTATCACGCACCACAGATATAAGCTATCCTATGAAGCTAACAACAAGCAAGGCTGAAGGAAACATGGATGAGACAGAGGGAGTCAGCGATGCAAACAAATCTGAGAACAGAGAAATTCCTAATCACCTGATCACCAGCACCATCTTTTCTCTGCTTGTGTTCTATATGATGGACGTTCAACTTAAATGCATTCATTAGGTAACGAAATTTAAAATCCTTTTGTATTATTACATTAATATGATGTGAGGTCCAGTTACCAACGTGACACTTAAACAGGTAGTAGTAATGGCTACTTTTTTTACTTAAGTACATGTCAGAATCCAGACTTTTTTACTTTAACTTCAGTAAAAAAATGTAATCAGTACTTTAACTTTTACCAGACTCTTTTAAAACATGAGTAACTGTACTTCTATTTGCGTGAAGAATGTGTGTACTTTTGCCATCTCTGCAGGTACACAGTAAGAGTACTCTTACTCAGCAGAACTGTGGTGTTATGGTTGTAGTCTCATGACAAGATATCATTAACTTCTGTAGTCACGTCATTGTAGCAAAGTACAGTGCGTTTGTCAAAATTTTGTGGAATTAAAAAGTAAGAAACTACACATTAAAATGTTGTGGAGTAAAAAATTCCCGAAATAAAAATACTCTGATAAAGTAATGATACTTGAAAAATGTACTTTTACCACCCCAACAGATTTTTCCTATTATTTATTTATTTATACTTCCAAAAAGTTTGGACACCTTCATATTCAAAGTTTTTTCTTTATTTTTATTGTTTTCATTATTGTAAATAAATAATGAATAGACTATTGTAATGCATTACTAGGTGGATGTCCTGCATCATTAATAAACAAGCTTCAGTTTGTCCAGAATGCAGCAGCCAGAGTTCTTACAAGGTCGAGAAAATATGATCATATAACCCCAATCTAATCGTCCCTACACTGGCTACCTGTTAAGCTTCAAATCGACTACAAACTATTGCTTCTTACTTACAAAACACTAGTGGTTAAGATGCAGCGCTCCCACCGCTGCGACCCGGGTTCGATTCCCGGTCAGGGAACCATCCCCAGCCACTCTTAGTGCCGGTCCCAAGCCCGGATAAATTGGGGAGGGTTGCGTTAGGAAGGGAATCCAGCGTAAAACATGTGCCAAATCAAACGTGCGGAGGATCCGCTGTGGCGACCCCTAACGGGAGAAGCCGAAAAGAAAGTAAGTAACTTACAAAACACTAAATGGTTTGGCTCTCAATTATCTTACCAGTCTTCTAACACGCTACAATCCGTCAGGCTCCTTGAGATCTCAAAACTCCGGACGTTCCTAGAATAGCAAAGTCAACTAAAGGTGGTAGAGCATTCTCACATTTAGCTCCTAAACTTTGAAATAGTCTTCCTGACAGTGTTCGTGGCTCAGACACACTTTCCCAGTTTAAGTGCAGATTAAAAACTTATCTTTTTAGCAAAGCCTACACATAACACACGTCACATCATAACCTTGTGCTCCAGAACATCTGATCAAATGCACATTATCAACTTGTGCTGTTAATATCATGAACAGCAGCTACGCTAATTCCTCTTCACTGCTTCTCTTTCTCTCCCCATCCCGAGACATCCTGAGGTTGCTCCAGCCCCAGTCACGTCCCACCTTATGAAGATTGTGAACCTTTAAAGAAGTAGATGCCGAACTCGCAAACATCCTGAACCATGTAGAGATGTACCAGCGATCCCACTTCATGTGTGGAGTTTTGACATTGGACCTCCTTGAGTGTTTAAAGGCTCTGGCATAGAGAAGCTGGTGTTGGATCTGTGATGATCGCAAATATTGAGATATTTTATGAGTTGCTCAGTAGCTCATAGTTTTATAACCACAAATGACTGTAGGGGACTGTAGAAAGGACATTGCTCATAATATTACACTCCAGTGCTCATGTTAGTTCTCTCTCCAGTGTTCTGTATTGTTTAAAGATTTGTAATCACGGTCTTGGTGTCGACCAGGTGAGGATGGGTTCCCCTTTTGAGTCTGGTTCCTCTTAGGGTTTCTTCCTCATAACATCTAAGGGAGTCTTTCCTTGCCACAGTCGCCATGGCTGCTCATCAGGGATAAATACACACCGTTCACCTTAACTGTTAATTTCTGTAAAGCTGCTTTGAGACAATGTCTGTTGTGAAAAGCGCTACAGAAATAAACATGACTTGACTTGACTTAATGAAGACACTGAAATAATTACAGAACAAATATGGAATTATGTAGTGAACAATAATGTCGTAAAAATATGTTAAATCACACCGAATATGTTTTTATATTTTTAGTTCTTCAAAGTATCCACCTTTTGCTTTGATGAGAGCTTCGAACATTTTTGGTATTCTCTCAGTCAGCCTCATGAGGTAGTCACCTGGAATAGGTTTCCAACAGTCTTAAAGGATTTGCCAGAGGTGTTGAGTACTTGTTGGATGCTTTTCCTTCACTCTCTAGCTTAACTCATCCCAAACCATCCCAAATGAAATTAAATCAGGTGATTGTGGAGGCCAGGTCATCTGATTCAGCACTACATCACTCTCCTTCTTTGACAAACAGCTCTTACATAAACTAGAGGTGTATATCGGGTCATTGTCTTGTTGGAAAACAAATGATGGTCCCACTAAGTGCAAACCAGATGGGCTGGCATGTCACTGCAAAATGCTGTGGTTAAGTAATCAGCCATGCTGGTTAAGTATGTCCTCAATCTTTATTAAATTACCAACAGTGTCACCAGCAAAGCACCCCCACACCATCACACCTCCTTCTCCATGCTTCACGGTGAGAACCACACATTCAGGAACTGTCTGTTTAACCTTTGTACTTCTAATGAAGGTGCGGGTGTTACCAAAACTCCAGAAGCAAAAACCAGAAGCAAAAATCTAAAAATCTAGACTAATCAGAAAAAAGAACAGATTTCCACTGATCTAATGTCCATTCTTTGTGTTTCTTGGCCTAAGCAAGTCTCTTCTGCTTGTTCTTCCAAAGTAAGTAATTTTTCTTTGCTGGAATTTGACCATGAAGGCTTGACTCAAGCAGTTTCCTCTGAATAGAAATATGTCTGCCACTGTTCAAGTATTAATTTAATTGTAAGGGGATATTATTTTTTCTTAATACACTCTAAATTGTTTTTACTTTACAATGTAATAATATTCACAATGACTTTTAATGCATGATGCAGATGGATGCAAACCTTGAACATTTGAGGTTATTAAACTTCCCTCCATTTAGTAATATTCAGATATTTTTACAAGTAAAAACTGAAGCTACATTTTGGAAATCAAATATGAAACATTTATTTTAAACCATTATTTAGATTTTTTTTTTTTTTAGGAAAATGTAGGTTCATCTAAGAGGGAGCTGTCTATGACTGCCTTTTGATGGTGAGCCTGGCCTAATATTAAACAATTACAAAACCCCTGGGGAATGTCTGTAACATTTTGCAATATTTTAAAAGTCCACAACCAGGCTTATTTTGGAAACTAGCCAAACAGCTAATAACTAAACTATCTCACAAAAAAGCCAAGTGTTCTTTTCTCTTGAACTAATTAAAATATTAATGTTAGTTCAATTCTGCCCATTTTTTTTGTGCTTTTCCATCACTCCCACAGCAGATACTACCTGGAATTGATGTTTGGTCGCATTCTTTATGTTGAACCTACTATTTTTTTTTTTTTACATTTGGCATTTACATGTCCACATAACCTTCTGAAATGCCTAAGGTTGGGAAACGTGGGCAGCAGGTAACTGAACAATTTGTGCCATATCTGACCCAAAGGCTGTGGCTTTTTATGAATATTTGAGGCTTTTCTGAGTATGAAATGTTCATGCCACAGAGTAGAGTATCAGAGTACACAACTCACAAATCACTGATGATTCATCTTGCTATTTAAATAGCGTAATCTAATCAATGTCTAAAACTGTCTTGTTATTAAATGTCTTTACTGGTTTTACCACTGGACAGTGTCCATTATGTTCACCCTAATCCACCAATTCACTTATATAATACAGGTAAAGTTTCCTGGATATCTGCACTTGACCCCTTTCTCTATGAGATTAGTGATGTGGACACACACGATATAATGTGATTGTAATGTGACTTTTTGTGTGACCTGTACATTTTTACGCAATTCAGGCAACTGCCTCTGTTACTTCGGAAAGAAGAAGCATGACTTTCACACAGTGGTTGTGCTCTATTGTTCATACACACATAACAATGGCTCAGGTGTTTCAATTACACTATGTATTTTTTTTTTATCAAGGAAACAAGGGAAAAAGCAGTATGAGTATGAGGAGTATGAGTTGTTTAACTTCTGCAGTCTGGTCATTCAGATACTTGCTCAATATTCCATGTGAGATGGGGTTTCAATGAATCTTTCATTTGCTAGTGTAAGGTAACAACAAGGAAGAGACTGCAACATTCCTTGTGTAACTCTCATACTGAAGGCATCACTTTTAGACTTATACATATCTAATAGTTAACACTAACTATCTTGCTTAAGTGCATTTAAGATCACAATTTGAGCAATATTTATGCAAAGAAATAATTTAAGTAAAAGGGATACAAGCAGAATAATAATACAAAAAAAAGGATGACAAGACAGGCAAATGTATTGAGACACATTGTATATAAAGCTTTTCTACTAAAGCTAGATCTTTATTGCAGACAGATGCCACAAGTAGCCAATTTAAAGACTTATGGTTGCAGCACTTTCCTCGAAACAAAGTACAGAGTGTCCAGTTCTTTCTGTGTATATGCATTCAGGGCCACTTTTACAGTTTATAGCAAGATTTTACATTGTAAATAATCGTAATTGTAAAGAAGCAAACATCAAATTTTTTCCAGCTTTGAAGTTGAAACGCTCCCACTTCAATACTGAAATTTCTTTATAAAACAAACAAACAAACAAACAAACAAACAAACAAACAAAAACACATCTGTAAAGAAAGCAGAATGTCAGAGAACTATAGCAGAAACATAAATACATACTACAGTGCTTTTTTAGGGAGAAAAATCTTATATTTAGCCTGTAGTCCTAGGGCATTTCATAAGAGTAAGATGTTTATATGCATGAACTTGGCTAGCTAGTGTAAATGCTTTAGACTATAACCCTCTTGGCAGACATACTTTTCTGACACTATTTGAGAAATGAAACCACCGAAATTACAAAGATCTCTTTTAATAGAACTTCAAGCCTCAACATGATACAGCATTGGTTATTGAAAAAGTTTAGCCCTGGGGAGCAACATGTTTGTGCTTCCGCTCCAATATATAAAGTGAAGTGCTGTGAATTACTGATGATTCTCTGTCTGGAGGAACAAGTAAAGAAATTGTCATTAAGTATGATTATTTCAGTGAGAGCTATAAGGCAAATGCATAGGCTACACAGTAATGAAAGTAAGTAGAATCTCAGTTGGGAAGTCAAATGCTTCTATATTCATCATGTTATTGCTGTTGCTACTTTATTAGACTGGTGTTCAAGGTAAAAATGTAAACACTGCCGAAAAAAGCAAAGTGTTTCTCCAGTACAGGAAAAGCTTTATTTGACTTTTTGAAACATGCATTTGTTTATTCAAATCTGTGGAATGCACCCAGATTTCAGAACATTTCTTCTTCTTGATTCATTAGCTAAATAGAGATGTACTCAAGGAAAATTAGAATAAATGTGAGGCTCTACCTAATTTAAGCATTAAAGTTGCCAAATCCATTAAAGGGTTCACTATCTATCATATTTCAGATTGTTCTAATTTACCAACTAAACTCTGATTTTATTTGTCGCTGAAAGAATTTTTCAGAAAAGTATACATCTACACTGTATATTAAGTAAATATTTTATTGGATAATACATCGAAGGAAAATGCGGGTGTAATGGAATTTGTGAAAATGCATAATGCATTGTGTAGTGATGTAGTGAAGTTAGATCTGCAAAAAAATAAAAGCCAAACCATTTCCCAGATCTAAGTATGCTGTTGAATACTGAGACATTTTGTTTCTTTCCCCATGTTTCCTTGCATACAGGGATGCAGTCATTGATCAGATTAACATTACCACACAGACTCAAGTAGTTTAAGTATTTGGTTCCTTTAATAGTGACTTTGGTTTTTAAAAAACACAGTGGACCAACACCAGCAGATGACATTGCACCCCAAATCATTACAGACTGTGGAAACTTAACACTGGACTTCAAGCAACTTGGGCTATGAGCTTCTCCACCCTTCCTCCAGACTCTAGGACCTTGGTTTTCAAACTTGCTTTCATCTGAAAAGAGGACTTTGGACCACTGGGCAACAGTCCAGTTCTTCTTCTCTTTAGCCCAGGTAAGACGCCTCAGACGTTGTCTGCGGTTCAGGAGTGGCTTAACAAGAGGAATAACAACTGTAGACAAATTCCTTGACACGTCTGTGTGTGGTGGCTCTTGATGCTTTGACCCCAGCCTCAGTTCATTCCTCGAGAAGTTCATCCAAATTCTTGAATCCATTTTGCTTGACAAGCCTCTCAAGGTGCAGTTCTCTCAGATGGTTGTGCATCTTTTTCTTCCACACTTTTTTCTTCCACTCAACTTTCTGTTAACATGCTAGGATACAGCACTCTGTGAACAGCAGCTTCTTTGGCAATGAATGTTTGTGCCTTACCCTCCTTGTGAAAGGCGTCGATGATTGTTTTCTGAACAACTGTCAAATCGGCAGTCTTCCCCACGATTGTGAAGCCTGATTTGCATGTCACCATATTAAAATTTTTGGGGTCAACAATTCAATAAAATTTTTTAAACCAATTTTTTAAATTGGTCTTTTGAAGTATAAAATTTTTTTGAGATGGTGGGTTTTTGTTAAATGCGAGCCAAAATCATCACAATTAAAAGAACAAATGACTTAAACTACTTGAGTCTGTGTGCATTGAATTTATTTAATACACGAGTTTCACAATTTGAGTTGAATTACTGAAATAAATGAACTTTTTCCACATTCTAATTTATTAAGATGCACCTGTAATGAATATATTAAAAAGCATAATATCTCAATAAGCTGTAAGTACTTCCACTCAAAGGAAAATTGTTGTTAAACTCTCTTAACACTCTGAATCTGATTAGGCAATTATGGTGAAGAGTCAACTTAATAGAGTTTAGAGATTCACTGTGAGATTGCCAACTAGCAGAGCACCATTTCGCTGACAGGTCTCTCAGAAGACTACCTTCTATTTATAGATGCGACCTTTTCCCGTACAACAAAGTGCGATGTGTAGGTGAGAAATTTCTAAAAGGATTTGATGTTGTCAGAATCTGAACTATTTAGAGAATAGACACTTAAGAGATCTACAGATAGTAAATCAGAATATCCTTTTGTATATGGTCAATACATAGTCATTAATCATTTATGTATTTCTTTCTAAAGTGGATCTTCTTGTACCACCAGCAGTCTGAAATAACTCGAAACCTCTTATGGCTTTTTTGTTTATTGACTGGCTTGAGAGAGGCTTCATAAGCGCCTTTTAGCCTTGGTTGTGCAACAGGCCTACTAAAACTGGGACAGTGGTACTGGATTAGTGAGTGTCATTTGTTTGATGGCTCTATGTGATTACTTTTGTGTCACAGTACTTGATATTTACACATGGCAAATAAAAAAATCTATTTCAATCAGGAATAAATGACATTACTCATTAAATATTTAACTGAAATCCAAATTCAGCTTCATGTTACTATTACCGGCTGTATAGGCTTGGAACATTTGGAATAGGAAATCAAGCTAATTTCTGAAAGGATGCAAACAGGATAAATTAACCAGCTGTCCAACAAACATAATGCATGATTATATGCATTTATGCTGTTAAATGTATAAATGAAATAAATTAAAGTAAACATAATTAGCTGCAATTATCACAGCATGTGGGCAACAGTGTAGTAAGCAGTACTGCTATCTCACATTTTCAGGGTCTCTGGTTAATATTGGTTTATTCCAACCTAATACTGAGTTCTCTGCATTGATCAGATAAGGTTATATCAGGTAGTGATCATTAATCAACATGTGAATGTTGAAGCCAATTATTCTCTTTACTACACAAGGCTTGATAAATTCTGCACCTTGAGCTACTTTGGGTATGCTGCTGCAGACTGATTTTCATGTCCAAGGTTTTGTATCTAGTCTATCAATTAAGGCAATGTTTTGCAAGCCAAATTACTTGAAATTGTACTGGACGTTGTCTATTCTAAAAGCAGAAAATAGTTAAGTGAGTGTCTGAAATACTTCCAACTTAAGTAGGATGAGTTCAACCTGAGTAATTGATTAGAGATGAATTACTTTACTGTTACACAATGGGAGAGCAACTAATGATTTCTGGAAACATTATTACATAATTAAAACGTACAACATTCAAAGGAATACATTGAAATGTTCACTGCTGAACTAGAAACAGTTTATGACACTTACTGAGCTGGCAAATTGTCAGGGATCCACCAGCCACACCCTCGCCAAACCCTCCAATCACTCCAAGCAGCTCACCAACTTACTAATCATCCACACCTGGTCCAAATCAGTCACCATACTATAAAGACCCCGTTTATCCACATGCTCATCGTCCGTTCTACAGCTTAGGCTAATGAACACTCCGGACTACCCAAGCTACTCCGTTTGGTTTTCACTTAGCGTGCAAGATTCTGTGTGTATTGTTTGTGCTCACTCTGCCACAGTTTCGTCCAGGATTAGTTTACCCGTGTATAGTGCTGATTTCTCGTGCATTCTGCCTTGCCCTTTTGTTTTGCATTAAAAGGCCATCGTTGAATTCGCTGTGGTTCCCGTACGTTCTTTGCGCCTGACACAAATTCACTTGCATTCCATTTTGTTAAAATATAGTTTGTGTAAATCAGAAGTAAAAAGATGCGTCATCTTGAAACCACTTAGTAAAGTCTAATACAAACTCAGACTCACACTTGGTGTCACACAAAGAATGATATGAGTTCCATGAAAAATACAGTTTACCAAAGACAAAATGCTTTTATTTTATATAGCCTACATCCTGGTACACTACTCAATACAATGTTTACCTATAAGAAGAGCACACTAGTAAGCAAAACTGTAATAAATATGATTTCATATTTTATATAAAAAAAAGTTTTGAGTTTTAGCCTGGCATCCTCCATGTAATGGTATAATTAGCCATCTTTGATACAGGTTCTAATCAGGCATATCTACTGCATTTATTATTAGTTATTAGTGGTCCTTAGCTTGCAAAGATATTCTGAGTCTACATCCTGTAGACAGTGGTTAACAGGTTTACACCTACTGAATATGATTATTAGTGATTCAGCTCAACTACAATGACATCATTTGGACTGTGGTTTGTATACAATCATAGGCATGCGAACAAACATCCAAATGCTGACCCAAAATACTTTTGGGAACATGGTAACTCTCTTACAGGTCAGAAATATTAATTAGAACATACTGAAGACCTTGCTGCAGTTCAGTCTTCTAAAGATAAATTTAAACACTATTAAGTAACTAAGTAAATGCTGAAAATAGAATGTATAGAGGCAATTGGCCAGAAAAGAAAGGTTCACATAAGGTATGATGCCATCTGTTTAGAGTGTATGGTATTAATCAGAAGCTGTAAAGTGAAGCACCATTGGAAAACAAAGCACAACCACTTCTGATCGATTCTGACTTTTTTTTTTTTTAAAGCCACAAACTAATTAGAAATTGTTAAAGAAAGAAATGGAAAAGAACAATAGAAACCATCCCAGTAATTCTAATGGTTGTAATTACAAACACCAGTATGAACCACCAGCTGTTAACCATTAAAATCATTGCTAAATCATTGAAATCATGAAGGTGGGTTGTGTACCTCATCAAATCATTATCGTGAACTAAAATGCTTAATAATGTCTCAGTGGTCACTAGAGTGGTGTCCAGCAGATGTTGTGGACACCACTGTGCTCTACAAAATTGCCAAAGTTGTTCTTTTGGTCGTTAATAGTAGATTAAAATGATCTTTAGCAGTCCATAATTAAAGAGCTTTGCACAGGAGCCAATGACCTTCTGATAGGAGATGCAACGTTCTAACCAGGGTATTTGTGAAAGTGGCCTTCACAAAATGTTGTATAGCAAATTGAGTGTGCATTTTTCTCCTCCTCCAGAGGCGCTGGTATGAACACAGGGGGCGCTGTGGAGCATCACGCGCAAGCAGCAAAGCGGCAACTTCTTTAAACCGATAGAAGTGTGAGAACACACTTGTAACGGGCGGAGGACAGAGCGATGGCAGCACCGCTGTGTGCGCAACCACGAAGCTGATCTCTATTGTCAGGAATGCGCGAGACGGCGGAGGTGCAAACGCACAGCACAGTCCGCACAGCAGCGCACAGCACAGCACCGCACCCGTGAACCGCTGCTCCTGCGAGAACCAAGGCGGGGTGAATGAGACACGACCCTGTAGTTAGTTCCCCCCTACCATCGTCTTTCATTTCTCCTCCAGACTGGACTTATTTCGGAAAAGCAAAACCATACAGAACAGAGTGAAGAAACCGGATTACTCGGAGGGAACTGGAGCGATCTCACCATGAAGAAGAACAATTCGGCGAAGCGGGTACGAGCCCCGAAACACTGGCCGCTATTGTCACTGTGGTTTTAACTAACACGCGTCTTTGTGTTTTTCACACTTTGTCTTTGGATACATTTTAAAAAGATAAACACACACACACACACGTTCTAAGGCTCGATCTGTCCGATCATGCGCCATTGTAGCGTCTATTGTTATTTCTTGTGGTTTGTATGGGCTGCTGGACTCCATCACTAATACCCATCTGTTATTGCAGAACTGACGTTTTCCATCCACGTTGCTTCCCCCCCCCCATTTTTTTCACTTGCACGTTTTTTTGTTGTTCTATGCGTGTATAGTGGACTGCATAAAGTCAAGAGCCTTTGTCTTCTTATACTGATCGCTTGTGGAAAGTTCACCATCGACTCAAGCTCGCAGTTGGTGTTGCACAAAGAATGGGACGATCTCCATGACAAAGGCAATGGTAGTGTTGTGTGTGTGTGTGTGTGTGTGTGTGTGTGTGTGTGTGCATGTGTGTATTTTGTATACCATTTCACCTATGCAGATTTGTGAAAAAGGCTACCTAGAGGAGCAGTACTCCTTAGGTTGTAGCCTAATTGCTTAGGATTTTGTTTGTATGTGTGTGTTTGTGTGCGTGTGTGTTTGAAGGCTTTGCAGGACTCCAGCCAGCAGCCTGCTCAACCTGACAAAGTGGGATGGATACGGAAATACTGTGGCAAAGGCCTTTTCAGGGAGATCTGGAAAAACAGATATGTGGTACTGAAAGGAGACAAGCTGTACATCTCTGAGAAAGAGGTCAGTTTTGGGAACACTCTCAAGCACTCTCATACAAAAGGTTTATTTATTTATTTATTTATTTATTTTTTAATCATCAGTATTATAAATTATGGTGATGCTGCCTACTTTTGCAGCACAGATACACATTGCCTAGTGCTCAGTAAAAAAAGTTTTAAAGGCTAGAGGAAGTACTAGGGTTAGTACTCATTTTGCAAAAATCCAGTGACCACATCTGTTTGTTCACATTCTATGTTTGCTTCTCACCAGTGCTTGAAATTTGTTCATCCAATAATCTCTAAATCCTAGGTTTCTGTTTTTGGAATGGAAATGAAAAGAATAGTAACCTTGTCATTATTACATTGTCTTTTTTTAAATTCATTATACCACCTTCACATAGGGAATTATTTACTTGTAGTTCTTAGGATAAAAAACTATAACTTCTTAGTAACACTTAAATATTGGTACTTAATAACTAGTAGAAGCTGAGCTTAAAAATATTTTTCATGAAGTTTGCGGAAATGCTTGAGATTTTCTGTACATAATATACATTTATAGCTTGAAGTATACTCACATTTCACACAATTTAAACTATGTAAAAAAAAAAGCATTAAATATACAGACATAATTTACATTGTAAATAATTTTTTCATTTTTGTCCGACAGTTTGGATATTATTTTGTTTATCAGTGTCGCTGAATATTCTTGTATGGAAACTTTTAAGTAGTCCCTCTTTGCTGTTAAGTTGAAAGAGTGACCAGTTCATTGCTGATGCAGTAAATGCGAAGTCATAACTTTATGACTAATAATTTTGCTTATAGTAATTGTGTATCCACAGTAAAATTATTCTAGTTTCCCTAAAGCTTAAATGGAGGGTATCTGTGTGTAGAGTGTAATTTGCCTGTGAGCCCTGCTGCCATTCTTGACAAACACAGGCTCTTAGTGGGCACTAGTCATCTGCCCTACACCTGGTCTGGGGGTTGTTTAGAATTTGTCAGTTGTATGTTACAGATTTGGGTTTCTCTGCAACTTTTTTTCATTTCCTGTGCCTTTTCTAGTGCACCTGTTTTACTTTGCTGAGCAAGCAAGCAACTGTCCTCCCCTCATGTCTAAGACAACATTGTCCATGGGAAAATGTAAGGAGTTGAGCAGAGTTAGCCAGCAAACATCATGACCCTATCTTAATTAGCTGTCTTGTAGTGAAAAATGCAGTATGCTTGAAAATTGTGAAATTATGATTATTGCAACAGTAAATCTTAAATTATTGTTTACTTTATTTAAACCTTAGTAATTTGTGATAAATTACAATTTAAATTATACTAAATTAATTCCCAGAGATGGAAAGTAATGAAGTACAAATACTTTGTTACTGTAATTAAGTAAATTTTTTACACAAATATCTGTACTTACTACTTCTCACACATTCAGACTAGGTTTGTTTCTTTAGTTTTAATCTATTTGGTGACATAATCAATATTTTTTCTTTTTTAATTGTGAACCGTTTTCAGCCCATCAACATATTTCTTGTCATTGGGTGGCTTTTTCAACCTATCACTGGTGTGTAAATTCCTGGATATCACACTCCACAGATGTAAGCTAGCTTACAATGCTTAAAATAAACAGAAGGCAGAAGGCAACAAGAAATACGTGGATGGTATTGAGTCTACCTTATGATTGGCCATAAACTGCTTATTAATGTAGTATTATATAATTAATAAATAAAACAGCCCAAATCTCAGACCTCAAAACATTTGAACTTGTGTTTATTTAATGCTATTGCATTCCTCAGCATGTGGATGAGTTAAAGCTAATATTATCCCTGGTATATGTAAGAAAAATAGTGAAGGGATGTGTTGGAAAACAGAAAGCAGTTCGTCTGGCTAAAGGATTTAAAAGGCTTTTAGCATTGCTTTAACACCTTGATGCAATTGTGAAAACAATACTTAGTCCCAATTTGCTCTTATAAGTCCCTCCACTCTTCTGGGAAGATGATACACTAGATTTTGGAGTGTGCTTGTGGACATTTTTGTTCAGCAGCCACAAGGGTGTTAGTAAGGTACTGATGTAGGGTGAGGAGGCCTGGGGTGCAGTCAATGTTCCAATTCATCCCAGAGGTGTTTAGTAGGTTTGAGATCAGAGCACTATAGCAGGCCACTCAAGATCTTCCTCTATAAACCATGTAAACCATATTTTAATGGAGCTTGCTTTGTGCACAGGGGCAATGCCATGCTGAAAGAGGTTTGGGGAGACATCCTGTACAATTATGTGCCTCCAGCTTTGTGGTAGCAGTTTAGAGAAGAACCACATATGACAGGAAAGGTCAGGTGTCCCAGTACTTTGGTCCATATAGTGTATATAAAACCACTCTCATCGCAGTAAATGTAGATGTTGATGGTTTTTGTAATGCATCATTTCCCCCTAAAGCTTTCACAGGCTCCAGTAAGCATGCCCAATATAAATAGGTCATTATTCATCTAGATTTTTCCCACTAAGGAAAGGGAAGATGGAACAAGCTTGAGTCATGCTCATGCAGAAAGCTGTTTGCTGCGCTCAGCATCAGATCAAACAATGCCGAGCCAGCATATGGCCTATGGCTACAGGGAGGAATGACCATTTAAGTGCTTAGCACACTGATGTTTCATCATGCTGCTGACTGTTTTCTGCAGCTGTCTAGACAGATGCCATTAATCAAGCAGCTACTGTTGCTTTGGTGTCATTTTTATTAAGTGAAGGACAAATGAGAAACATTTTCTAAGGACCCCCAAAAGAGATATTTGATAGATTGCTCTTTAACTCCAGCAGACATCTGGAAGCATACCAGTGAATCACAGTTGACCTGGTGTTTAGCCTAACACCGGAGGAACACCAGAGTTGACAGATTATTTTGTTAATTTGTTTCACTAACAAAATGCCTTATGAACCATTACACCTGATAGAATGACTGATAGTCAGTGGGTCGCTGTAAACTGAGAGGGTGTCCTCTGCTTCATTTGAGAAGGGTGTGGGAACAAACATGACCTCAGCACTGGAGTGTCTCCTTATCTGTGCAAGGGGATCAGATGTCCTGGGCAGAGTGGTGTCCACAGAGTGGGACAGCTGTCTGTGGGGAGTGGACACAGACAGGGGAGACTCTGTTTGTTCTCTCTACTCTGTCTGACTCATCGGTGTTGTCTGTTTGTGGTTAAATACAGGCTTGCATGCAATTCTCACAGCTATTTTGCTTTTTGCTTTTTTGCAAAACTTCTCTTGTGCACGGTCCAAAATAGTGACTTAAAACTAGAGTATGTGATACAATGCAAATGGTGTACTTCTCTTGACAGTAAAGTTTTATATTCCTGGCCATAAGAGGGTTCTCTCTCTCTCTCTCTCTCTCTCTCTCTCTCTCTCTCTCTCTCTCTCTCTCTCTCTCTCTCTCTCTCTCTCTCTCTCTCTCTCTAATTATTCTCCATTACTTTTCTGTAATTTTAAAATAGTCTTCAATAGAAGGCACTAATGCTAACATATTTGCCATACTTTTTGCATCCTCTAAACTTGCCCTTGTTTTAATGTTTCCTACAAAATCCAACCCCATCACTTAAAGTAAACTAGATGTTTGCTGAAAACAAGTTAATTTCAAGTAAGAACTATTTGTTTCTACAATTTATGAAAAATAATTTTGATTCAGAAATGTTTGATAAGGTAACAGGAATGTAGCAAAATGTTGCACATTTTGATCATTTATGCCTAAAGCCGCTGAGTGTAAGAGATTTTGCTAATGTCTTCCACTCTTGGCCACAGAAATCCACCCACTCTGTTCCGACCCACACCCTTCAGCCAAATATTCCTCCAGAGTCTCTCCCTTCATAAACATTCACAAACAGAGCATTGAAATCATGATGTAATATTATGATTCAGAAAGAGTTGGTGTGGTTGCAAACCTTTATTCTCTTCAGGCTGTTACTCTAATTCCTGATTAAAAAGCTTAGAAACATCTAAACTGAGCCGATTTGTAGTATTGTCTTACTGTGCTGCTTGGCGAGTAAGAAAATCTGCATCCACACAATGCTAAATCCAAACACTTGAAAAAAAATTATAGCAGACATCCTAGTGGGTTTGTTTTGTCGAGCTAGCTTTGCTGAAGCTGACAGTTTTGCAGGATAGCAATTTTTGGGAGGATAAATAACACGTATAGCAAATTAAATTCCTGTCATTCAAAAGAAAAAACAAATTGACAACAGTTGTTAAGCCTGGTGAGTCTTGCAGGTCTCCATCTCTTCACTTCTAAGCCTTCTCTGCCTTTGCTTTTACAAGATCCACTTTATAGACAAAAGTATTGGGACACCTGAATTTGGTTTAACATTTGTTTTTTCCCCTAAACTGTGACCATGTAGTTGGAGGCAAACAATTGTATAGGATGCATTTGGATGTGTAGCATAAAATCTTTACATCCCAAACCTGTTCCAGAATGACAATGCCCCTGTGCACAAAGCCAGCTCCATGAAGATTTTATGTAATAATTTATGTATAGACGATATAAAGTGGTGTCTCAGGAGTATGACCAGGGGTCAGTACTAATGTAATTAATTTACACTGGTGGGAATCAACATTCACCATGAAAAAAGTTATTAGTTTTCAGTATAGTTATTAGTCTATGTGACATGCAGCTTGAAGTAAACCTTTCTGGCACCTTTTAGCTAATATGTTCGCTTGGTGTAAAATTCAGGAGTAAAAGTACTATAGCTGAATATAATCCACAAAATAAATGTACATTAAGGGAATCTGTAGAATTTTTTTAAAGGGATCTCTAGATAAAAAAAGTTGCCCTGCCTTAGGCTATATTGTAATCTACTGCATTGAATTGTAAGACATCATGAGTACACTGGATATTCTGCATCATTTCCAGACAATTCAGAGAATGGTTATACTCTAAACGGTGCATTATAAATGTATCATCATAAAAAATCTGAGTGAATCCAAGATTTGTTAATCTCGTGATTAAATGGAACAAACAGCAAAAAAGGATGTATAAAGCTTCATCCAAATAAGGCTAGATTCTTGTAGGTTTGTATGTTGAAATACTCTCCTGATCTCTGTTCTGCTTTTGGAATGTATTTCCACATTTTTGGTTCTCCTTTTTTTTATATACTGTTCTGTTTTTAGTTTTCTACACGTATGGCCAAATGGGTGTGACACAAATCCCTTTTTTTCCCGTGCGCTAGTTATTTTATAATTCCATTACAAGACGTGCTAGCCATTTGTGATTAGCAAAGTATTAAGAATTACAAGCTGTTCATGTGTTTGCAGAAATGACCCACATTCAAAGTTCAGAAGATTGAAGACAAATGATGTAATGGACACAAACCAGAATTAGATTCTGAAATGCATAAAAGTGCAAACTAAAAATGTAAAACTTTATGTTGTAGGCTGACCCCTCTAATTTTGTTAAGCAAAGCTAAGTGCTATTTATGGCTTAGCCCATCTTAAATAGTGATACCTCATCTGTATTTCTTATGACATGACACTTTAGCTGTATTACTGTAAGTGCCATTATCATTTAGCACTTTTTAGCAGACTGAAACAAAGTATTTAAATTTTTCATTGATCTTCACAACAGTAAAGACAGTGAAATACCATTAGGCTACTGTGAGGAAAGGGTGCTGACAATAAAAGTTGATGAAATGGTCTGTGATATTACATGCGATTCATTCAATTCGTATCTATTTTTTTATTCATATAATAAAAAAATATAATATAATAAATTAACAAGAATTATATGAACAAATCCTTACCTGTTATTGAATTCTGATTGGTGTTTTTGCAGGAGTTTAGGCAACACAGGGACTTGTCCAGTAGATGCTTCACATAAATGGAAAAAAAACTAAACAAAACATAGAATTGTAGATAATGTGATGTTTTCTGTGAAGAAACATTTATTTAGTATTCATTTATTAGCATTTATTAACGTCGTACCAGATGATAATATGCATATTGTATTAGTGATAATAACAACAACAACAAAAAAAACACTTTTGTGGATGTTTCATAAAAAAGAAAAGAAAATGACAAAATCTTTACAAAGCACATTTGAACCATATCCTGTTATTGAAATAAATAATCAACTTTGTATTGATATCAGCTCTCTATCAGACCACTCTACCATTGATTCATTTACCTTAACCCTATTGTGTTTTATTACTAAGTTACAACATTGCATTTCCATAGAGGATATTATTAGATGTCATGTGACACAGGATCAACTGTGCAAGAAAACTGTTCATTTGCTAGAAGAAATAGACTAGCCTTTAGTGTTTTTGTACTTTATCCAGCACCTTGTTTAAAATAAATCCTGCATAGATGTACATTTTGTGATATTGTTATTTATGCCGGAATAGTTGTAAGTAATACCAGTAATTCTTTACTAGTTATACACCATTGTTCTATTATACTATCACTCTTAAGGTGGAATAAATAAGTTTTTGGAAACACGGTATTGATGTGGAATTTGGTGCAGTAGACATATGAGGTTTTAAAAGATATGGATGCATTTGTCGATGAGAGATTTGTCGATGAGTGGGTTGAATGCTAGTGCGTGGGCTCTGAGAATTATTCCAGGAATATGAGATGAGTAGCTTCACAGGGAAAAGTGTGAGAAGACTTGTTTATTACAGGGCAGTGGTACATACCATTTAGAAATAGCACCGAATAAAAACAACTGCTACATGACTAAATGTAGGTGTAAACAATGTCAGCTTTCAAAGACATTGATGAGTTGCTGATACTTAGTATTTGTCCAAACATATTGCTGTCCACTGTTGTCACCACAGTCACTATAACTGAATTTAATTTTAAACAGTTATTGCAATATATGTGTAATGCAATAGATGACACAACACTGAGCATCGTTATTTATTCTCCTGCTCTTACGCTAATAGGTTATTTGATTGTGGAAAAAGTGGTCAAAACAGCTGTTTTTATTAATTTAGGTCCTAATAAGTGTCAGTTTTCATATTGTTTAAACAGTGATACTACTGCAGCTTCAAAAACAAACAGAGTCCAGTTTCAGTATCTGACTGACTGTCACGAGCAGCTTTGTGCATCTAAGCTGACTGATAATCGTCCCTGTCTCGATGGCCAGAGCTGAGGGTGATAAGCTTCAGGCTGTATAAATATTGCAAATGCAGCTTTGTCCTGAGATTGCCTTTTGGCAAGTTGGATATATCTAAGTAGTGTCATTTGCACTGTGACTCTTGCCAGGGACTGAAGCTGGCACACTGAAGGCCAACTCATTTACATATTGCCATAGTTGTGGATGAAGATGTAATCGTTAAATTAGGACCATGTATCGGAAATCAGTGTGGAGTAATTTATTTTTTTCCCTAGGGTATCAATCTGGATGTTTTAATGACAAACCAATGTTTTTTTTTTATACTCAGAGACAGTGATACACTTTGTAATATTTTGTAAAATCATAATCTGATCCTGTGGAGTCTATGGCTGGAGAAAATAAGCAAATAACATGACCCTTCAACATAAAACCAATCTGGACAAGAAGGTTTCTCTTTCCACTTGCTGTTTATGTTGCGTGTTAAATCTTCCACTAGAATTCAGGTGTTTAGAGCGTGACCTTGGTGTGTTGACTGACATGAGGCATTAGATTTGTTTAAAGTTTGAGTTTCAAAACAGCTTTAGATGGATGGCAAGCTTAAGGAAACAAAGCTGACTACTGAGGTTTTTTCTTTTTTCTAGTATGGTTTGTGTCCAAGTAATATATTTTGTTTTTTTGGCCCATAAATAAGCCAATTTAACAGATAAACAGGTTTGGTTCAGAGCAAGTGAATGTGGCCGAAAGGTCTTAGGAAAACACAGTAAGACTTTCATCTCAGTTTGGCACAGGCATTTAGGCTTGGCACTAGCCAAGATTCTGCTATAGTCCTACTCAGTCTAAAGGTCAGGACTCCTCAGGACTCCAGCATTATTATCAAATGCAGAATTAAAAAAAAGCAGTTAAATAGAAATAAAACAGAATGTAATTAAATCTATTGTCTTCCTTAGGTGAAGGATGAGAAGAAAATTCAGGAGGTGGTAGATCTTACAGACTATGAGAGGTCTGAGGAGCTTCGTAAGGCCAAAAGTCGGACCAAAAAAAATCACAGCAAGTTTACGCTGCTGTGTACACACCAACCAGGCAATACGGTAAGTAATACAGTCTATTGGTTAATGCTTGGAAAGGGTTGGTGATCACAACAAAACATGACAAATAAAGATTCCAGTGCAAAGTTTGTTATCTAGACATTCAGTGGAAATAATGACACACTGAAATTGTAAAATATCAAGAAGGTATCTTTTTTAGGGTCAATTTCAAGTAAGATTATTTAAGCAACAAACAAGAACTGATGCACACTCTTTGCTATCAGCTTATACCAGGTAATTAGCTTTTAGTAAAACTGCTAATCGCCTTTCGCAAGTCTCAACTCATCCTGTTCATGTGACAAGAGCCTTGTCCTTTAAAAAAAAACATATCTGATGTGAGTGACACCGCACAAATACAATCCCGTACTATTCAGCAGTTCTCTTTTCTCTACTCATTTTAACCAGTCACATGTTTAGCATTAAGGCTGATTTATAAGAATTCAAAACTGAGGCAGGTGGTTAATAGTGAAGCCTGAGGGGAACCAGTCAGCTGCACACGCCACCATGTGGCTAATGTTCCCTACTGCTTTATAATAGCTTTATGTAATGACCAATTACCAAATTGCAGATCATAAGATAGTATTAGTTGGCTCTGTTCACAACATATATATATATATATATATATATATATATATATATATATATATATATATATATATATATATATATATATAGTGTAAAGCACAAGTGAGTTTATATTCTGCAACTTGACAGCACTGAGCTCTACAGTTGAATTTGTGGAAATTGCTGCAGTCTCTGAAAATGTACATTTAGAGTTTTGTACAATAATATTGTTGCCTCTTGCTCTTTTTTGTTGTGTGAATAGACTGGAGCTTGAACTACATGACTCTATATGTTCAGGTTTTTTTTGGTGGGTGGAAGCATGAATTGCAGTACAGTATAATGCTAGAAGCATAGTGCTAAATTGGTGTATGCACATTGTTTCCTGTTTGCACTCATTTAAAAATACACACATCTGACTTTAGAAATTGCATGCTGTAGAAGGATTTCAGGTCAGAATTGTTTTTATGTGGAATGGATTTTACCAGACAGTAAAAAGAACAGTCTGTTCCACAAGTCTACTACCTTAATACATTGAATTCATTATATTATCTATAGCAAACAAGAACAAACAACTCAGTTGTAGTTATTATTCATTTTAGTAGCAGCTATCAATACAATGTCCAAAATTTTTTTTTTAAATTCAAGACTTAATTGTCAATTGCAAATTAATTGAGACAAGTAAAACACAGCAATTAAAAAATGCTCACAGTGGTGCACCAGAAGAATGAAAACAATCTTATGTCAGTCAGCAAGTTATTAATTTTTTTGACCCATTTACATTATTGCTGTGAAGCACATAAGTGCACACTCTAAGGGAAATCTAAGTGCATTTTGTATATATTTTATATTCAGTTTAAATGGCTTGGATAATAGCTACCCCAGTTTTTGTAATGTGTTTGTTCAGACCTGTGATTAATTAACACAATAATTTTATACATTATTACTGCCTATGCTCAGTAGCTAATAGGAATAACAGGATGTTTTATGAGATATTTTTTAGCATCTTTAAGATAGTGCTAGACGCAGAACAAAAGATTTAAAAGCCGATGTATCATGTTTCAGGTGTAGATTTAACAGCTATGCTTGCATGTCCCCATAGGTTCCAAATCTGGTCTTCCTGGCTGTCAGTCCAGAGGAAAAAGAGTCATGGATCAATGCCTTAAACATAGCTATCACCAGGGGGAAGAACCGAGTTCTGGACGAGGTGAATTAAACGTGCAAACACAAAAAAAGCACACATATCTGTCTGTGCTGCAACTGATGTGCATTTTGTGAACAAATACAAAACGCAGGGTAAGGTACAATGGTACAAACACACTTTGTTGTCATCACATCCTTTATTTTTCTAATGAAGCATTTTCATTTATAGTGAAGGCATCTACAGTATAATTAGTTCCTACAATGAGCTGCAAGATGCAGCAGATTAATACACAAGTTCTATATATAAAACCGCTGAGTCAACATGGCATTTTAGAGTTGCATTTGTTTCCCAGCTAAACTGTTCATTTCTCAGATTTAGTAGCAGTGACCACAACTATTATATGATGCTGTACTGAGCAGCAAAATGGCTGCAACACAGTGTTCCAATAGAAAAAAAAATCTTGAGTTAAGAGAGCTGAGAGAACATTCATAGTCGAGTCATCACTGTTTGCTGATTGAAGAGCATCTCCTGACTGGCATGAAAACTTTCCACTAGAACCGACTTGCTACTTGCACTGCTCATACATTCATCAGGAGAGGAAAGGATGGAGAGGATGGATTCAACACACAAAGCCAGGTCTGCTGTGAACAGATTGTCATTGTAATCTAGGAGTTAAAACTCAGAGAATGCAGTTTCACAAATGACTGCCTTTACACTAGTGCAAAGGCTGTATGGGCTTAGCATAACACCCCCTCTTATACTGCTCTGTGGCATATAAACAGCATAGTAAAATTAAAGGTCATAATAAAATTCATCTGATCCTTAACAGGTCTTAAAATTTGGTTAATACAAGAATCCATGTGTGAAAAACTACATTTTACTTCTTTCAAGAGAATTAAGAGAATAAGTAGCAGCCAGGTGCTGCTAATCAAACGCTCTATATCCATAAGTGTGAACACGTATACTGTAAAAACTTTTAGCACTTTGCTGGTCTGGAATGGGTTCAAGTAGGTTTTTACAGAATACCTGAAAGAAAAACATCACCAATGTCCCAAACTCACTCCAAGGTCAGACTGTGAAATGCTCAGAGAAATAAAAATAGAAAAAAAAACAAAAAAAACCCCATCTATTTTCAGACTCTGCAGTCTTCAGTTAGATGTTAAATGCAAAATTGCAGTTGACAATTAGAAAAAGACTGAATAAGTATCGTTTGTTTGAAAGGTTGCCAGGTAATAGCCTCTTCTTTTTTTAAAAAGAACATGGCATTAGATGTGGCAATGTTGCATTAAAACAAACCACAAAACTTCTGGAACAAGGTCCTTTAGGGGTGTAACGGTACACGTATTAATACCGAAATATTTCAGGGCTTTCGCTTCGGTACACGTGTACCAAATGCAATCCTTTTAACGTGCGGAACATAATTAAAATCGGAGTTCCATCAGGAATGTATTACGTGGCGGACCGCAAGTTTGTTTAGTCTCCGCCATTTATTTATTTTTTTAAACTTGAAAACAGACACAACAATGCTAGGGGGATAAAAACAACAACAACAACAACAACAACAATAACAACAACAAAGTAATCACAGTTAGCACAGTGTCACTGTGGCTACTCACTCCGTATCGAAAATAAGATATGATATTTGCAAATACCCAAATGGGGTCTAACAAACTATTTAATTTAATTTTTCCATATATTTATTTTTATTTAATCAATTTAATTTGTGCCAATTTAATTGATTACTCAATTTAATCAATATACTTTTTTTATTGTATTAATTAGATTTATTCTATTTTTTTTTTTTTTAAATATAATTTTACATATTATTTAACCAAGCAGAATTGTTTTAAAAAACTGTAAACTGCAAATGTTGATGAGCACAAATGTTAATAATAAAATTCCTTACCCTAAATCTACAACAGATGGATGAAAAATAGCAATATCAATGTGTTGCAAAGGCCCAGTAAAAGTCCAAATCTCAACCTGACTATAATCCTGAGGCAGGACCTTAAGAAAGCTGTGCATAAACAAATGCTTGCAAACCTCAATGAACTGAATCTAACTTGTAAAGAAATGTTGATGTGAGAGACTAATAAAGTCATACAGAACATGATTTGCTGCTAATGATTGAAGTTATTAAATCAGAAGGTGTACTTAGTTTTTCACACATGCTCCATTTAAAAAAAAAAAATCAATAATGACAGTAATATGTCACGTGTTGTTCATCGGAGACAGCATTTACTTAAGTCTAAGACCTTATAAGGACCAGATAATTCATAAAATACATTATTACATAGAATTAAATAGGCCGATAACCTAGTTTTAAATAGACAAATAAACTTGATTATATAAAGTCTGCTAATTTACTCATTAAATATATGTATACATTAATTACCTGATTTATTATCATATGATTTATTTGTCACAAAAATATTTTGTATGATTGCATTTATTTGTGGGCTAGTTATTCTAGAAGTTATTTTTACATAATTGCATAATATGCATGTGGCTGATTTATTTTAATCATCTCTTTGACTAACTTTCCAGGTTACTGTGGAAGGTGAAAGCTGTTTGGTTCATCCCACACGAGACCGAGTTAAAATCCCACACACACGCCGACTTCCCACCCGTGGGCACCTTTTGGCTGTGGTGGGCTGTCTATTTTTAATGCTAAAGCTACACTAATTCCTTAAATAGCTAAGAAACTTTAGCATAGATGTTACAGTATGTGCAAAATTTCTTCTCATACATTTTTACCAGAAGGTGTATGTGCAGTATGTTAATTTCTTAATTTCTTATTTATATACTTTCAGGCCTCAACATCTACATCAGATGGTATGTTGACCCTTGACCTTATTCAGGAAGAAGATACGCCATCTTTAGTGAACCAGAACAAATCTGCAAACTCCAGTGTGGACACCTGTAAACTTGTGCCTGATTGTGAGGCTACAGTAAAATCTCAGAGTCTGCCGCGCAAGTGTGAGAATTCTTGGACCTGGTGCGAGAGCCAAGCACAAACGCCCAAGGCTGGAAAGAAGTTCCAAACCACGGACAAGAACCGATGCGCCTCCATGGATGAGATTCTCTCAGCCACTAAGAGATCAATCCCACGCTGCTCAGTCTCAGCCCCCGCACACTCCGTCTGCCAGCTACAGGAGCTTATCTCGTTAAAACTGGAGAGAACTCAGGAGCTGCTGAGTGAGGCAAGGGGTCACAGCCAGGGTCATGGTGCAAATTCTACCCCTGGCAAGGAGGCAGAACGCCTGCTGGAGGAGGCGGCGAATGCCTGGGGACAGGCCAGAGACGTGCTGGAGGAGGTAAAGGAGATCCGTGTGCTGTGCAAGCAGCTGGAGGAGGTCTCCAGCTCCAGTGACAAGCTAAAGAGCCCACAACAAAATCAATACAGGAAGAGCATGATGTAAAAATGTGGACAAGGTGATGCTATAAAGCCTGGTGATGCAGCTAATGGACTTAAAAATAAGTAAAAATTGGACCATGAGACTGATCAATATTCGATTTCGACAGAATGCCTCTAGTTTGTTAGGCTACACACATTCACTATTGTCCCAGCTTGTCAGAAACTTTGCGAGTCTTCTTGAATGTTAGAGTGTTTAAAGACACATTCACTCTACTTTCTTCTGCTACCTACCACAATGGTTTTTCTATTACAGAACCTTTTAAAATCTCACCCTGAAACATCCGGAGTCATGACACTTATAGCACATAACAGAAATTACTGAAGACCTTATTTATTTTGCAGTAATGGATTGTTTTGATGCCACATGCCTGAATTTTGTAAATTTTCTCAGAGGTCTTTCACGACCAATTTCTTACTAATTGACATTACATGACAGCATGTATGTAAATGTTTTACTAGTATATGCAGACTTGGGTCCCTCATACTATGTAGAAAGTTCTGTCCAAAGCCAGAAGCAAAACATAATGCCATAATCTAGTCATATATGAAGTTACAGAAAGTGCATGTTGTAGCCATTGAAATATTCTGTCTACTTTACAAAATACTGATTTGTTCCTCTTCTCTCAGTGAGAGTAGCAGAATGGAGCCAATAATATATATTTACTGGCCACTTTCTTAGGGACACATGAATACCTGCTCAGCCTATGACATGACAACAGTGAATGCATACAATTTTGCAAATGCAGATGTGCACATCAATTATTAGAATGGGGAGAAATATGACCTCAGTTACTTGGATTGTGGTATAGTTGAAACTGCTGATGTCTTGAGGGTTTCATACAACATAAAAGTGTTTACACGGAATAATGCAAAAAACCAAACTCATCCAGTGTTTGGTGATTCTGGGATTAGGTACCTTATTGACCAACAAGGTCAGAGAAGAATGGTGGTGAATTGTGGTGAGCAGAAAAACATTTCAGAATGCATTATAAGATGGATGAGTAAAAACAGAAGAAAGATACAGAGGGACAGAGCCTACAGTGAGCACAGGCTCATTGAAACTAGACATCTGAAGACTTTCTAGTTTCTGTAAGCCTGTGCACACTGTATGCTCTGTTTCTCATTCTTGGTTAACAGATGTTGTGACCCAACTCAAAGACTGTTGTGTGTAAAAATAACTAAAGTTCTGAAGTTCTCAACTCAGATGGTTTGGCAACAACAGTTAAAATTACATGATTGTATAAATGAGCAGGGGTACAGATGTTTTTTTCTTAAAGTGGCCAGTGTGTGCATGTCGGTTCAAAATATAAGGGTCAGGCAGACAGAAATCTGCTGCTGATTTTGTTGTTTTGTTGTTTTGCTACACTCAATACTAATATAGAATATATAAGGGTGTTTTAGAGTGTAAGCTCTGCTGTCAGGGAGCCCTTTATGAAGCAGATTAATACAGAGGTGAAAAGCATCCCATGCAGTGAGTCTACTGAGAAAATCACAGGCATCACCAACCTGCCCCAATTTGAATGTTTTATTTTTCTAACTAATACACTGGAACAGCTCTGGTTCATTAAGGATGAAAGTCTTCAAGGCTCAGGACAATATGTGGCTGGGAGAGTCTTTGCTGCTTCTCTAATGTTTTCCTAATAATGCTCAGCACACATGGTCCAATATATACATACAGGACATCAGACATGTACACAGACTGATTCAGATACAGCCAATAGCAGTGGCAGCCATTGTGAAAAGGCTTGCTGCGATCGTGCAACAGAAAGCTGATGCTGAATTTAATAATGTTTGCTGATGTGTACTTTCAAAGCAGGTGGACTCAAATTAAAAAAAGCCATGTGTAGATATATAATCAGAAATGCAGATCAAATCTGGTGCCAGTGTTGCAGTAGGTTTAGGAGGGAGGAAGAGACAGAACTGCCATTAGATCAGAGATTACATTTTTGGACGCTTGAAAGCTTAAAGAAAATGGATAATTATCACAAATTTGCACTATTGAATGCTGTAAAACTGAAGTGTACCTGGCAAGCTGTCTTTTTTATCCTAAGGCACTGAGCAGACAATCTCACAGTAGCTAGCTCATAATCACTTACCAAAAATGTTGGTACAAGGATTAAAAAAAGATTCTAATGCTGCCTAAGTGTACTTTCCAAGGGCACATGCATTTTGCATGTCAGTTTAATTGAAAAGATTTTTGTGCTTTCCATGAACTAAATTTCACCTTCAAGTTGCCTGAACCATTAAGAGGTGAGATGGCGTAGTATAGAGGCCTTTACATTGCACCTAATTTGCTTAAGTGAATCTCTGCAGATAGAAAACTATGCAAAATTGCATACAAGCTTGAAATCAACAGTCGTCAAGACTTAACTGGTGATGTAAAGTGGGGTACTGTAACAGACCAAAGGGTATGTGCTGCCAGTATCTAACATTTTGTTTTACAGTTAGTAGCTTATTAATGTGTTTGCACAATTATGTAGATATGATTTAAATATTTTCTGTTATTTAGAGCTGATTACAAACAGTGTTATTTTTTGTACAATTTATTTTAAAAAGCATTTTTTTTGTAGAGTCAGTAAAAATTCTGGAAAAAATCCCCCCCCCCCTACAAAATCATCAACTCGTGTAATGCTTACCTGGACAAAACACTCACATCACATTGATTGAATCTAAGGCACTATGGTGTGTTGTGGAAAAGCTTTTAGCATTTAAAAATGTGACAAAGCACAGTATGTTTTTATGGCTCCCACTGCTTTTTTTTATGTCTTTGTAATAGATACAGATATAATCCAATTCCCTTTCTGCATGCAATGTTCATGCTGCAGTAATGGCGGTGTCTAATACATTTGAATATGTAACAACAGTGGAATGACAACAGTGTATCCACTAAATTATGATTACAATCTAATTTCACACATTATTGTATTTGACTGTAAACAAAATTGACCACAGATAATAATTATTTTACATTAAACAGGTTGTAGACATGACAAGGCCACAGATGAATAACTTGTATGTTTATAGTAATAATGCTATTATCCCTTATTTACTTTTCTCATAACACTGCAAAAAAAGCAAGAAAAATATTTCAGAAGAAAATCTGATATTTTCTATTGCATTACAGTCGACCAAATCAATGCCTATTAAACCTATTTCTAGACATGTTTATATTTGTTTTTAGCTTGAAATGTGTGTTTGTTTGATTGGCAGATATTTGATTTATAATAATTTCATAATCAGTATCAAATTGCAATATCACTGAGACTTTATTATAAAAAAGAAATCCTTTCTGTAAGCCATATAATCAACAAATTGTAACAACTGCTAGTGCTTTTTGGAATACTTTATTTTTATTTCATTTTTATTGCAGACTGAATGAGTGAATGTCTCTGGACTAACTGTCATGTCTGTGGTCCCAGGAGAGGCAGTAACAAGTTACAGCTCAACTCTGGCTCTGTTTTCTTTTTAAATTTATATGTCCTAGAATAAATCTTAACATGGTTATGTTTTTTGTTTCTTTGTTTTACTGTGCTTGTAGAGCAGCGAATGTTGATACAGGGGTTGTGAATGTTGATCATGTTTATTCTCTGGACTAGCTCTGATTCTCTGGTTGATGTCAGACCGTTGCTGAGATGCCATGCAGTCAGTGACTGCTGGAAATACCTCAGAAATGCATCTATGTACCTCGAACACCTTAATCATTTCAGATTATTTGCTTAGTTTTTTTTTTTAAGTTGATGGTGTGTTACCTTAAATCCCTTATCTTTGTGCGTTAGGTATAGCATAGCTGGATACGGTTACCTGTGAATATATAATTGTAGGTGTTGGATTTAATTTTTTTATGCTTAGGATTGGTGAATCTCTGACATACTTGAGACAGACCACTTGTGCAATTAAAAACTATTCTATCTTAATAACTACATTAAAACACTGCGTAAATGTCTGTTTTTTTCCCCCCATTGATAGCAATAGGACAATATTCTGCATTCACAGAAAAAAGGTTCTCTTGAATAGTTGTCTTTCTAAGCTCCCGTAAATGTAAAATGACCAATTATTCTTTTGATTTTTTTTCTACGAGTGCAGCTCTATGCCAAAGACACACAACAGAGCAATCTAATCATGATGAATTTTTTCATTTTCAAGGCAGGTATATGCATAATTCATAACTTCTATGGTTTAGCTCTAGCACAGTGTAAAATGGCCAAATACATTACTTTGGTTAAGTGCTATATGAATACACTGGGTCTTAAATATACTGAAGAAATTTATTTTTTACTGCTTCCCTTTTTCTCTTTAAAATGATGAGTAATCATTTTTGCGGTTGGTTAAACAAAAGACATCCTGTTGCATTTCACTGTTGCACAGTAAATAAAGAAGGAACTGCTTGCCATTGAACAAGGTTTCCTTATGACAAAATGAATCTGTAAACATTGTTTGGTGAAGGCCTTTCACAAAAATCCACACTTTATAAATCTGATCTTTGGATATTTGTTTGAAATAAAATAATTCATGAAATGTATCTCCATCTTCAGTAGTTCATTAAACAGCCCTAGCTTGTACATATGATATATTCACTAAACAATGAAATAGGTTTTACTAGATTTTCTGTCCCAGGGAATGTCTGTACACAAGACTGATGATTTAATAACAGCACTGACAGACTTTAAATGGTATAAAATGTCAAGAGAGAAATGAAGCTTTTAATGAGAGCTGCACTTGGTGTTGTGAACACAATTTGGCGATGAGGTGCCACTCTGAGTGAATCCCTGTAAATTTGAGAAGAGTGAAAGTCAACAAAATCATCAAACTTTGACATACAATATAATGTTGCTTCCTGCATACTGTGTTATTATACATACATTTAATTATTAGGTTACATATTAATAATTTTTTTGTTATTATTAGCAATTAAGTATTGTGCAGTATTAAGTATTAAGCTAAGCAATTTAAAACACTTAATTGAAACAAAAATGTAACAAAAAGTCATAATAACTTCCCATTTTGCCATCAATACTGCAATTACAGCACTCAAAATTTCCTAGACTACTTTGAGAAATATATGCATGTTTAAGTAACAACTTTCTATAAGATAAGCTTTAAGGGGTCAGCTGATAACAGCCACTCAACACAAAGAGAATCTGTTTTTGTGACACGTTCTCACATCACTTTTTGAGGCACCGGGTACCCTTTTGGGGTCATTTTTTTACGTACGGGGATTTCCAACGACTTCTATAGTACTTTGAACCAGAGACTGCAGCATTAAAATTTAGCATGTGAGGTAAGCAGACATGGTCATGCTTATCTATCTCTCCAAATGATTTTCGATATAAAAATTCACTCATTTGCTGTCTGATATCGAAGTGCCATCTGTGAAACAACGTTTAGCAACACGTTCTCACTCCCAACTAACCCTAACCTGTTCTCATTAACCCTAACCCTACTCCCAACCTGTCCTCACTATCCCTAACCCTAGTCCTGATCTGTCCTCAGTAACCCTAACCCTACTTCTGATCCGTCCTCACTAACCCTAACTCTAACCTGTTCTCACTAACCCTAACCCTACCCCTAACCTGTTCTCACTAACCCTAACCCTACCCCTAACCTGTTCTGACTAACCCTAACCCTCCCCCTAACCCGTTCTCACTAACCCTAACCCTACCCCTAACCTGTTCTGACTAAAACCCTAACCCTCCCCCTAACCCGTTCTCACTAACCCTAACCCTACCCCTAACCTGTTCTGACTAACCCTAACCCTCCCCCTAACCCGTTCTCACTAACCCTAACCCTACCCCTAACCTGTTCTGACTACCCCAACCCTACCCCTTACCCGTTCTCACTAACCCTAACCCAAACCTGTTCTCACTAACCCTAACCCTACCCCTAGCCTGTTCTGACTAACCCTAACCCTACCTATAACCCATTCCCATTAACCCTACCCCTAACCCGTTCTCATTAACCATAACTCTGTTCTCACTCACCCTAACTCTACCCCTAAACCCTTCTCACTAACCTTAACCCTACCCCTAACCTGTTCTCACTAACCCTAACACTACCCATAACCCGTTCCCATTAACCCTACCCCTAACCCATTTTTACTAACCCTAACCCAAACCCTACTCCTAATCCGTCCTCACTAACCCTAACTCTACTCCTAACTTGTCCTCACTAACCATAACCCTAACTCTCACCTGTTCTCACTGTAGCCAGGCAAGCACCTACCAGTAGGGGTGTGGTTGGCTAATTATCCCAAGACTTTTTAAGCAGGCACTGGGCAAGAGGCCTCAAAATGTGGGCCCTGTTTTGAAAGCACATGGGACATAGTGCTGCTTTGTTTGGTTGTGTTTGAAGTCGCCCTAGAGGAGATGCAGATAAATTGAGCAATGCTGACTGTGTATGTTGACAGCTGCTGATATCTGGATAAATGCTTGAACATCAACTGATTGTTATATCTGCTATCTGCCAATGAAGATTTGTCAATTGCTGTTTCTCTCGTGTTGTTTTTGTTTGGTCCCCTGGTTGGCCGGTCTCAGGAGTGTGCTGCATGGTGGCAACACGTGTATTGTGTGAATTGTTTGTGTATGAGTCCGGTTTGCCGGGGCTTTGTTTTTTTGTATTCTTTTCTTTTTATTTTTATTGATGATACCTTCCCAGCCTTATGTCGCTAGCTTAACTCATGGTGCTTGTCTTTTGTGTGCGTGTGTGCACCCCTTTGTGTAGGGGATTTAAGTTTGCTGTGTTTTCTTTTGTGGTTATGAGTAAAGGGTTTTGTTTTAAGTTGTGTATTATTATTTGAATTGTGGTTATTGCCTTTTTGAGTGTTTAATGTAAGAGGGATGTCCTCCTATGCCTAAAGGCTGGCTGTTAACCTCTTTGAGAGCTGGGACTAATTCTGGATGAGCTACTGGTATCAGTTATTTTATGTTTAGGTGTTTGATTATGTATATTATTTTCTGTCTTATTTTGCAAAAAATTTTTGTACCTTAGCCATCTGAAGGGTTTCGTTTTTGGGCCCATGCTCTAAACAGGTTTCTTTCTCCTTCAAATTCGTTTAGAAGGGGTGGCGTAGTTGCTACAATTTGGCGTACTCGGCAGGATGGATAAACTTTGAATATACTCTTTCCTTTGTTAGGCTTGGAAGTAGGTAGTGTTTGTTTTGTTTTGGTTATTTTTTTGCAGGGAGAAACAGCGATTGACTTCGTGGGACCTCGATATTGTCACTGGACAGGACGTGCTGTGGCGTAAGCTGATAGTCTGCTGTAGCTATGGCAGAGGAGCTGCAACACTTATGGGAGCAGTTGGAGTAACTGCATGTGGAAAATGAGAGACTGAAACAGCAGACTCAAAATGTCTGCTGTCCCCCCCCCCAGGGTGCGGAGCCTCACGCTGGAGATGGGGACATTAGGCTCAGAGTTTGACCATGGTATAGTTTCAAGTTTGGTAGGATCTTGTCCAACTTTGCAGGTTAAAATAGGACTGTTAAATTGGTTAAGTGTCATTGCTATTGGCTAGGAATGCTGAAAGTTGTGGAGCAGTGGTGCTGTGAGTGCCAAAGGTGTGTTCTGGCTAAAGCTGTTCAACAGGTGAGGTTTTTTTATAGGTGAGCTTTTTATGGGTATGTTACAAGCATCCAAGCCTCATGACATTCAAACCCTAACCTGTTCTGACTAACCCTAACCCTAACCCTAAACTGTTCTGACTACCCCAACCCCACCCCTTACCCGTTCTCACTAACCCTAACCCTACCCCTAACCTCTTCTGACTAACCCTAACCCTACCCATAACCCATTCCCATTACCCTACCCTTAACCCATTTTTACTAACCCTAACCCAAACTCTACCCGTAACCCGTTCTAATTAACCCTAACTCTGTTCTCACTAACCCTAACCGTAACTCTACCCCTAAACCCTTCTCACTAACCCTAACCCTACCCCTAACCCATTTTTACTAACCCAAACGTACCCCCAACCTGTTCTCACTAACCCTAACCCTACCCCTAACCGTTCTCACTAACCCTAACCCTACCCCTGCACATTGAAAAATTATGCCGAATGGGTACTCAGGGTGTCAAAAAGTAACGCCAAGGGATCCTGATGAACACGTTAGCATGTGTAGTTTTTGCACAACAAAGTTTTTTTATTTCCAGTTTTAAAACACAACTATGCCACTTGGACAAATGTACACTACAAACATGTTCAATATAAAACAAGCAAGAGAAATCACTGAAAAGAATTGAATGTTGAGTATGTGTGAATCCTGAAGTTGTTGACAGCATGATTTATACTCTGGTTTATGCTCTGGGGTCTAGCAAGACTTTCCTCAACATCTGTTTCTTCAGATCCTGCCTTATGCTCACAGAAACCATGAATGTGCCCTAGTGGAGTGTCTTGACTAACTGTAATTAAGCTATTGTGAAATCAGGGAAAATAAACAAATCGTGTCTAATTTATCATTTTGACAAGAGTGTCAAGGGGAGGGATACATGGATTCCACAATAAGTTTGAGATTCCTTTGAGATTTTGGTTTATGTTGAGATCACACAGCTTGCAGATTTCATTATCTAAGGGTAATTGGACTCAGATCCAGTAACTGAGCAGGCCACTGAAGAACATTGTACCTAATTGCTATGTACAAAAAACAAGTATCGGATAACTTTTGCTTTGCGACATGGTATATTATCATACAGGAACAGCATGATTGATTAATGGGTCTAAAGTATGCCTTGAAAAATTCTTCACACCATTGCACCACCTTCATCATCCTTGACTGTTGACACAAGGCAGGTTGGTCTGAATTCATGCTATTGGAGACAAATTCAGACTTTATCATCTGTTTGCCTCAGCAGAAACAGATATTTATCAAACCAGGCAATGCTTTTCTATTCTTTCTGTTAAGTGTTGGTGAGTATGTGCCCACTGCCACCTCAGCTTTCTGTTCTTGGCTGACAGAAGTGGAAATTGTCGTGGACCACTGCTTTTGTAGTTAATTAACCTCAAAGTTTGATGCGCTTAGATGCTTTTTTTGTCATCAAAAGTATAAACAGTGGTTATCAATCAGAGATAAAATGATCCTTTGTCAATTTGAGTTAGTCTGGCCTTTCTCTGTTGACCTCTTTCCCACATCAAGTTCCTTTTCCAATGTGTTTCAATCTAAAAAAAACGATTATGTTAATTTGGGCCTCATGTGTCTAGTCGCTTGAGGTTCAAAAATAGAAAGCTCATACAATAATTAGCCAGAATATTGCTGTGCAAAGTTAAATAAAGAAGATAATAATATATGCTGAGGAGTAGCAGAAGACTATTTACCTACCTAATATGGGATTTTTAACTACTCTCTTTATATTTACCCAATTCATCCACCAGAGTGCGCAATTTTCTCATATATTGCACCAATTAAGAGCTCTCAGCTGAATGTTTTGAAAATTAACTCTTTTTTCAACTGTGTTCACTTATTTGCATTTATATGAAAGTTGAACAGATAATCAGACTGCAAACAAATAAGTTACCATGAATAGCATACATTTTTAACCCCTCTTTCTTCAAATGTACAAATTGGAGCTGAAGCTGAAGATGAAATAACTATTTGTAACTGGGATTGCATTGCTGTAATCAATACAAATGAATACCCTCTAGTGAAAAAAGTACAATAACAGCATAAATATTATTAAAACATCGTTTTAGTAGCTAAACATGTGGCCCTGCTTTTATTGCTTTATTTTTGCCCCCGAGTGGCAAAACGGAGTCTAGCGGTTTCCCATCTGGGTCCTCAAGGCGATTCACATTATGAGCAATTCTAAATGATTTTTTAGTTAACAGGATTACAGCCTTCACACCAAGCACCAAAAATTTGACATCCTTGTAAATGTCAGGTGCAACTTAACTGAGATTCAACTGCACAAAGACAGAAAAAGAGTCAAGTCAAGTCAAAAAGCTTTTATTGTATTTTCAACTATATATAGCTGATGCTATATATTACACAGTGAAATGAAACAACCTTCCTTCTGAACCCTGGTGCTACATACAACAACAATCACAGAAAACAGAAAACACAGGGCTAAGGACTATTAAGTGTCCACGCCAAGGATTAATAAATAACCCAGGATTAATAAATTCAAGTCAAGTCAAGTTTATTTCTATAGCGCGTTTCACAACAGACATTGTCTAAAAGCAGCTTTACAGAAATCAACAGTTAAGGTGAATGGTGTGCATTTATCCCTGATGAGCAGCCGTGGCGACTGTGGCAAGGAAAAACTCCCTTAGATGTTATGAGGAAGAAACCTTGAGAGGAACCAGACTCAAAAGGGGAACCCATCCTCATATGGGTGACATCAAGAGTTTGATTATAAATCTTTCAACAATACAGAACACTGGAGAGTGAGAACTAACATGAGTACTGGAGTATAAGATTATAAGTGATGTTCTGTCTACAGTCTTATACAGTCATTATGTTTATAAAACTATGAGCTACTGAGCAAGTCATAAAATAGCTCAACATTTGTGATCATCACAGATCCAACACCAGCTTCTCTATGCCAGAGCCTTTAAACACTCCAGGAGGTCCAATGTCAAAACTCCACATATGTAGTGGCCAGTGTTGTGCTCGTTACTAAAAAATAGTAACTAGTTACAGTTACTCTTTACTTCATTCAAAAAGTAACTCTGTTACTTTGTTGATTACTTACACCAAAAAGTAATGCGTTACTGTTAAAAGTAACTTTTTAGTTACTTTTTTAAATAACCTTCTTTAATGTTCCCATTAATACCCTTTTATGCGTTATGGTCTACAAACACAAAACTGACTTAAACACAAAGTAATTTTTAAACACTATTTTATTAAAGTCAGACCTGCACAAACTGAATATATCACAAGGATTTCTGAAATAAATAACAAAACAAGCTGAATTATATATTCACAATCAAAAACTAAAGTGGCTTCTGCTGTTGTGTTGAGCTCTTAAAAATGTTCCTTTTACAGCTGAAGTATAAAAACGATCAACAATGTAGAACAGGACACCGGGTGAGCTTCTAGCTTCTAGCTTTTAGCTCCTCAGGCATGGAGTTTCTGGAGGTGTTTCAACAGATTGGAGTTGCAGACACAACTTACATTTGACTTAAAAGTTTTTGTCTTTATACTCAACTAAAGTGAAATAATGAGCATATTTCCACTTTGAGAAACTCGTCTTGCTCTCGCCTCGACTCGCCATTACTGCCGCACAGACCTGAATAAACGGAGACACGCCCACAGCGCGTCTTCTTCGTGTTTACAGTGGTTTATCCACCAATCCTACAATGCGACGCTGCTGTAAGCAAGTTAGGCTGTAGTCTACACTTCAGCCGAAATTAATTCATTTATAAAAGTAACGGGTAACGCACCATACGGTAACGGTAACGGAGTTACTTTATTTTTTAAAGTAACGCGTTACAGTATTAGTTACTGTAAAAAGTAACGCCATACTCCCCAACACTGGTAGTGGGATCCAATTGGCACTGGTACGTCCCTAGATGGTACTGGATGTTTGCGAGTTCGGCATCTACTTCTTCAAAGGTCCATAATCTTCATGAGGTGGGACGTGACTGGAGCTGGCCAAACCTCAGGGTGTCTCGGGATGGGGAGAGAAAGAGAAGCAGTGGAGAGGAATTAGCATAGCTGCTGTTCATGATATTAACAGCTCAAGTTAATAATGTGCATGTGATCAGATGTTCTGGAGCACAAGGTTATGATGTGAGACGTGTTATGTGTAGGCTTTGCTAAAAAGATACTTTTTTAATCTGCACTTAAACTGGGGAAGTGTGTCTGAGCCACGAACACTGTCAGGAAGACTATTTCAAAGTTTAGGAGCTAAATGTGAGAATGATCTATTGCCTTTAGTGGACTTTGTTATTCTAGGAACTACTACAAGTCCAGAGTTTTGAGATCTCAGGGAGCGTGATGGATTGTAGCGTGTTAGAAGACTGGATAGATACATGGGAGCCAAACCATTCAGGGCTTTATAAGTAAGAAGAAATGAACCTACTTATTATTGATAAATATAACATTTAAATAGCTGTTCTTAGGTAAAATATAATCCTGCATAATGGCCATTTATGCATACATTTTGTATATTCTAGAAACTACTGAGCATCAGCAAGACAAAAGAGCTGGTTGTGGACTTCAGTACGAAGCTGGACACAAGCTACCACTCAGTGAAGATCAGCTTTGATACCATTCAGTGCAAAACAACCACTCAGAGCATCCTGTAGGGAATCACAGCCTGGTTTGAAAACAGAAATAAGCTGGTCTGGGGACCTCTCCAGAGAGTGGTGTGATCAGCTGTATGATCTGTAGTCTATATACAGCAAGTGGTGCTGGACTATAGCCAACAAGATATTGAAGGATTTCAGCCACTATCTCTGGTGCATTCAGGGAAGCACTTCTGCTCCTTTAAGGCCAACACAGAGAGAATGAGGAGGAGCTTCAGATCACATACAGATCAGGCCCTCACCCAGGAGAGCACCACAGGCTACAGCTTGAACTTACACAATATCCACTACCTCAATATTTCTTATTGAAAATTCTATTTGTATTTTATTACAGTTTTCTTTTATTCAGTTGTAAATCCTATTTTCTTCTTCTCATTTTGTTTAATTCTTTATCTTTTAAATTCCCAGTCTTGCATTTTTTTCTTTAATCTTACCCCATGGACCTCATGGACCAGTACAGTGTATGGTTATGTATGTGACAATATTCAAAATGAACCTATAATACTCAGGTCTATGTGTGTGCGTGGTGGTGGATACTTATGCAACACACCACCCTCTATCTGTCTCGCATCTAATTGATTTTTTAAAGGTTTTAGATTAGACAAATCATAAAACAACCTTGTGTGTCTACTTGGAAAAACTTGTTTCCGCAACAATGAGGAAGTAATTTCAGATTTTATTTTATTCACATTATAATATTCGAAAAACGACAAGACACTACAGTGTACAGAGTTAAATCTAAATTCATACATGAAATTTACAGCAATTTTTAGGATGGTAAATGTTTTTTTAGGAAACCTGAGAAGGAGTGACAATAGGATCAGCAAAAGCATAAAAAAGTGTATCTGCACTGAAAAAGAATGTGAGATACACAAAATTCACCTCATCAAGCAGAATGCATGCACGCACACACACACACACACATGCACACACACACACACACACACACACGCACACACACACACACACACACACACACACACACACACACACACACACACACACACACATACCTGACTATAACTACAGTTCTGGAAAATAGAAAATATACAGTAGGTCAACATATATAATGTAATTACAGTATTGTTCAAGAAGGATTTTTCATAATGGGAAAGCACTTCATTATTTTATATGCAAAAAATAAATGAGTGTTACATCTTAGCACAAGAATGACAGTGGAAGTAAAGAAAAGAGAAAGTAGGAGCAACATAATGGCAGAGAAAGAAGGAGCCATGTTTCTCTTCCAGCTCTAGATAAAACCACTGATAAATAATAACATGACTCTTGCTTCAGTTTCCAAAACGTTTACACCAAAACAAGCCCATTTATCATCATCATCATCATCATCATCATCATCATCATCATCATCATCATCTTCATCATCATCATCATCCATTAATTCTGGATATTCTGGACCCGATTGAACCCAATCAGAGAAATATACCCCCTCTCATGTGCATCCTTCTGAGTAACCTGACAATATTTGCATGACTAATTGCAGCTAATGAACTTACTGAACCAAAGAAGTAGTTCAAAAGCAGCAGCCTGGAACACAGAATGACTGCATGTCAGGTCTGGTTTGTTTTTAGCCTTTTCCTAGAGACATGCATCAAACAGTGCCAGATGTTTTAGCATGCCAAATTCAGTATGCACTGTTGCACTGATCTGTTGGTTTATTGGTTGTATAAAATAAACACCATAATTTATTCATCATAATTTATTTATACGGTATATTGTTCTTACAAATAATATATATAAAATAAATGTATATGCTCTCAAAATTATGTGCAAAATGCAAAAACATTCTTGAATCATTCTTGAACAAATCTATGCACTTAAATATGTTAAGATGCTTGTGATTTAAAAAGGTTGCAAGGTCCTGTATATAAGGTGGTTAGAAATAATGTTGTAAGGGATATTTAACTTATTATTTGAAATAAATGTTAAATTTTTTTTGGAAGAACAATTCTTCAGTTGGGCAAGAATATAGCTTATTTATTTAGAGGTCTAAAGCTAAGTTTGACCATTTACTTATTCTTGTAAAGATGTGAAATAATCAGTTATTGGTTTTCTTATTGCTGATGAATGTTTCTTGGCTGTGACACAGCTGTGCCTCAATGTGTCTTGGTCTTGCAATTAACTGGCTGAAAGCACAAGAATGACTCACTGCTCTTATATTATTGACAGAAATGAATGAAATTTCCTATTGTATCCTCAAGGAAACCAAATGCATTGAGATGACAGACTGGAATAAGACGGCCGATTGGTAGGTCCAGATTCAGCTTGGCCAATACATTCAGTTTAAAAATGGTTTATCTACTTGCAGAATATTGTATTAACCTTCCTGCTAAAATGAAGAACAGAAACTCACAAACAATGAATTTTTTCCCCTTTTTTTTCATTAAGAAATACAGTATAGGCTTCCTCTAGCCAAAACCACAGTCATATGATTCATCACAGTCATATGATGAACACAATTTACTTATGTACGAATGAGCTGAAAGAGTAATTTATGAAACCTAATTCATTACAAAAATGCTAAAAAACACACTGATTTTGAAAGAATTTGGAAGGTATATTCTAAACAGAAAATAAGAAAATAAAAAATGGGAGTTTTCTTAATAGGGAAAATGCAAGAAGGAGCATTTACACACCAGATTTCTTGTACCATGTCTAATCAGTTATGTTATTGCAAACATGTACATGACATTATTTGAGTTCAGTTAGAGGGAATAGTCGTTGCAAATCATTGGCATAGGGAATCACTGAATTGTTTAGTTGTGGACAAAATGGTATAAAACATTCATAGCATTGGCCTTCAGTTACCAGATCTAATAAAATGAAATAACTATAGTAGATTTATTTTTAAAGATGTTAGACAGCACTTTTTTACCAGCCGAGGGAAAATGTATTTAAAGAATGCTGTTCACGCTTCAGTATACTTCCAGAGATTTGTAGTACACTTTTCGTAGGCTTGTGGTAGCCCAACACATTATTTAAGACTTACTTTAGACTTTCGCCATTTCGTTTTATTTCTTATGTTTTTATAAGTTTATAACAGATAAAGGACTAATAACAGAGATAAGTTTGCATTAGCAGTCTGTTCTAGCCCAACCCAGTCCTCTCCACCCTTTGACACATGCCATTACAGAGAGTCAAGCATGTGTCTCCTTGCTCATTACACACACAGACACACAACTCTGCAGCAACACACTTCTCAATCATGCATGCAGGACTACTATCTCTGTGGGTAACAGGGGCTTTGTTGTTGCATCAATGTTTCAGTAAGTACTACATCCCCTTTTATGTTTTGTTACCTTATTGACTTCTGAAATTAAAACTGTAAGTTTAAATTAAAGGAAGTTACAATTTTTACCACTTGTTTTTAAGTAGGTTGAAAATATACTTTTAAAATGCATTTTGTCAAAATTGCAAAAACTGTCATAGTAAAAAAGAAAAAAAAAAGAAAAAGAAATTACATTTCCACAGGTGTTGGGACAGATTTTTTTTTTCAGAGTTGATATAAGGTGAAATAAACAGATATTTACATTCTTTTATTGCCTCTATTTGAAAGCGTATTAAAAGCTGCTTTTCATTCATGTTCAGTTTAGAACTACAAACAAAAATAGGAAAAAATGTGTGGCAGTCTGGGGAAACCTTTTTTTCTGCTGTTTTAAAACATTTGATTAGTCTGGCTCCCTATTTATTTGAAGAGATTTCCATAGACCATTTACAAGGTTGAAGAACATTTTAAGGAAAAATCAAGGACAGGTATCAATGTATGTTTTGTGCAAAAAAACAAATTGGTCTGAAAAACAAGTTAGTGTTTTTTTTTTTGGCTGGTTGCCAAAATTCAGTTGGTTTGACATTGGATAGACTTTCCCATATAGAGTATGAGGGTCTGGAAATTTCAACACTGCTTATGTCAAAACATTTACATTTTAATATGCATTGTTGCACACTGCAAAACACGTCAGACATCAGGGTGAATATCTTTTCAAATTTATTTTTTTATTAAGTATTCTTCTGGAAGATGCTTAACAGTTCTCTTGTCACGGTAGGAAATAAGAGAGCAAGCAGAAAAAAACGCTTGTCCAAGCATGCACAAGTGAGACCACGGACACTCACAGACATACGCACAAACTCGCACACACAGAACAAGCACAGACAATCTTTGAACTTTTAAACAGTTCATCCTGTCGTTTAATAAAAAAATAAAAAATAAATAAATAAATAAATCGGATTTAACTCCTTGCTGCCATTTTCCCACTGTATCAAAATCAGAGAGGACAATAAAGGTTGCAGCCCAAGCAATGGAGTAACTGATTTATTTCACATGATTATATAAGGACTAAAGAACTAAGTAAAAAGGAGAGTGAAGACAGTGCAGAATTGCTGCTGCCAATGATTCAAAGATGCCAGGAAATAATAACAACTTTCTCCAGATATGAGGTGTAGATATGAGTGGCGTTAAGCCAAAAGTGCAGAGCATATTAAGATCTTGTCTATACGTGTTCTGTATTTGGGTAAAACATTGAGCTATCAGGTTTACTGAGGGGAAACTTTATGCCTGACATCATATAAGAACTGGTTTAGACTATCACAGTGTTGGAGTTGGTTGGATGCAAGTGAATAGTTTCTGCAACTGTTTCCTGGCAGGTTTTATTACCTTGTGTCACCTCATTGTTTTCCATTCACATGCCATGACTTTTCCATACTTTCAGCCCTTAACATTAGGACACAGCATGAAATGAACAAGCTCTGGTTATTCTTAAGGAGACTCTGATAAGAGTTACAAAGTTTGACTTGAATAACAATATTATTATTCAAAACCATTAAAAATTATAAAGAGCTTTAAAGATGAATAACTTCTTCAAACACACCTCTATAGAACGATTTTCTGAGTGTTTGTCCACCTATTTTACCGCAGGTGATCCAGATGCTAGTGAATATGAGTATGTGACCGGAGATGATATTAACTATATAGATTACATCGATTACAATGAAACTGATTATGGTATGCCAAGTTATTATATATCTATACAGTAACTCAAATTAAATGCATTATATACATATATACATTTTCCTTGTTACCATTAATACATCTTTTGTTACAGAAAATACAACCATTGTAGATTATAATTTGTATGCAACTCCCAAGAAAGGCATCAGCAACAATCAGGAAAAATCCATTTCAGAAAAAGATGGAGCTGTTAACTATGGCACGAACCAAATAAATGATAAGGTAAATAAAAACTTGAATCAAAACACAAACATGATGAACAACCCCATATCCTATATCCCCCCCACCCCCCCACCCCCAAAACACACACACACACACACACACACACTCTGCGGCATTTTGCACTGTACACATAACCTAGTTTGGCGTTGTTGGTTGTTTCTTGAATTAACATATTTTTCTTAACCATTAGGCCTCATCAGTGTTCAGATACTGTGCTCTAGGACTGGGACTTATACTGCAACAGTTCTGCCAGTAAACGTGACTGGGATTTTTACACACACTGTTGAACATAGGTGGACTATCCAAGAACACTCTTTGATGCTAGTTTTGCAGTATACTGTTTAAAGTAAACTTAATTACACATAAGAGAAAAAAATGCACACATGAAAATGGCTACACTGCGAGCATTTCTTAATTTCTCCTTTCTTTTTAGGACTGAAAGTATTTGAAAGTATTTTCTTCAGAGATTGCACTGTGGGTCTTCTTCTTCTTTTTAACTCGTCTTTTTTAAAATTTATTCTGAGCTTTGTAAAAACTTCATTAAATATATAGATTATACAGATTGTAGTATTTAGCAAAGTGTGACTTATATGTTGGGTCATGAAACAGCCCTAAGAATGTACACTCTCAATTACCCCTTCCTAATTTACTGTCATTGTAATTTAGCCCAATGGGCATCATAACATATCATTATGTGCCTTTTTTTTAACCCAAATATCATGGCCAGAAATTCTCAGAATTTGCTGGCAGCATAGTAAATTATAGAGTCAAATAGGAAAAAGGAAAATATTAATACTTTATTAATTTTAATAATAAATTGGGCAGAACAATCAGCATTACTTCAGAAGTGTTAAACACTCATTAGTACACTATTTGGAATAAAAACCCACACAATTTGTTTAAACAAACAAAAAAAGGTTCCTCAGGGGATTTCCGGAGTTAAAGGTTAAAGTTCTTTATGTCCTAATGTTTTGTAGAGTTCCCTGAAAGTGAATAAAAAGAACCCCACAGTAAACATTAAATTGCTATGTTGTGGTAAAAATCAATACTTCATTACTTTCAACTTTAAATATTTCACACAGTTTCTATTTGAGAGATTTATTGTTCTTGCTTTGGCATAGTGATGATTTTTGATTTATTTACCCTGAAGCGATTATTTGAAAAGGATTTGCAGACTAATGCTATTTTAGACTCAGGTTTGATCTTGTTTTACATTGTTTACATGGGCACAGCTACCATTCTTTCTGATTTCTTAAAAATGTAAACATGTTCAAAAACATACTGAATCTGCCACTTAAACAGCATCATAAGCTGAAAGACTTTTTTTCCCTGACCATTAAAAGCATTTCATATGTGCATCAAAGTAAAATTTTCAAATGCAACTGTTAGATGGGAGTAAAAACATTCCACAAGTGATTAAAAAAAACAACAACAACAAATGTTTTAGAAGCCATTTGGAATAAATAATAGATTATTTAAAGAACTGTTAATTAAAGAAAGATTTTTGCATTATTTTCAATTAGAAATTAGTGACTTTGCATAACTAAGGCTAATTTTGTTTAGTGAAATGTAACTTTACCCTTTCAGTTACTAAAATATTGTTTGCATTTTATTAAAAAAATTATCTATTTACATTACCTCAGCCACTATAAATGTGCATTGACAAATCCTGGCATTTCTAGCATTGCCACTGTGTCTGCTATATCCGTATTACATTAAGGAGATGAGATTTCATTTATCCTAATTGTTCATTGCCACCTAATACATTCTCGACATCTTCAACAAGCAGCAGGTGTATCCTTTGCCTCATACACACAGCTGAGTGTCAAACACACAGTCCACCATACATGCTAACAAACAGTTCAGATGATGAAAAGTGGTTTCCATGGAAGCATATTGATTAAATTACACCAGAGAATAATAGCAAGAGTACAAGATTAACATCACTGCCTCTATCTATCTATCTATCTATCTATCTATCTATCTATCTATCTATCTATCTATCTATCTATCTATCTATATATATATATATATATATATATATATATATATAAACTCTCAAAAGAACCATCATCATCATTACTTTTAGATTTTATGTTAATCGAATTTTGTAAATGCCCTTATTCAGAGCAGCTTACAAGTTACTGCTGCATATTATTTAATTTAAACTGCACTCAACTGATTTAAAGGAAAATAACTGTACTTTTATCACATTTTATATTCCATTCAGCCCATCATAATATTTGCTGTTGAAAAGAGTAAAAGCTCTATGTGATTTCTGATGCAGTCAAGCTTTATTGCAGGGCATAGCCTAGATAAGAGAGATGAACCCAGGGAATAATAAGTCAAGTCAAGTTTATTTTTTTAGCACTTTTCACAATGGACTTTGTCTCAAAGCAGCTTTACAGAATTTAAGAATTAAGGTGAATGATGTGTATTTATCACTAATGAACAGCCTGGGGTGACTGTGGCAAGTAAAAACTCCCCTAGATGACACGAGGAAGAAACCTCAAGAGGAACCAGACTCAAAAGTGTAACCCATCCTCATTTGGATGATATCAAGTGTGTAATTAAAATTTTAAAACATTAAGTTGATATTATGGAAACAGAAGCTACTGAGAAACCTCAGGACCTCAGGATGCCTTGGGATGGGTAGAGAAAAAGAAGCATTAGAGAGGAATTAGCGTAGCTGCTGTTTATAATATCAACAAGCACAAGTTGATAATGTGCATTTGATCAGATGTACTGGAACACAAGATTATGATATGTGATGTATGTGTAAGACTTGCTAAAAAGATACGTTTAAATCTGCATTTAAACTGGGAGAGTGTGCCTAAACTCCAAACACTGTCAGGAAAACTATTCCAAAGTTTAGGAGCTAAATGTGAGAATACTCTACCACCTTTAGATATTTCGAAAAACGGTCACTGAATTGGAAATTTCATGGGTTGGGATGTAGAGTGTAAGGGGTGTATAGAATAGGGGTGCATATTTGAACACAGCACACATTCTGCAGGTCGACCTGATCCAGAAGAAGCAGTGAGCATATTCTTCCACAGAAGTGACCAGATTAAATAAACCTGTTCTGATGTACACAATTAACTGAATTTATATCTCTAAGCTACCAAATAAACTCATAGTGGATCTCCATCTCTTTTGTTTTCCAAAAATTTTTCTTTTCTTGCTTTAATGTCTTAGCTCATCCCTTTGAGGATATAAGAATTGATGCAGAATTAAAAAAGCATTACCAGTTTCTTATCTAGGTAACAAAAACTGACAAATGTGTACAGTTATTCACATCATACCAGAAATGTTCCATTGAATTTCCATCAAAATCAATGTAGTGTTGATTTTTGCTGAAATGTTTATGCATTTAATAGCAAAAAGTAGGCAGCATATTATATAATGATTCTTTAGGATGAAAGCTGAACGTGCGGTGTTGGAAGCACCAAATTGCATAGAAATGTTTTTGTATGCTGCAGCATTACTGTTTCAAAGAGTCCCAAACTTGTTTGAGCATCTGATTAGGCCTTTGCGAACAAGGTGAGGTCGATAAAGACATATATGGTTTGCCCAGTTTGTTGCGAAAGAAACGGAGTGTTCTGCTCACTGTGACCTCAACCTCACTGAACACTGTTAGGATAAATTGGGAGGCTGACTTCAAAATAAGACTGCTTGCCAAACATCATTGCCCAACCTCAGTAATGCTCTTGTGCCTAAATGAGCACAAATACCCAAAGCTTTACTTTGAGATATAGTAGAAAATCTTCCCAGAACACTGAGGGTACACTATCAGTAAACTGACCTTAAATGAATAACAATGGGATTGGGATAAGAAGTTTAACAAGCATATATGGTTTTGATAATCAGGTTTCTATAAGCTTTTGGACAAACAGTATATAAAATAAACAGCCAAAACTAAAATTCTCTATTAAAACATGTGTAACAAATCATACCGATCCTGCAAAGATATAAATTTATCTTAAATCCCTACATACAATATACATGTCTTGTAGATATGCAGCAACCTTTTGCCATTAATTATATATAATAACAATATAATAATTGCCTATAACTCTGATGCTGTTAGGAAATAATGCAAAATTGGAAAGGAAGGACAAATAATTGTATATAATAGGTATGATAACACCATCCCTAACCTGAACCCTTGTAAAGGGACACTCACCTTTTCTTGACTCCTCTAAACACTCACATAAAACCAATATAAATATTATTTTAATGAAATTGGACATTTGGACCACATTGGATCAGTTTCTATTTCATAAAATGTAAAATAATCATGGAGCATCACCAGTCTTAATGGCTAGTTGAATAAATGTAGTTGGTCTGTCAGTGCAAACCATGTCTTGTGATTCTCCTTTGATTGCTTTCATTAACAAGCCATTTCCATACACAGAATTTCCTTTCAATGGATGTTTTTTTGCATCATTCATTGTACACTGTAAATACTTTTGCATGTTAAAAACCCAACAATCAAGTCTGTTACCTAGAAATGACATGGAGAACCCCATCAAGAACATGCCAAGTACATAAATGCAATCAGCGTAATCAATTAGAAAGAAGGCTTTCTAATAGAAGGGGCAATATATTCACGTACCTAATAATGTTTCTTGGTTTATAAATGTGTAGGATTATTGTAGTGTAAAAATATAAAAAAATTATTATATGGGGTACTAGGCTATTTTTTATTACAATTGTTACACGCCTATTTGAAATAAATAAAATATTTTAACATGCTTCAGTAAATCCTGCAAATCCTGCAAGGCTACAGCTTTATATTTCATGTCTGAATATGTTATGAATTGCTTGTGGAAATTCAGTAAACTTTCTAAGTGAGCTCTAAATAAAACTGCAATTTAAAACATTCATGACTGAGAGGCTGGTTTTTACTCATAGTGGACTGCATTTAGTAATTTAGTATAGTGTCAACCACGTATGTGTTTCATCCTTGCCACCAGCTTGCTCATCTGGGACAAACTTATACTTATAAATCACATTATCTGTGTATAGCCACTTTGGGACAATGTTCATTAAAAAATGTAATTATATATATACAGTGAGGAAAATAAGTATTTGAACACCCTGCTATTTAGCAAGTTCTCCCACTTAGAAATCATGGAGGGGTCTGAAATTGTCATCGTAGGTGCATGTCCACTGTAAGAGACATAATCTAAAAAAAAAATTCCAGAAATCACAATGTATGATTTTTTAACTATTTATTTGGATAATACAGCTGCAAATAAGTATTTGAACACCGGAGAAATATAATATTTGGTACAGTAGCCTTTGTTTGCAATTACAGAGGTAATTGCAAACAACTACGTTTCCTGTAGTTTTTTTACCAGGTTTGCACACATTGCAGGAAGGATTTTGGCCACTCCTCCACACAGATCTTCTCTAGATCAGTCAGGTTTCTGGCCTGTCGCTGAGAAACACGGAGTTTGAACTCCTTCCAAAGATTCTCCATTGGGTTTAGGTCTGGAGACTGGCTAGGCCACGCCAGAACCTTGATATGCTTCTTACAGAGACACTCCTTGGTTATCCTGGCTGTGTGCTTCGGGTCATTGTCATGTTGGAAGACCCAGCCTCGACCCATCTTCAACTTTAACTGAGGGAAGGAGGTTGTTCCCCAAAATCTCACAATACATGGCCCGGGTCATCCTCTCCTTAATACAGTGCAGTCGCCCTGTCCCATGTGCAGAAAAACACCCCCAAAGCACAATGCTACCACCCCCATGATTCACAGTGGGATGTACTCATCATTCTTCTTCCTCCAAACACGTTTAGTGGAATTATGACCCAAAAGTTCTATTTTGGTCTCATCTGACCACATGACTTTCTCCCATGACTCCTCTGGATCATCCAAATAGTCATTGGCAAACTTAAGACGTGCCTGGACATGTGCTGGTTTAAGCAGGGGAACCTTCCGTGTCATGCATAATTTCAAACCATGACGTCTTAGTGTATTACCAACAGTAACCTTGGAAACGGTGGTCCCAGCTCTTTTCAGGTCATTGACCAGCTCCTCCCGTGTAGTTCTGGGCTGATTTTTTACCTTCCTTAGGATCATTGAGACCCCACGAGGTGAGATCTTGCATGGAGCCCCAGTCCGAGGGAGATTGACAGTCATGTTTAGCTTCTTCCATTTTCTAATGATTGCTCCAACAGTGGACCTTTTTTCACCAAGCTGCTTGGCAATTTTCCCGTAGCCCTTTCCAGGCTTCAGGTGTACAATTTTGTCTCTAGTGTCTTTGGACAGCTCTTTGATCTTGGCCATGTTAGTAGTTGGATTCTTACTGATTGTATGGGGTGGACAGGTGTCTTTATGCAGCTAACGACCTCAAACAGGTGCATCTAATTTAGGATAATAAATGTAGTGGAGGTGGACATTTTAAAGGCAGACTAACAGGTCTTTGAGGGTCAGAATTTTCGCTGATAGACAGGTGTTCAAATACTTATTTGCAGCTGTATCAAACAAATAAATAGTTAAAAAATCTAACATTATGATTTCTGGATTTTTTTTTTAGATTATGTCTCTCACAGTGGACATGCACCTACGATGACAATTTCAGACCCCTCCATGATTTCTAAGTGGGAGAACTTGCAAAATAGCAGGGTGTTCAAATACTTATTTTCCTCACTGTATATATATATATATATATATATATATATATATATATATATATATATATATATATATATATATATATATATATATATATATATATATATATATATATATTTCCACACACATATACATATATATTTCCACACACACATATATATATATATATATATATATATATATATATATATATATATATATATATATATTTTATATCTCCCCCAGATATATATATATATATATATATATATATATATATATATATATATATATATATATATATACAGCGTTTCCCGGGGACTGTCCAAGTGTCTTCGCCGGCCGGCACGTCTTTTTTTGCCGCCTCTGCTTGGCGGCACTGTCTTCTTGAGGCTGGTGTCTCTCTCCTTTTTATTGGTGTTACCCGACTAAAACAGAGCGCATTGATTAGTCTTTAGCTGCAGGTGTTTCTTACCGCTTGTTCCGTCTGACTCCTCCCTCTACTTGATCACCGCTGGCACACTCATAATCTTGTCGGATTATAAAAAAATGGTCACTATCTCTAGTCACCTGTGAATCTTCACTGCTGTCAAATACATCAAATTTGTCCAAAAAAAGGCGCTTCTTCTGCTTGAGGATGCCCCACAGGTGCTTAATAGGGTTCGGATCTGTAGACATACTTGGCCATTCTATTACCTTTACCTTCATCTTGCACAGCAAGGCAGTTGTCATCTTGGCAGTGTGTTTGGGGTCGTTATTATGTTGGAAAACTGCTGGAAGGGGTGTCATCATGTTCTGCTTCAGAATTTCACAGTACATGTTGGAATCTATGTTTCCCTCAATGCACACTCATGCAGTCCCAGACCATGATGCTACCACCACCATGGTTGACTGTAGGCAAGACACTATTTTCTTGGTACTCATTTAGATTTACATTTACATTTGTGGCATTTAGCAGACGTCCTTGTTCTAAGCGACGTTTAAAAGTGCTTTGAGTCTCTAGCAATTAATAAATCTACACTGGTACGCTAGATTACAAACTTAGGATAAATCAGAACTTGGGCAGATTCAACACAAGTCATGCAGCTGTGTTTTGGATCATTTGCAGTGGACAAATATCATTCAGAGGAAAACCTGCCAGCAAAAGGATGCAGTAGTCCAGTCTCGAAATGACAAGAGACTGAACAAGCACCTGGGCAGCCCGAGTACTCCTCACCAGGGTGTTGGTACACATGCTGGGCACCATCTGAGCCAAACAAGTTTATCTTAATCTCATCAGACCAAGGGACATGGTTCCAGTAATTCATACTTTTGAACAGTTTGTCTTCAGCAAACTGTTTGCCGACTTTCTTGTGAGCCAGCTTCAGAAGAGGCTTCCTTCTGGGATGACAGCCATGCAAATCGACTTATTGCAGTGTGTGGCATATCGTTTGAGCACTGACAAGCAGACTTTTCGCTTCTGCAACCTCCAAAGTAATGCTGGCAGCACTAATGCATCTATATTTTTTTAAAGCCAGCCTTTGCACCTGACACACAGCATGAGGACTAAACTTCTTTAATTGACCCTTGCGAAGCTTGTTCCGAGTTGAACCAATCTTGAAAAACCTCTGTATGTCACTGGCCACTGTTCTGTAACTCAGTTTCAGGGTGTTACTGATCTTCTTATAGCCTCGGCCATCTTTGTGGAGAGCAACAATTTTTATTCTCAAATCCCCAGAGTTCTTTGCTATGGGGTGCCATGTTTAACATCCAGTGGTCAGTATGAGAACAGCTGTTATCACTTAGGGTGTACTTACTTTTGTTGCCAGCTATTTTGAAATGAATAGTTGTATGTTGAGGACAATAAATCTATACTGCTATACAAGCTGCACATTGACTCTATCCAACTTTCATTTCTATAGTATTGCCCCTTGAAAAGAAATACTAAAATGGTTGCTGAAATGTGAGGGGTGTACTCAATTTTGTGAGATACTGCACATAACCACAGATACCAGCAATATTTCAGGACTGATAATACCATTGACATACCTAATGGTTACCAAATTTTCTTTCTGGATGTGAAATAAGCCTGATGCGGTCACAGCCATCTGTGACAATGAGTAGCATTCATTATTGTTCCTGTCAACCATAGTATCACTACCTGACACGCTTTGTGTTGGTAAGTTCATGCATAACACTTTACTCCATATCACAGCTGTCATGCTTCATAAGCTTTTGAGGACCCATCCTATAACCTTCACCCTTCCTGGATGCTAGCGGATGTATATAGGGGTTGGCTTCATCAAAATTAAATTTGGGGGTTCGGACTATTTTATTAAAAATCACTTTACTTGTGATATATTTGACTACAATCTAGATTCTGTGAACCCTACTTGCACATATTCCTAATAGGACTCAATAAATCTGCTAAATATTCAACTTGTAGGTTTGTTCATTGTCCCATCTGGATTAATAAATCAGGTTGCTGATCTGTGTTGTGAATTCCCAATTATGGTGATCTGCTAAGCCTGCTGTGAGTTCTTTAATAATGAATACAAATCTGAATGAGTCACAAGGCTATCGCCCAGGTTACTCAAAGGATACTGTGTCACAAAGCAACATTTTATCTCTTCTAAATGTCAACATGGGCATGGACAACTATTGATGCTTTATGAAAATTTATGTTTATTATTACTGAAACCATACATACATAAAGACAAAATATTTTTGAAAAATGTTTTAACTTAATTATGGTGTTTTAAATGACTTAAATCATCAGGACACCAAACGGAAACTTTCCTATGTTTTTTACACAGAAGGTTAATGAGGTGATATCAGAGAAACTGTACATTTACATTTTACATTTACATTTGCAGCATTTAGCAGACGCCCTTATCCAGAGTGACGTACAAAAGTGCTTTGAGTCTCGAACAATGAATAAATCTACACTGGTACGCAAGATTACAAATCTTAACGTAAATATAACTCTTGAATTCTACAAAGCAAACTTGGAAAGTGCTAATTTAAGTGTTTCAGAAAGAGGTAAGTCTTCAATCGTCGCTTGAAGATAATCAGGGACTCCGCTGTATGGACATCTAGGGGAAGTTCATTCCACCACCTTGGTGCCAGAACAGAGAAGAGCCTTGAAGTATGCTTACCTCTTATTCTGAGAGAAGGTGGTACCAGTCGAGCAGTGCTGGAGGATCTCAGACAGCGCAGTGCGAGATGTGATGATGTCTCTGAGGTAAGACTGCACCTATTCTAACTTTCATAATCAGAGAATATTTGTTTTTGATGTGAATTATTTTATTTAAAAGTAGACAGCTATCTATTCACAAATTAATTATGTCTGTGAGAGAAGTATTTAGTGAGATTCATGCTGTTTTATTTGTCTGTGAATAAAGATGACAGAAACGGCAGAGAGCGCCCCCTGTCTGTTTTCTTTATTTAAAAAAGCACAGTGTTTTGTTGTTATTATGAGTGTATACAAATAAAGTAGATCCTTTGCAGATTCAAATGATGTATTACTCTTATCTGTAAAATGACAGAGTAAAGACAGAATAATTTATATTTGTTTCGTCATTATGAGGGAAAAAAATGCTACAAAACTCACTGGCGCATTTGTCGATCGGGTTAATTGTGTGTATCATGGCATTTTTTGGTGCTGATTTGAGACTTGCCACGTCAGTTAATGATTAGTTAGTGATTAAAAACATATTTTTTGGTGGAGTTTATTTTCTGAACAACCACCAAATAGAACACAAGCAGAGAAAAGATGATGATCAGGTGATCAAGTAATCAATCATGACTTTCTCCGTCTCATGCATGTCAGCCCCATACTTCTTGTTGCCTTCTGCTTGTTCCTTGTCAGCTTTGTAATTTAGACTAGGTCTGTGGTGTGTAAAAGGAAATGATACACCAGATGGTAATAAATAGTGAAAAAGCCATGCAATGACAGGAAATGGTTGATGGGCTGAAAATTTCATGAAATGAGAGGAAAAAATATTGACATTTCAACAAATAGATTAAAACTAAACTAATGAGCCTGTTTTAAAAATGTAATAAGTAGAAAGTACAAATACTTGTTTAAAAAAATTAATGAGTGAAAATAAAGTTGTCCAAAAAATAAATAGTGAAGTAAAGTACTTATACCAGAAATATCTACTTACGTACAGTAACAAAGTATTTGTACTATGTTACTTCTCATCACTGCAAAGCAAGATTTAAAACTCTGATTCAATTCAATTCAATTCAATTCATTTTTATTTGTATAGCGCTTTTAACAATGAACATTGTCTCAAAGCAGTTTTACACAGATAATGCGGTGATTAAAAATGAGTATGTTCTTTATGAGTAAGTTTGTCCCTGATGAGCAAGCCGGTGGCGACTGGCGACTGTGGCAAGGAAAAACTCCCCGAGATGGCATAAGGAAGAAACCTTGAGAGGAACCAGACTCAAGAGGGAACCCATCCTCATCTGGGTTACACCGAATGTCCATTTGTGGCGGGTATACAATGTTGCGGGGTGCAGTGATGATGATCAAAAGCGAAGTGTATTTCTGAGTCAGTGTAGGAGACTGTTGACATCAACTACAGTCCAATCCAGGCAGGCCTGGATGAAGTGGGAAGATCCACGGGGGGGAGAGGGGCAGGAACAGTGGTCACTGGAGCCTCAGGAGCATGTTTAACTCGACCGAAAGAGAGAGAGAGAGAGAGAGAGAGAGAGAGAGAGAGAGAGAGAGAGAGAGAGAGAGAGAGAGAGAGAAGAGGGTGACAGGAAGAGAAGGATATGGATTATTAAGTGTACCTATTGTTGCATGAGAGTTAAAGTCACTGTGCAGTTTGGACTCCGGCAAGACTCGCTATAGCAGCATAACTAAAAGGGAGAACCAGAAGGCAACACAGACATGAGGGATCTCTGGGATAAGAGACGGCCCACCACACCACCATCAACAAACCTGAGTGAACACGTGAATGTGAGGGGACGACAGCGTACAAATATCCCAGTTCACCAAACACTCTATATCAATGTTCCCTCCAGATCTGAGCCTTTACCTGAGAAAAAATCTACTGATTAAAGGCTTGACTGAATAAATATGTTTTCAACCTCGACTTGAACACTGAGACTGTGTCTGAGTCCCGAACACTGGTTGGAAGGCTGTTCCATAACTGCGGGGCTTTATAAGAGAAAGATCTGCCCCCTGCTGTAATCTTCATTATTGGAGGAACCAACAGATAGCCTGCACCTTTTGATCTAAGTAGGCGTGGAGGATCATACTGGTACAGAAGTTCACTCAGATACGGTGGGGCGAGACCATTAAGTGCTTTATATGTCAGTAGTAGAATTTTATAATCAATGCGAGATTTGATTGGGAGCCAGTGTAGACTGATTAATACAGGGGTGATGTGGTCATATTTCCTAGATCTAGTGATTATTCTTTTCCAGCAGGAGGTAGTGAGGAAGGATGGGTCGATAGCAAACTAGATGGCTATCTGTAACCACGTTGCATTGATCATTTAATATTTCATTCTATTTGAAAAATGAATGGCCACTCTGTTTTAGGTTTCTTGTTTGGTCTATAGTTTTGTAACATTCAGGGGATTAATTTACATTATATTTTGAAAGAATCTGTCACATCTAATCGATTGTGATGTTAGACTTGTTAGATATTTAGAATTAGCAAAGGGTGACCTAGTTAAATTTTGTCTACAATGAAATGCTTAAATAAAAAGCATTTCTATTTAATATAGTCAAAACATAATGTGGTAATTATAATGAATAAAGCACAATTGCATGTGCTGTTATAAGAAGACATGAATGCTAAGTAGTGTTTTAAGGCCTCTATTAAATTCATAAGACAAAAAAATAATAATAACCAAACCAACAAATATACAAAAGGAAATATAGATATAGATAGAATAGCAAAAATACTAAAGACTCTTTAATGCAGGAATTCATACGGACTGAAACTGGAGTCTCCTTTCTGTACGTTAGACACGTCTTGAAAAAAAAAAAAAAAACCTTCCCCATATCAACAAATAGAAGTTTATTTTGTGAAATAAGACTTAAAAGTCATGTTGCTATTAGAATTAGATTATGTGGAGCATACAAGTCATTGTGTTAGTAGATAGAAACTTTGCATATTAATGAATGAATAACCTTCTGACATATTAGATTTGTATTGACCCCTAAGGCTGCCACTTTAACTGACTTTTAAACTGTTAGACATTTGAATGTAAACTTAATTATCCACAATCTACAAGCTATTTAGAATACACTAAGGGTACAAAGGAGCCAAAAAGGTCCGATTCGCTTGCAATTCCAATTCACATGTAGGGCTATCAAAAGAGTCGTTCAGAAAGAACCGACTCGTGCGCGAGTCACTCACGACCGTTATAGCAGTGGTGTGGGAGATGCGCCGGGGCAGAGCGCACACCGCAAAGCCTCGGGATCTTGCACAGTCGAGTGGATCTGCCTCATCTTTTTATGGGGATGATTACAATGGAGGAATTACAAAGCAGATTTGGACCAACATATGCAAAGAACTGCCTTCGCATGCTGGGTCAATCGAGTCCCTGTACCGCAGGCAGTTGCGCACAGTCAGAGACCTAATACTATCTGAAAACACGCGTCCGATTTTATTATAATCAGCGAAGAGACTGGCCTGCGAACTAGACTCCTTTAGTCCTGCCTCGTTATTGTACAGTTAGAGATGCCTGTGTTACAGCACCTAAACACTACTGCTGGTGCTTCACACACAGATTATGAATGGAGGTACGAGTACTACGATGATGAAGAGCCAATTTCCTTCGAGGGACTCAAAGCCCACAAATGTAAGTCCTCCTTTTTTTTTTTTTTTTTTTTTTTTGCAAATAGACTTTTAGGCTTGATAGTGATTGTGTCCTTCCCACACACATCTAATCAGATCCTAACATGACAGTTCTGAAAGTTGTCCAGTAGCAGTAGTGATTTCATGGTGTTACGTGATAACCTTAACCCCACAGCAGACTATGTCCATATTCACATTTAAACATCTAAATCAGTCATTCACAGTGACTATGTTCTAGCTCAAATAATATGAGACTGGAATCTATCACTTCCTAGCATGTATTTCAATGATTTCTAAATTCAATGTTATGTTTCAGATTCCATTGTAATTGGATTCTGGGTGGGTCTTGCAGTGTTTGTCATTTTTATGTTCTTCGTGCTTACTCTTCTGACCAAGACAGGAGCTCCACATCCAGAGTAAGTCATACCTTTAGTAGTAACCTTTAGTATGCTTGAACCAACTCAGCCTCAGGAATGTGTAATCGAAACGAATCATTCTATAATCAATATTTCAGTAGGCAGCAAGTCTACATAGTAAAATTTCCATGACACCCAAAAAATGAGACCCAAAAAAAGCACAGTTCCCCATTCATGATAATATCCATCATATTTATAACTGTTTGTGCTGTGTCCACCTACTTGCCTCATTATCTGCTCTTGCTGTGTGTGTGTGTGTGTGTGTGTGTGTGTGTGGTTGTGTGTGTATACACTTTGTAACCTGCCACATATTAACAGTACATTGGGTTCAGTTGTCAAGTAACTAATTTAACCTGTATAATAACTGAATGAACATACAGCCGAGATCACACCCTACTAGACACACACAGTCTGCAGCAAAAACACATTTACAGCCTAATCTCCCAGCTGCAGAGCGTAAGCATTTTTTTATGATAAGCATGCCTGCATAAATATCCAAATAGAATACCTTCAACTAACCTGCATAAAATGTAAATTCTTACTCACTGTGATATAATTTCAAAATATGGAATCATATTTTTTTATTGTTATAAGCTATGACTCAATTTTTCAAAAGTGCATGCAAAACTTCAACATCTCTGCAGTGCATTAAAGAAGACCAAGGTGAAGCATGATTACAGAACATAAGCGCACGTTATTCTACAGCAGGCTTCACAACTGTTTAAGCTTTCTTATGTTTTCTTTCCATTTTTAATAAAAAATTACCATGTGTTGAAGCACTGTCTTTTATTTAAAAGAAAACACAATTTAAACCTAATAATTTAAATGTAATAAAAAGACTGGAATTAAAACATTTTTACACTATACAGTAGACATGTGTGTACACATATGTGTCCTTGAACACAAATTCTAAACTACAGACTTTAGTATGGATTTACTGTAACAGAATCCACTTCTGGAAAAGCTTTGTACTAGATTTTGTAGTGTGGCTATTGGGATTTGTGTTGTATTGGAGAAGACTCTGGTTTTGGGCGAAAAGGCATTGTACACAGAGAGGGCTCTGTGCCACACACTTATTTATTAATTTACTGATTTATTGATTCATTTATTTAAACACCAATCTTGTCACATTTTTATGGACCTTGCTATTTGTGCACAGGAGCATGTTTGGACTTCTTAGTTTAGTTAAAGGGGAACTTAACACTCTAACATAAAAAATACATTCTAGACAATAGTGTATTTAGCAACTATGTGGAAGGTCCACATATAGGTATGTTGGTCAGGTGTGTGCATACCTCCAGCTATATAATCTATAAATGACTGAAAGAAATGAACACAACATAGTAAAAAAAAAAAAAAAGAAATCTTAAAAATAGGGCTGTTGAATTAGGAATACATTATAATCACCATTTGGTATTATCCTGATGCCATTTTTATTTATTTTTTAGAACATTTATAAAAAAAATACATCAAAATCCAAAAATGTGACGTGATCAGAATATTTTACAATTAATAACTGCATACAAAGCAAATTGCAGCCTATGCTATGTAATATATATATAACATACACATGAGAAGCAATTGCAGCATCTTATTACAATACGAAGAACATGTTAAAACAGTTTATGGTGTTTTTAATGTTTAAGACTCTGTATCTTCAACAGAAGTAATCAGGCTGGTGGTCTTAGCAGATAAGGCAGTATCAACTGAAGCATGGCAATAAAATAAGAGCAGGGTTCCCTGGACTTGTGCAAGCCAAGAGCGATTGTGGGTCTACATATTATAGAGAATGCACCTTCTGTGTATTTGTAATGAGCATGCTTGCAGAAAGATTGGTTTAGCTCTTGTGCTTTCTATAAAGATATTGTTTAAACACAATAATGCCTTAACCTCAGCAGGAGTTCATTGTTAGCACTACATGGTAGCAACCACAGATAAAGACAGCTAAAAATCTTCCATGATATTGCATTTTTGTGTAATACCTACCTAATATGACTAATTTCCAAAAACTGTACTCATACCTAATCTGGAAATAAACGGTTTCAGTGTATTGATACCCCCTAAACGTCAAACAAAAGCCCCCCAGATAAAAAACAAATCCCATGTGGTTTTCCAGCTCATATTTGGTCACACTTTCTCTCACCTCAAAAGTCCTGTCAGCTAAGGATGCTTTTAATTTTATTTAATTTTTGCATTCAAAAGTTCAGATAAAGTTCATAATATCAATCTTGGTGTTTCACCTGATGATCCAAATAATCTCACAAATTTTCTATGACACCGATGTCATAGCAAGCCAAAATGTTCCAGTGTGTGTATTCCAGCTTGTCACACACAATATCTTATGTATCCTTCACTCATCCCCAGGAATGTGGGAGTGTAATCTCAGAGACTGATCCACAACTGACCAACCACTTAGTCTACATTTATATGATGTTTAGACAAAGCTGTTTCATCATGCACAAAAAAATTGCTGCAGTACACACACTGAATGTGTTTTTTTATTTTATCTACACAGTCTGATAGGAGGTACAAACACGGATCCCAGAAAAGCAGGAAATCGGCCTGTGGTGATGCAGAAAATACAGCCAACACCTAACGATGTTTGTGCAGCAAGCTCATAACACATTTTTATTATCTAAAAAATATGGTCATAAAGCACATAAACATGAATTTGATGCATGTCTGCAACATTTGTTGACAGTACTAACTCTTCTAAATATGATTAAATGGCTATATTATTAGCTAGTATTTGTTTTTTTATACTACAAGGTAACTGAAGTCAACCTGGTCAGCAAACATTCATTTTCTCTAACAGCCTGGCTCTGATAATAATGGTTTTTATTCAGTTCACAATTTATAGTTATATGCTTGTTGCAATGCATTAACATTTCTAGTGCAGCATGATGTATTGAGATTTGATACAATTGGCAAATATCTTTGTTATAAGAGGGTGCACTATGTATCACATCTCATCATTGGTTCTTTTACTATAATTTCATAATGTTTTTTTTTTTTTTGCTTACATATAGCACTTTTCATTTTGAGTCCCAAATCTCAAGCGTTTGAAATATATAAATGCTAATGAATTAACTGCGAATGTAAGAAAACTACTATAATTGGATCAACATCCTGTATTTCTCATCAATAAGATAAAGATCTGAATTGAGGCTTTGGCCATCTGAAAAAAATTAGTTCATTAATCATTTCTTTTTCAGAGACATACAGCATGCGGCAAATTATGATAAAGTCTATGTAGGCACAGTATTATTATATGAAACCTACTTTTTAAAGTTGTACTTTTGTGAAAAGTTGCAATTTATGAGAAAACGTAATAATAGCAAAAGAGCTGGAAAGGGTGGAATCATGGATATATAGGATAAAACAAATATCAAATAGGGATAAAATACCTGGATTTTATTTTGTGCTGTATAAAGCAAACTCTCCACTTTTCTACACTCCCTATTTTAACCTCACAGTGAAGCTTAATGCTTCACTGTGGAAGAACCCAATATTGGTAAGCTTCAGCCCTGAAAACGAACCTCAGGAACTTCCGAGAACTTCCGAGAACTTCTTCAGAGAACGGAGGATGGATGACAAGCCAGTCCTCAGATCTGATCTGAGACACGACCTGTTTGAGGGTCAGCATTTTAAATCTGGTCTCAAAAGTGAGCCGTTCAGCTGACGTAGATCTAGAATAGGACGCAATCTACCAGTCTTTTTTGGAAACTAGGAAGTACCGGCTGTAGAACCTGGATTCTCTGTCTGATGTAGGAACCACCTCGATGGCCTCCTTCTTCAGGAGAGTGTTTACTTCTTGTTCCCTGACCAGTGCCTGCTCGGTGGGACAAATGTTGTCAAACCAGAGCAGATAAGACCCTAACTGAATCATATGACCTCTGTCTACAGTATGCAGGAACCACCGAGACATGTTCGACATAACCAGGCTGCCAGATATTCTCTTAAGGGTATCAGTTTTTCGAGACTGACCGCTGGTACCCCTAGAGCCAGGGAAATGCCTTGGTGCAGCTCTAGGAGCTTCAAAGGAGGCTGCGAGTTCTCCTGGTCCGCTACGATTCCCTAAATAAAATTCTGTGGCAGGGTTATTGTACCAGGTCCCTGGGGGTACCGGGGTGGGGCAGGCACCATGTAATGAGGTGCAATACGCCCTTTCCCAGCAGGGTCCCCAGAGCGTCTTATGTCAGAACTTTTTGATCAAATCCCTCTCTCTGTACTTCCCGATGATGGAACATGCTGGGTTGTGGTTGAGGCTGTGCCTGCCGAGCAGCCCCATGAAAGCATAAGCCTTACCCACCAGCGCTGACGTGGTATGCAGGGGCTTGGTGGGCAATGTCTGGGTCTTAAGGGAAGATGCCATGCCAGGGGAGACATAGCTAGCAGCGTCTGCTCCACCCAGGGCATTGGCCCATTAGCGCTTTCTTCCAGCCCCGTGACATAGCGGTACAACGCCGCCTTGGGGCTAAGAGGCGGGTCAAATACAACGTGGAGGTTGTAAAGCAGGATGCAGAAAGCGTATGTCGAGCTTGCTGGACGAATGCGCTCTCTGCTCATTGGCCAGCCAAGACAGGTCTATCTAGGGTCACATGGGGACACTTGGGGAAGAAACCGCCAACATGCATGCTTCCAAGCATGTGAATGGGAGCTGGACCTGGCAGGTGAGGCAGGAGAAAGGGACAAGGCTGTCTCAAAACCAACTGCGAGGTCCATTTACGAGCCCCAGGAACTAGCGCGAGTTAGCATAGACATGCAAGCACACAAGCGTTCAAAAAAGCGTTGCGGCGCAAAAAAGTGTTACGACACACAAACAAACAAGGTAAACAGCTCAGAATGTATCCAGACCATGTTATTATAACAAGACTTCAAGCTGATATAAAAAGGTCACCTGTAAATGGTTGTGATTAAAATGGGGTTGCAATCGAATGCTGAAGATTATGAGCTCTCCTAGTATTGAGAGAACATATTCAGAGTGCTTCTAAAAGTAAAAATTTTGCTGCAAATTATTAGACTTGTTCGGGACTAGGAGGCTGGAAATTACATTAGCCTATAAGTTTTTTAATCGACCATTTGATCACCACCTTTAAGAGTGGCAATATTTACTGAGATGTACAGATTGTTAAATCAAAGAAATCTGTTATAGGAGCTCACATAAATAGATTACACTTTTCAGCCCAGCTTGCATATTATGGTCTAACATGAGTAGTTCCTTGAAGATCTCATCATCTTAGATGGCCAAAGAGAGGCACTGGAAGGAAATGAAGCAGGGGCTGCAACTGGGCTAAAATATGTGTTCAATTTGTACTGGTATAATTAGATTGCTTGAAAACATGTCCAGACATGATTAACTATTGATTGAAAATGCCAACCATACATTCTCTATTAGTAACCAACATGTCATCTAGTCCAAGTGACAAATGTGTCATTGAAGGACAATGTTTAAGTACTTTTACTGTTTTCTGACTGTTGTAATCTTATTCTGACTTGACAATATACAACAGGACTACCAAAGACTAGATAAAATCTCCAAACAACATTTTTTTTTGCCTATAATATATATATATATATATATATATATATATATATATATATATATATATATATATATATATATATATATATATATATATATATATATATATAAAAGCCTGTAACAATAAAAAAGTAAATCATGGAGATGATGACTTTTTTTGCATTTTTTTATTAATGTCATAATTTTTGCATTCTTATTAACAATAACATAAACAACAGCAAAAAGATCTCCAAACAAGTTTCCACACATCCTCCATAGTGGAGACCTATAGCATATGACTTAGGTCTAATCACAAAAAAAAATTCATACATTTTATGTAATAAGAAACAATGTTCAGTGAGATAATCAGAAATAGGGGAAGCTTTAAATGTTGACCTTGGATGGTCTTTTTTTAGGTGCGAGTGATATTCAATCAAGACCGACAAGGTTTTCACACAATTCTTGGCAAGTTGCTTGAAAAGAGAGCATGTCCTTTCATTTGTTTTTGCTGATGGAGAAAAGAAAAATTAGATCCAGTATAAAGCACTTGCAAAATTGTTCAAAGTAAATGCTAGCTTTTTATCTGTAATGTATGCACCCGGAGTGTGGCACTGAGCTGAGAATAGTTTAAAGCTTCAGAAACAGAAAGGCAAACACAAGCAGCTGCAAAACTCTCTGGGCTTTTTTTTATTTTTATTTTTTTATGAATAAACAAAACAAAAGACAGATATCAAGCTTCATGCAGCTTAAGAAAGTTTATTTAACATTAGATTTTTTATATTATAAAAATATTTACAGGATCAAACACATTTTCAATGAGTAGTCGAATTAATAGTCAGTAATAATCTAGAATATAATAGATTATATATTATAAATAAAAATATATATTATAAAGTAATAGTAAATTGAATTACTATTTTTGCAATTACAAGAACACATAGGCTGAAAAATATTGTAAATCTAAAGCCTCTTTACCAGCCTTGTTTGATCAATCTTTACCTCTATATAAACCTTTATATACCTTCAAATGTAAGCGGCCAGGGGGCTTTTGATTTTTTCTACAGGATCAGCACATACAGATGAAATTTGTCTCACTAAAGCAGGCATAAGGGCACTTCTACATTATCTCATCATTGATTCTTATTTTTCCACATTCACTGAAAAAGAAGGGCTTTTGCCTCATGACTCATCCATGACCCCTTCCCTGATAGAATAATATGTAATTAATCCTGATGTGCCAATTACTAAATGTGCATGTTGTAAATCAGACACAAATTAGACACCCTAATTTATCCAAGCTGTTACACAGAAACATCAATCATTAAATATGTAATCTTACATCTGATTCGCTAAACTGGCACACCAGATTGAAGTACACATTTTTATTTATTAACAAATGACATGCATTCATAGTTTTATTTCTATATAATGTTATGGAACATCTGCAAGTTTGTTCTAGTTATCAGTGTCGTTACAACATTATTCAAAATCTCACCACTCTCGATTTTTGGTCTCTTTTTGTTATTAATACAAAAAAAAAAAAAGCCCACTACATTTTTAATGTTACAGAGAAACAAACATGAACAACTGCTCGTTTTTTTTTTTATCTGTTTTATTTAAGTAAAAATTTGCAGACTGTGAGGATTATGATGCAGACTGTGATAGATTATTAACTGTACAAACTATAGGAAGGATAATGCATTACAATGAACACATCAATATAAATCAGTTATACTCCAGCCAGATCTATTATCGGTAGCCATGCTGTTACAGATTATTAATCCACATATTATTATAAAGAATTCAACAGCACTTGGGTATAAGCAATATTACTAAACAGTACACAAAAAAAATACTAAGCAATTTGAAAGGAATTCACAGTTTAAGTCTGCCATTACATATCAAAATACAATATATGGAAGATTTTGGTGGTCATATTATGGTCTAGGGTAGGTTGTTCTTTTACCTTTTTAATACATTGTTGCATTAAATATCACTTAAATTTGTAATTTCATTTAGAAACTCTTTAAATGTATTTTTTATTTAAATAGATATATTTTTTATTCATACACTTCCACTCACTATGGCACAAGATGTACTACGCAAAGGAAATTATGCAGATACAAGGCATTTATTGTTCACAGAAACTGCTGAACACCCCCTAGAGTTTACCAAGAATGGTGCAAAAGGAAAAAAAGTGACAGTTCTGTGGGTGGAAATGCCTTGTTAATGAGAGGTCAAAGAAAAATCACCAAATTAGTTTGAGCTATTGCAATAACTAGTAATCACTCTTTACAACTGTGGTCAACGAATTATCTCATCACCAAGGCATTTCCACCCACAGAACTGTCATTCACTGTTTTTTTTTTTTTTTTTGCATTGTGCTGCTGCCACCTGATTGATTGATTAAATAACTGAACAAATGTGCAATGAACAGTGCGTATATTAGTATAATGTTATGGTATCTTGGAGCTCTAGGTATTGCACAAAGCGTTAACTCTTTTGACTTTCTACAAGTATCTTCTTAAAATTGAAAGATACTTGTATGGCACTTCATTTTGGCTTCAGATTGGATTTTTCTCACTTGTAAATCAGCTACCAAAAGAGATAAATGTATGCAGTGTTATTTATAGTCCCATATGTACAATCTTTACATTTTTACTGTACATCAGAATGTTTACATATATTTATTTTTAAATATATGAATCTTTTTTTTATTTATGTATCATGGTCTATGTTGTGTAAAATCATATGACAATGCCAATTTACTTAAGAGCAAATGAAATGTACTGTGAAATAGCTAATTCCAGTATCATTTATTACACAGGAGTTCTGAACCGTGTGAGGATTGCGTGCATCTGACTAGCTGTGTGGAGGAACTAGGCCGCCCCCGAGATCCAGAGAACACCAGAGCTGGTTTACCTCAATCCTTACTTGAGGAATCTCGGTTCCTCTTTAATTGCTACATTAATGAAGAAGAGCAGGCAGGAGAACCCACTCTGAGCCGAGCCCGGAGAGCTCACACACGATCAAACAGCAATGAGTTGAGTGGTCTGGTGAAAACCAGTGGCGTAATTGGCCAGAATACTCAACTGGATATGATGGAAGATAATGAAGCAGATTTTCTGGCTCATTTCAACATCCCAAACTTTGTAAACTCTGAACTTAGCTCAACACTGGGTGAAGATGACTTATTGCTGACTGAGCCACCTATAATAATGGAAAGTGAATCTCGTTCACACAGTACCAGTCACATTAGAGACTAAGCAACCGGAACCGGAGAAGATGAACATAAAATGACATAAATCTCTCCGACTGGAACAAACATGTTAAAAACAAAGTGGCACATCTACTTTAGAAAGCAGACTAAAGACCATCACTGAACTTATAGCATTAATATTTACACAGACCTCATTCATTTTCTCTGTCTCACGGCCATGCACTTAGCCCATTTTTGTGTATTTTCTAGTTCAGAGGTAGGCTGAGCTATACTGTAAAACTTTATAAAGTGCCTCTTGGTAAAGTTGTAAACAAACATCTTTTATCATGTTTGTTTTGTATGAAATTGACATCGGATGAAAAAAGCAATGCTGAAGGAAATTATCAAATTTTGGAAAAAGAAAAAAAAGTGAAGGATTGTTTTTTAAATTAAAACTTGTTTAGTTATGATAATACCAGCACACTTAAAATAATAAATTAAATGCAAGGTTTGTATGTATAGTAAAAGTACCACCAGTGTAAATGTTCATTCATGTTGAATTCGATCTTTGGACTAAAACAGGGCAAAGACCTTATTTTGAGCTTGCCGAAAGCTTCTGTGGTTAGAAGTACTTTTAATAAATGATGAACGTTAAAATTTTTCATTGTGAGGAATTCATATAGAAACTCAAATACATACCAAATTCAAATAGATTTGATAGTTTTAAAACTACAACCTTATAAATCTGATGTGGAATTAGGGATAAGTTATGTGGCACAGCTAAATGAATCGTAATATGTGTTTCTGAACATAGTGTTGAACTGTTCTATAAAGTAAAACAAATTCCAGGGCAAACAATCTCCATGTACATCAAACTGTGTAGTAAAAAGTAGCACTTTGAATATTTTACAGTATGCCGTTATCTAATTTACTACTGAATGTTTTGCTTCTTGTTATGTAGTCTATTTTTGTAAACATTAAATTATTCATCTCATTGTAATTCATTTAGCTGATTTCTGTGAGACACTGTGATTCATTTGTATTGTGACTAAATGTCTCATTTATTAATCTTTCAGCCAAACGGTGTGTAAATGTTTGCTAAATCCAAAACCTAAACAAAGATTTTCCACAAGCTTCTGAAATGCTAATTTTTTTGGTACTATTGTTTATGTTGAGCCTTTGTAAAGTATAAAGCTTGTTTGATTTTAATGTCACAAAACTACACAAATGGTAAAATAACGAAATATTGTAAAAGAAAATGCAGAAAGGCAAAGGTCAAAGTCATTCTGATTCACTTGTATGCCAGTACAAAACAGGTAGCATTCCAAATCTAAGGAATAAATACAGTCAAGTGAGATAAAAATAACTTATAGACAAAAACAAAGGAGGAAAACTACATTGTAACCAGTCATTATAATAACATATTTATTATTATTATGTTTCAAGTGTCTTTGCTGGCAATTTTCCTTATAAGCAGCTAAAGCATTTATTTTTGGCTTACGGAAATGCACAGACAGACCAGCCTGTTCTCTGTTTATTTGCATTATACAATACATGAAAATGTCTAATATTAATGTATTAATTTGACTGTTTTGCCATTAATCTACACAGAATAAGCCATCGTGATCATTATATTAATCAAATAATTTTTTTATTTTCCTGAGTAGTACTTTAGAAAAGCAACTTTGGATGATATTATAGCTTGATGATGTTATACTTAGCTATAGCTTATAGTTTTTCTTGGGTGTTTCTTGCTGTGTGCTCCTGTATTTGGGCAATTTCTCTCATTCTTTTATGGATATGCATGTTCCACATAAAAGTAGAATTTAGTGAACATGTGCACAGAGCTGAGAAGTAATGAAGTCCAAATACTTCGTTACTGTACGTAAGTAGTATTTTTTGGACAACATTTTACTTTCACTCATTACATTTTTACACAAATGTACTTTCTACATGTTCAAAACAGGCTCGTTGCTTTAGTTTTAATCAATTTGGTAAAATGTCAATATTTCTACTTCTCACCACAGTCCATTTTCAGCCCATCAATATATTTTCTGTCTTTGCTTGTTTTTTCAAACCACCACTGGTGTATCATTTCTTGGCTCTCACACACCTTAGACATAGACTAGTTTACGAAACTAACAACAAGCGTGGCAGAAGGCAGCAAATATTCTGGGGTTAAAGTGGATGAGACAGAGGGAGTCAGTGATGTAAACATGACTGAGAACAGAGACATTCCTGATCACCTGATCATCATGATCCTCTTTTCTCTGCTTGTGTTCTATATAGTGGATGTTCAGCCTGGATACATTCATTAGGTAACAATTTTTAATTAGTTTTGTATTAATATATTAATTAAGGCTGTCAAAATGCTAATTAATTTTAACGGCACAAATTTTAATAACATGCGATTAATGCAGTGCGCTTTACTGTTTGACCATTTTTATAAAAAATATAAATAAATAAATATAAAATAGTTCGAAACTGCCCAAAAAAACTGAAGTTCAAATCAAGAGACTTACCCCCCAAAAAAACCCTGAACCTATAATTTTATCCAATGTCGCTTTTTTAAATCGATACCTGCAGAACCTTTATGACTACACTTTAAAACATAATTAAAACATAAAACATAATGAACTCTATTTCAAATGAACTGGTGTTTAATAGCTAGCGAACAAGCTAGATTTTTTAAGCAATTTGTATCACGAGCAACCTGCTTGAAGAAGCTATGTTTAGCTTCAAACCTCATTGTCCACAGTATATTTAGAGGCCCGAAGCAACAGATTATTTGTATCAGATCATTGTATGTACCAGTACTGAAATGAAAATGTGAAAGGTGCTTAGTTAAAACACATTGCTTTTTGACTCCAAGCAGACCATTGCATTCACCTGTGCTGTCTGTACCTGAGCATCATGGACGTCTGTGGATCTAAATTGGAAAGCACCCGACTTAACATCCGTTGTTTGAAATTCTGACATTTGTCCAGTTTAAAATCTGCACAGTGAAAGTGCAGAAAAACTCTCAACAAATCCACCTTTTGCATGAGCACCAAGGTTGTCCGCTATTACACATTAGACAGTTCCAAGGTGAGAAATAAAGACACCATGCTGTTCTAAAACTTGTAGGTCTTGCAAAAGAGGCTCCAACAATTTTTCATAGCCATAGGTCTTTACATCATCAGATTTGCTAAGAACAGCTAAATAGATAAGGACAGGGTTGAATGGAAACCCCGTGAAAAATTACCCGAGACCCAATACACACCACAAAGTTTGTGCTTTTTTCTGAGATGTCCCAAGTGAGTTACATACCTCAAAATCGTCAACATAAAGATCAATGACTTTTCTCAAATCTCCTCCAGAAAGAAACTGATTTTGCTTCCAGTACTCTGGACTGCTTGGTGACAGTACCATCTCTTATGGTTCGGTAATACTTAAGACCAGACAATTCATGGTCTGCAGGTGTCTGAATGTCAAGATGTTCATGGACACCATAATGACTGAGCAGATTTTGCAAAGACTTTAAAATAGGAATATATTGAAATGTCCTGTTCTGTATTTCTAGGATGTACTCGACCGGTTCTAAACAGCAAAATGAGATGTGTAGCACTGTTTACGTTTATATGCAGTATCAAGAGGCCCCTCATTGGAAATGTCTATGCCCAGTGGATTAGCACATAAAGTAGTGGAAGGCTCATCAACAATAAATTCCTCAACTTGAAAATTGTGACTTTGGAATTGGTACCAAACAACTGCTTTTGTGACGGGCAAAGATGCTGTACTAAATATACAGGTCCCCGAGTTACGATTTTTCGACTTACGATTTTTCATGCTTCTGGCTTTGGAGAGTCCTGTTTACTGTGTCTTTTGTATGTGTGATTAAGCAGCTTTTTCCATGTATTATAGAATTTCAACCTTATTCAATAAAATGTATCTTTTGACTACACGCATGTCAGTTGGGTACTATACAGTGAAAACTACCACATTGGGCATAAACTCAAGTCATTTTTAAACATGTTTAAATATATTTATCTAAAACTGTTTAAATATACCACATTATGAAAATAATGTTGGCGAATGGTTTGAAAATTTATTACTGTATCTTCAGAATACATTTGGGGAACACTGGATTAGAAACATTACTTATAGAAAATAAATAGATAAGATTTCACAAAAGACAAAGATCAATCAATTCAAAATCTAAGGCGTGCTTTATTGTGTCTTTCAAATAATCTGTTAATCATGTGCGTCACATTTCATGATGTTTGAGGGTTTCATTACAGACGCAACCATTGGCTCACTGTGGGGTTATAAAACGGCGTAACGCCACACAAAGATTGGTCTAGCAGTGGTGGGGCTGCGGGAGAGCCGCTGGCCTAAGCTAACGCATGCATCTAAAGTTAAGTTAAGACAAGTTAAGACAAGTGGCTGTGTATTCAACTATTTTGCATGTAGGGAAATTATGGGATACACTTCACTTGACTCGTCATCTTAATAGAAAAAAAGGATTTAAGAGAAGTCACACTTGGGACAAGTCACTTCGCATAACCTTCAGTGCCGTTGCATACTTTACTGAGCATTATAATATTCACATTCTTTGACAGTATGTACATTCTAATCTACAAAAAAAAAAATTATACTTACAAATAACGAAGCCAACAGCAAAATAATCCATAGTCTTCTCCAGCACGAGAAAATACCGGTCACGCACTCTGAGGCTTGCGCAATCATCTTTAATCATTTTTTCGAATGTGTAACATTATAATCACACAAATCAATAATCTCGTGCTCATAGAGGAGCTAGAAAGATAGATATGTGTAATCAGTATGATTTTAAGATTGCAAATTCAAACATTAACATAACACAGCAGAATGCCAGAAAATCCATCTTATTTCTCTCTTTAGTTCAGTGCAATTGTTCCAGCTCTGGACGTTGAGTAGACATTTTGTAATTCTGAAAACAGAGCCTTTCAAAACCGATGGGATTCTGAGTAGATGTTTACTGACACTGCCGGTAAACCCGTGTGTTTTATTAGTGGAGAGAATGTGGCTGTAATTAAGGAATCGAATCGAATCTAAGAGCAGAGCAGATGATACAGAAAGCAGAAGAGTTAAAGAAGAATCTGACATTTCAGCAGACGTGTTTCATTCATTCATTCATTCATTTTCTCCCGCTTATCTGTAATTCGGGTCACGGGGGCAGCAGTCTAAGCAGGCCCCCGCCTTCGACTGCTGCCCAATACTCACAGCACTGTCCCTTACGGTCTCTCCTGCAGGTGGTGAGCCCATGGGAAGCAGACGTGTTTCACCAGAGCAAAATCACAAAGTGAAGCTGATGTGAAAGCAGAGGAAAAATCAGCTGGTTATTTACAGAGGGAGAGTTTCTGAAGAGCTGCATGATGAAGCTGTGAGACGACTGGTGTTTGACAGGAGATATGCATATTTTTATGCAGAGTAAAATATTTTAAGTTATTTAAAGTTTATTTATTCTGGAATAATATTTCTGTCTTTTTTTATTCATATTTAGGTTAAATAAACATGGTTTTAGTGTCTTAAATAAATGTTTATCCTGTTCGGCCCACGACCTAAAGTGTGCTTTGAGTTTTGCCCCCTGTGCAATTGAGTTTGACATGGATAAATATCTTCTTCTTCTTCTTTCGGCTGCTCCCATTAGGGGTCGCCACAGCGGATCATCCGTCTCCATACCACCCTGTCCTCTATATCTGCCTCTTTTACACCAACTACCTGCATGTCTTCCCTCACCACATCCATGAACCTCCTCATTGGCCTTCCTCTTTTCCTCCTACCTGGTGGCTCCATCTTCAGCATTTTTCTACCAATATAATTCATGTCCCTTCTCTGCACATGTCCAAACCATCTCAATCTCGCCTCCCTCACCTTGTCACCAAAACATCCTACATGTGCTGTCCCTCTAATAAACTCATTTCTAATCTTGTCCATCCTCGTCACTCCCAACGAAAACCTCAACATCTTCAGCTCTGCTACCTCCAGCTCCACCTCCTGTCTTTTACTCAATGCCACTGTCTCTAATCCATACAATATCGCAGGTCTCACCACAGTCCTATAAACTTTCCCTTTCATTCTTGCAGATACTCTTCTATCACAAATCACTCCTGTCACTCTTCTCCACCCACTCCACCCTGCCTGCACTCTTTTCTTTACTTCCCTAACACACTCTCCATTACTTTGCACTGTTGACCCCAGGTACCTGAACTCCTCCACCTTCTCCACCTCTTCTCCCTGCAACCGCATCACTCCACTGCCCTCCCTCTCATTCACACCCATGTACTCTGTCTTACTCCTACTGACTTTCATTCCCCTTCTCTCCAGCGCATATCTCCACCTCTCCAGGCTCTTCTCAACCTGCTCTCTACTCTCACCACAAATCACAATATCATCTGCAAACATCATAGTCCAGGGAGACTCCTGTCTGACCTCGTCCGTCAACCTGTCCATCACCACTGCAAACAGGAAAGGGCTCAGGGCCGATCCTTGATGCAGTCCAACCTTCACCCTGAACCAGTCTGTCGTACCTACTGCACACTTTACTGGCGTCACACTGTCCTCATACATGTCCTGCACCACCCTCACATACTTCTCTGACACACCTGACTTCCTCATACAATACCACAACTCCTCTCTCGGCACCCTGTCGTACGCTTTCTCTAAATCCACAAATACACAATGCAGCTCCTTCTGTCCTTCTCTATACTTCTCCATCAACATCCTTAAAGCAAATAAGGCATCTGTGGTGCTCTTCCTCGGCATGAAACCATACTGTTGCTCACAGATGGTCACCTCTTCTCTCAACCTGGCTTCCACTACTCTTTCCCATAACTTCATGGTGTGACTGATCAACTTAATTCCCCTGTAGTTACTGCAGGTCTGCACATCTCCCTTATGCTTAAAGATCGGTACCAGCACACTCCTTCTCCATTCCTCAGGCATCCTCTCCCCTTCCAGAATCCTGTTAAACAATCTGGTTAAAAACTCCACTGCCATCTCTCCTAAACATCTCCACGCTTCTACCGGTATGTCATCTGGTCCAACCGACTTTCCATTCTTCATCCTCTTAATCGCTGCTCTCACTTCCTCCTTACTAATCCTATCTACATCCTGTTTCACCAACTCCACATCCTCCAACCTTCTCTCTCTCTGATTTTCTTCATTCATCAGCTGCTCAAAATACTCCCTCCATCTTCTCAACACACTCTCCTCACTAGTCAACACATTTCCCTCTCCATCCTTTATTGCTCTAACTTGCAGTACATCCTTCCCAGCTCGGTCCCTCTGCTTGGCCAATCGGTATAAATCCTTTTCTCCTTCCTTAGTGCCCAACCTCTTATACAGTTCCTCATATGCCTTTTCCTTGGCTTTCGCCACATCCCTTTTAACCTGCTGCCGCATCTCCTTGTACTCCTGCCTACTTTTCTCATCACTCTGTCGATCCCACTTCTGTTTTGCCAACCTCTTTCCCCTAATGCTCTCCTGCACTTCCTCATTCCACCACCACGTCTCCTTGTCTTGCTTTCTATTTCCAGATGTCACACCAAGTACTTTTCTAGCTGCCTCCCTCATCACTCCTGCAGTAGTTGCCCAATCATCCGGCACCTCTTCACCACCACCGAGCCCCTGTCTGACCTCTTCCCTGAACCTCACACTACACTCTTCCTCCTTCAGTTTCCACCATCTTATTCTTCTTTCAAACCTTACTTTCCTCCTCTTCTTCTTCACCTCCAAAACCATCCTACAGACCACCATCTGATGCTGTCTAGCTACACTGTCCCCTGCCAACACCTTACAGTCTCCAATCTCCTTCAGGTTGCATCTCCTACACAGAAGATAATCCACCTGTGTGCACCTTCCTCCACTCTTATACGTCACCCTATGATCCTCCTTCTTCTTAAAATACGTGTTCACCACTGCCATTTCCATCCTTTTAGCAAAATCTACCACCATCTGCCCTTCCACATTCCTCTCCTTAAAACCATACCTACCCATCACCTCCTCATCACCTCTGTTCCCTTCACCTACATGCCCATTAAAGTCTGCCCCAATCACCAATCGTTCTTTCCTAGGTACACCATCTACCACTTCATCTAATTCACTCCAGAATCTTTCTTTCTCCTCCATCTCACAGCCAACTTGTGGAGCATAGGCACTGATGACATTTATCATCATCCCTTCAACTTCCACCTTCACGATCATCACCCTATCAGAAACTCTCTTCACCTCCACTACACTCTTACTGTACGCTTCCTTCAGAATCACCCCTACACCATTTCTCTTCCCATCCATACCATGATAAAACAGTTTAAACCCACCTCCAATGTTCCTGGCCTTACTCCCTTTCCACTTGGTCTCCTGAACACACAACACATCTACCTTTCTCCTCTCCATCATATCAGCTATCTCTCTCCCTTTACCCGTCATAGTACCAACATTTAAAGTACCAACCCGAACCTCTACTCTCCTACACTGCTCCTTTTTTCTGCCGTCTCTGTAGACGCCTTCCTCCTCTCCTTCTCCTCCTTCGGCCAACAGTAGCCCAATTTCCACCGGTACCCTGTCGGCTAACGATACCTGTGGCGGTCGTTGTTAACCCGGGCCTCGACCGATCCGGTATGAAATTCTCATTTGTGATCCGCATATTTGATTTGGCACATGTTTTACGCTGGATGCCCTTCCTAACGCAACCCTCCCCATTTACCCGGGCTTGGGACCGGCACTAAGAGTACACTGGCTTGTGCCCCCCTAATGGCTGGGTTCACTTTGACATGGATAAATATAATTAATTATTAATAATAACATATAATTAAAGGTAAATTTCAGAAGTGTGTATTAAACTGGTAGCCCTTCACATTAGTTGGTACCCAAGAAGTAGCTCTCGGTGTCAAAAAGGTTGGTGACCCCTGCTCTAATTTATGTCAGATCTTGCTTTGATTTTCTGTGCATAGTGGAGCTGATTCAAGATCTTCTTACAGAATTGTGTTGTAAGCCAGCATTCATTATATAAACCAAATGAAGTATGACAGATTTAAGCATTTTTTTTTTTATTAAAAGTCTTTATTTTGTTAAAGATAAGGTAAGAGCATTTTGGTTGTTACATGAGACACAAGCTATGTGTCAGGGCACGTGCAACTTTTTCCACAGACTTACGGAGACTTTCTGATTTACGTGTTGGATTTGTTATCATTCTGTGTTTCTTACTGATTTTGGTTTTGTCGACTCAGTTTTGTTCATTGCCTGTTGATCTTTGCCTGTTTCTGATAATGATTATTACATGATGATTTGAATATTGCTGCCTGTTGAATAAAAACTGCATCATTACACTATGCTTGTGATCTCTGGGTATAAGGTATTTGTTTGCAGGGCAAAATGAAAAAGATGTAATACCGCATACATACAATCTGCTTGGCTTGAAAGGGAGGTTGAAAATCACATCTCACAGATGCTTGATCTGTTTGAGGTCTGGGGAATTCGGTGGACTTTCCTTAGACCACTTTTGGAAAATACTATCAAATGTATAGCAAGTTGACTAGCCAGTTGTCTAGCCATAAAAATAAATAAATAATAATAAAAAAGAATTGTACAAATAAAACAGCATATCTTAACCAGTTTGTACATCAGTAAATAATGGTACCAATACAATTCCATAAAAAAAGATTTACTGACACAAAGTTAAAGTGCTCTGTGAGTTAGAGCTTTAAACAAGTATACAGTTCCCCTGTTTCCTGCATCACTGCTCTCAGTGATTTAATTTCAGGATGAGAACACAGGAAAGAGCTTTTAGTAAATGATCATTTTTGACATCCACTCATGGTTAGTTCAAATTAACCAATTTACTGTAGGTAATTGCATGTCCTTTAAACAAATCAATAATAGCTGACAAATACAGGAAAGCAGCATCTCTTTGATTATTAAAGTTGTCTAACCTAACTCGTATACAACCCAGAGATACTCTACAGTTTCTCTCTTGGAAAGTTCTTTGTGCAGTTGCTGACTAATACTATAATCAGGAACTTTATTTACTGTTCATTTGAATGTAATAGGGATACTTGAGTATAGACAGCACACATTCAAAAATGAAACTCATCCAACCAGTGGCATAATAGCTGCCTTTAGCCAAAGCTTGGGTTTTGGGCATAAGAGGTAACACCTCATTCACGTGTTTGCCATACTAATTACCTGGGTGTGTGATATTGTGTTCTGTTATGCTACTGCCATGTCAAATTTCTACTGCACTGGGGTATAGAACAACTGGACTCCTGCTTGCTTGTGTACTGTGTCCATTCAAGAGTATACATAGATTTCAAAATCAGTTAATTTTTTTTTTTTGTACAGTACTTTTAACATTGGACAATGTCATAAAATAGCTTTACAATAATTAATTAGGATTATGAATTAAAAATTCATATAGTTGTTTCTACGACTTTATCCATCCTGAGTAAGCTAGTGGTGACAGTGGCAAAGAAAGGCAATATTAGGAAGAAAAACCATATCCGAAAGAGAACCGACTTTCATCTAACTGACAAAGAATATTAATTCATTACAGTTTTGAGGGTTAGGGTTAGGTTCACATTTGAGACTTGAGTCTTGAGTGCAAAACTGTCTGTGACATTGTCCTAGACTACTGTAGCAGAAATGTTTATGATAATTCCATTTCAAATCCATGGTCATATTTTCTAAGTCGTACCATCCACATTGATCTCGAGTGTCAATTTTTTTCTATTCTGAAAGTTGAACATGTTCTTAGTTCTGTAGAGATTGGTTCATGCATAACACTGTAGAAAACAAATAAATGGCTACAAAATCTCTATAAGCAACTTTTATTTCTTTTTTCCTCATAAGTCCAAATGCAGAAAAACGTATTTCTGGAATCACCTAACATACTGCAAGATTATATGTATGTGTCTTTTCAACTCATTGAAATCTGTTAACCTTGTCCAGCTCAAGGTAAGTTCAAATAAATGTATTAAATTAAACCTTTGCTATAAACTGTCTTAGGGAATGAGAAACAGTATTATTCTTAAGTTCAAAAGGGCAATTATTGCTTTTCTTGAAGAATGTTAACACTGTTCTCTGAGCTTAAGAAAAAAAAGAAGTGGTGGCTGGCATCACATGTCTTAAAGGAAATGTGCCAGCCTTCACCATCGCTGTTTTGTTGCTGTCATGCATTAAGGAAGAGCTAGATGGTGGATGGGAATTGGAAAAAAAATAAAAATAAAGTTGAGTGAAATCCCTAAATTAATTAATTGAGTGAAATCCCTAAATTAAAGAGCTTAATAAAACTTGTTAAAAAAGACTAGGTATATTGTGTATAGTGTAGTAAAACAAGGAAAACTGTCGAGTGCTGTATATAAACTACAGCACAAAAGGTTATGTGCAATGCAGTTTATTGTTCAAGGAGGACATTGTGCTTTTGTTCAGCATTCTTATAGCTCGTGGGAAGAAATAGTCTCACAGTGTGAGACAGTATGTTTATATGATGCTACAACTGCATTATAGTGTGTGTAGGAAGGGACAGGGAATTGAGGGAATATTGCTTGTATTTCATCGTATATACGTACATCATCTTTATTTATTAAATAGTATTCTGTCTATGCATTCTGTTCTTCTATTTTAGTTAGAAAGAGACATTGGAGACTTTCTCCTGAATATTTTTTTACTTTATGCAAAATGAATCAAGCTAAAACCCCTACTGCTCCTGTATATGCTGACAAATGCCAGTCACAAATTACTGGGCACATGCATAATTTGCATTTAGTGATGCCAACAAAACTCCACAAAAAGCTTAGCTCAGACAACGGAAATGACAGCTGAATATCATTAAGGGACTTTCTGTAAGGTAAAAATGAATGCTGTTTTGAATAATTTGCCTGTTTTGAGCTGTTTTGTAGCACAAGGGTGAACTTCACAGTATTAGGCAGATTACAAACATATATTTTTTAATAACATGCTTTACATCAGTTATATTTCCCCTAAAAGCAAATATATTTTATGGAAATAAATATATTTCTAAAAGAAACATCTTTTGGCATGTCACTATTCTTTTATCTTTAAAGCCTTTACTGGCAAGCCATGCAGTGGAGTACTCTGATGCATGCGATAGAGCATTGTCGTGCATAAATAGCATGATCTTGAAAGATGGAGACTTTTTCCTGTTCCACTGCTTGAAGAAAATGTCTTCTAAAAACTGGCAGTAGGTTTGTGAGTTGATTTTGAGTCCATATTCAAAAACAAAAAGGTCTTATCTTTTTCAAAAACAAAAAGGTCTTATCTTTACAATACCAGTCCATACCACTACCCTACCTCCACCTTGCTGGCATCTGAGTCAAAGTGGAGTTCTGTGCCAGTTACTGATCCATCCACGTGTCCAGCCATCTGGCCCGTTAAGAGTCACTTTCATCGCATCAGTCCATAAAATCTTTGAAAAATCTGTATTCAGATATTTCTTGGCTCAGTCTTGATGTTTTAACTCATGTGTCTTGTTCTGTGGTGATTGGGTTTCAGCCTTACTTACTTTGACCTTGTCTCTGAGCACTAAAAACCTCACATTTCTGGCAACTCCAGGTAGGTTGCAGTTCTGGAATATGACGGCACTAGAGGATAATGGGTTTCTGGTAGCTTTACATTTGTTTCTTCTCAAATCTATAGCAGTTAATTTGTGTCTTTTATTTCTCAACATGTTTCATGCACCTTGTCTATTGACTATTGACATGACTATTTGCAACAAAACGTTGGATGGTTCTGTGATCACACCTCAGTTTTTTTTATTTTTGAAAGCTATTTCTTTTTTTGGGACCATTTTGTTTAAGGAAAAGAAGCTGCCTAATAATTATGCACACCTTGGTATATATGCTCACCTGATATGCTTAAATCCAATAAGCATTCAAATGTATACAGCTTGGACTCTTGGAATGCTGGTTGAGAAGGTACAGATCATTTCTTTTTTATCTTATATAAAGATAAGATTTATTTTATATAAAAATACAGTTGTAAAGTTCTGGTAGTGAGCTACTACAATAAAAACTGGCCATTTTAGATAACCATGGCTCCCCCACATCAAATAGCTTAAATCAGTCTAATCCTTGAGAAAATAAATGATGGGCTGTCTAAGAGTCCATAAAGAGTCCATAAAGACTAAGGTGCTGCATAATCCATGCGGCCTGCTATTAAAGTGACCTGCACTGTGCTCGTTGCATTAGTGTTAATGAATAAAGGTGCCAATTTTAATCATAACCATGAGTTTGACCTATCTATTCAAAATAAAAATTAAAATAGGCTTTGATGGATCAGCTAAGCCCAGAATTGCATAGACAACAGGTTTCAGCTTTTTCTAGGCCTATTCCACTTTTATAACCCAAATTACCTGTGTTAATCAATAGTATAAATAATAATACATGTTAAAAATTAATAGCATTTGATAATCAAAAGAACAGTTAAAAAAAACGAGAAAAAAAAAAGAAGAAAACTACCACTTATCAGTTGATGTTTGGGGGTGGGATTTACCAAAAGGTTAGCTCGCACTTCCGTATTTTACCGAATGTCATGTGATCTTAACAGCTATTTACACAGCAGGTATGCTAGATAATGACTGAGCAAACAGTAACATGATAATAGCTAAATTACCATTTCAGCTGCACAGTTATTCTCTGTGTCTATGCATTGGCTGATTAAATCTTTGTCCAGTATCTACTGATTCTCAGGATACCACTGCAGACTTGTCTCCAGTACAACCACCACTTCCTTATGTTTTTCCTCCAGCAACTTCAGTTCAAACACTTTATCACCTTATACACACAACCAGAGACCCACGCTGGAAAATGCCACATAATGCACCAAGGATAAATGTGCAGTATGAAACACCCACACCAGCCCACAGTAGTCGAGGTTGGGATCACATGTGTTTTTGCCAAGTCTCGTTCTTTTTTCATTATCAGCAAGTCGACCTGCAGAGCCTGCAGAGAAGATCATCGGAGTCTCTCTCCCTTTAAACACAGACATTTTCACCACACGCGGCATTTGCAAAGCCAACAGCATTGTGGACGACCACAAACACCCCTCACACACACTCTTCACTCTCCTACCATCAGGAAAGAGGTTCCGAAGCTTTCGGACCTTACATCCAGACTGTGCAACAGTCTCTTTGTATATTGTGCTGTATAACATACAGTAGGATTACTATTTTGTGTTTTGTGTATTTGTCCTACACTGTCTTGTCTTGTACTGTTTGCACCAAGTTGCACACAATGCACTTTATGTGGCGAGGGCAACCTACTTTAGTCTTTAGCTCTATGTTCTTGCAGCTCAATGTTGTTTTATGTTGTTTTATAGTTCACCAACGTTCTGGAGAAACATTTTCTCATGTGGGGTTTTGCTAAATACAAGTCTCAACCCTTGTTTAATACAAATGCTTAATTTTCTTTGTGAGTAATCACAATACCCAATCACCAAATATTTTTTGCTATAGTAGCAGGACCCCCCTTTTTTTTCTTTCTTTTCTTTTTTGACTTTATACATAGCTTAACACAGTGTATCAGCTTGTAACACCATATGTCTCTCCTGCTGTTTTTAGCACATAGATGGACAGACATATACAGGAACTGCTTAGAAATAAAAACTGATTAATGAAGAAATTATATTGCGGAGAAAATCTAGAAAAAAAAAACCCCAATAAGAAACAACTCACAACACATGAATAACACAGACACCATGGCAACCACTTAATCAAATCCAGCCATTATTATGACCTTTTTAAAAGATAAGTTCATTAGAGAAAATGCCTGCTTTAAACATATACAGTGACACAGAATTAGATGGCACATGTAGTGGAGCCTAATCATAATTTTTATTTTGTAAAAATTAATAGTGTTGCCTCATTGTTATCAACTAACAAAATGGAAAGCAAATAAACAGAAGAGAAATCCATATTAAATCAATATTTGGTGTGACCACACTTCCTCTAGGTATACTTGCACTCAGTTTTTTTAAGGAACTTAGCAGGTATGTTGTTCCAAAGAGAACTACTATATATTGTTTGTGTATGTAGGCTGCCTCAAATCCTTCTGTCTCTTTATGTAATGTACAAAATCCCTGACTTTGTGCAAGTGTACAAAATCTGCAAAAGTAAAAATTGAAGCCAAAAGGTAATCACAAAAAATATTTTAATTATTAAAACTTTTTACTTTAGAAAGGATTCTCATTTTACATTTTTTAACTGCCTAAAACCTTTGCATAGTAATGTACTCTGTGTGTGTCTCTCAGATAAAAAGAGATGTATAAAATTGTTATACATACAATACAATTTTACAATAAACAATTGTATATTCATTTAAAAATTGCTTTGGATGCAGTATAATTAAATTTACCCTTCAATTAAACATGCAGACCCAAACCTGTTCCAGCACAACAATGCTCCTGTGCACAAAGCCAGAAGATATGCTTTACATGGGCTGGAGTGGAAGATCTTTAGTGGCCTGCTAAATATCTCTGACCTCAACCCTACTAAACACCTTTAGGGTGAATTGGAAAGCTGACTGCACCACAGGCCTCCTCACCCTCAATCAGTACCTGACTTTGCTAACACCCTTGTTTCTGAATTAGCACAAATCTCCACAACTCCAAAATCTAGAAGAACATCTGTTTAGAAAAGTGGAGGTTATTTAAACAGCAATACAAAGCACACACAAATCTTATGGTCAGGTGTCCACAAACTTGTGCGACACTGTTTGTCTATATAAAAAGCAACAAGTTTAGTTCAGACTTACACATAGACATGAGGACAGTATAAAAAGAAAGAGTAAATCTAATACTTCATTTAATCATAACATACAACTAATATGTTGTAAAATATGAGAAAACTTGCAAAACATGATGATAGACAACTACCATTTTTTTTTTTACACTGAAGCAGTATTACCTAAAACCAATGTTGGACAGTGCATTTACCAACTTGGCTTTTAGTGGTGTCCTGCCTGAGTCAGAGCACCCCTTAAATACCATCATTGTACCACCACACCATAGAAACTATGGATATTATACAGAAACGCATAATAAGATGCAGCAAGAATGAATGCAATTGCTAAAGCAAGAAACCCAATTAACACATTTCAAAAAGTCTCCTTTCACTGCAGACACACCATCTCTAGCAGAAGCATCAATATTTGTCATCAATTGTGGCATTGCACATGCAATTTGATTAGTTAAAGAAACAGCCAAGCAGCATGTATGTGAAATAGGGTAAGTCACTGTTGTATAGCTGTATGTAAAGTGTGGGCTTTTGTATGTTTGTTAATAAAAGTAAGCAGACACATCATGTGAAAAAAAGGCAGCAGGGCATGTCGGCTCAAGGTTTATGCATGTCCTTTAAATGAGGAATGAAATGCCCGTAGAAATTATTCAGAAACATGTCTGGTCTTAATTGGCACTGATAAAATGATTGACTTAGAATACTATAACACCCAAAGTAGAGACCTGTTTAAATGGCTCTTGATAATCGTAGGAAAGTGCAGTGCTGCTGTGTTTGGCATAACTGATATACAGTGGCGCTTTTTTGTTTTCTATTGGTCAATTATTTATTAAAGAAAATGATCCAATATTACATATTTGTGGGTTTCAAAAGTATGCAGACCTCAACGATAAGTATACATTTATTCCATCCATCCATCCATCCATCCATCCATCCATCCATCCATCTTCTCCCGCTTATCCGATGCCGGGTCGCGGGGGCAGCAGTCTAAGCAAAGATGCCCAGACTTCCCTCTCCCTAGACACTTCTTCCAGCTCTTCCGGGGGGACACCAAGGCGTTCCCAGGCCAGCCGGGAGACATAGTCTCTCCAGCGTGTCCTAGGTCTTCCCCGGGGTCTCCTCCCAGTGGGACGCGCCCGGAACACCTTCCCAGGAAGGCGTCCAGGAGGCATCCGGAACAGATGCCCGAGCCACCTCAGCTGACCCCTCTCGATGTGGAGGAGCAGCGGATCTACTCCGAGCTCCTCCCGAGTGACTAAGCTTCTCACCCTATCTCTAAGGGATCGCCCAGCCACCCTGCGGAGGAAGCACATTTCGGCCGCCTGTATCCGGGATCTTGTCCTTTCGGTCATGACCCAGAGCTCATGACCATAGGTGAGAGTAGGAACGTAGATTGACCGGTAAATTGAAAGTTTCGCCTTGCGGCTCAGCTCCTTCTTCACCACGACAGACCGGTACATCGACCGCATTACTGCAGAAGCTGCACCGATCCGTCTGTCAATCTCCCGTTCCACCCTTCCCTCACTCGTGAACAAAACCCCAAGATACTTAAACTCCTCCACTTGCGGCAGGAACTCCCCACCAACCTGAAGTGGGCAAGCCACCCTTTTCCGACTGAGGACCATGGCCTCGGATTTGGAGGTGCTGATTCTCATCCCAGCCGCTTCACACTCGGCTGCAAACCGTCCCAGTGCATGCTGAAGGTCCTGGTCTGATGAAGCCAACACGACAACATCATCTGCAAAGAGCAAAGACGAAATCGTGTCGTCACCAAACCGGACACCCTCCGACCCCTGGCTGCGCCTAGAAATTCTGTCCATAAAAATTATGAACAGAACCGGTGACAAAGGGCAGCCCTGCCGGAGTCCAACATGCACCGGGAACAAGTCTGACTTACTGCCGGCAGTGCGAACCAAGCTCCTGCTTTGGTCATACAGGGACCGGACAGCCCTTAGTAAAGGGCCCCCGACCCCATACTCCCGGAGCACCCTCCACAGGCCGCCGCGAGGGACACAGTCGAATGCCTTTTCCAAATCCACAAAGCACATGTGGACTGGTTGGGCAAACTCCCATGAACCCTCCAGCACCCTGTAGAGGGTATAGAGCTGGTCCAGTGTTCCACGGCCTGGACGAAAACCACATTGTTCCTCCTGAATCCGAGGTTCTACTATCGGCCGTATTCTCCTCTCCAGTACCCTGGCATAGACTTTCCCAGGTAGGCTGAGAAGTGTGATCCCCCTATAGTTGGAACACACCCTCCGGTCCCCCTTCTTAAAAAGAGGGACCACCACCCCGGTCTGCCATTCCAGAGGCACTGTCCCCGACCGCCACGCGATGCTGCAGAGGCGTGTCAGCCAAGACAGCCCCACAACATCCAGAGACTTGAGGTACTCAGGGCGGATCTCATCCACCCCCGGTGCCCTGCCACCGAGGAGTTTCTTTACTACCTCGGTGACTTCAGCTTGGGTGATGGACGAGTCCGCCTCTGAGCCCTCAGCCTCTGCTTCCTCAATGGAAGATGTGACGGCGGGATTGAGGAGATCCTCGAAGTATTCCTTCCACCGTCCAATGACATCCCCAGTTGAGGTCAACAGCTCCCCACCTCTACTGTAAACAGCATTGGTGGGGCACTGCTTTCCCCTCCTGAGGCGCCGGACGGTTTGCCAGAATCTCTTCGAGGCCAGCCGATAGTCCTTCTCCATGGCCTCACCGAGCTCCTCCCAGGCCCGAGTTTTTGCCTCGATAACCACCCGGGCTGCAGTTCGCTTGGCCTGCCGGTACCCGTCAGCTGCCTCAGGAGTCCCACAAGCCAACCAGGCCAGGTAGGACTCCTTCTTCAGCTTGACGGCATCCCTTACTTCCGGTTTCCACCACCGGGTTCGGGGATTGCCGCCTCGACAGGCACCGGAGACCTTACTGCCACAGCTCCGAGCGGCCGCTTCGACAATGGAGGTGGAGAACATGGTCCACTCGGACTCAATATCTCCGGCCTCCCTCGGGATCTGGTCAAAGCTCCGCCGGAGGTGGGAGTTGAAGATCTCTCTGACAGGAGGCTCGGCCAAACGTTCCCAGCAGACCCTCACAGTACGCTTGGGTCTGCCGAGTCTGTCCAGCTTCCTCCCCCGCCATCGGATCCAACTCACCACCAGGTGGTGATCAGTTGACAGCTCCGCCCCTCTCTTTACCCGAGTGTCCAAGACATACGGCCGCAGGTCAGATGAAACGACCACAAAGTCGATCATCGACCTGCGGCCTAGGGTGTCCTGGTGCCACGTGTACTGATGGACACCCTTATGCTTGAACATGGTGTTCGTTATGGACAAACTGTAACTAGCACAGAAGTCCAATAACTGAACACCGCTCGGGTTCAGATCAGGGGGGCCGTTCCTCCCAATCACGCCCCTCCAGGTGTCACTGTCGCTGCCCACGTGTGCATTGAAGTCTCCTAGTAGAACGACGGAGTCCCCAGTCGGAGCACTGTCCAGCACCCCTCCCAGAGACCCCAAGAAGGCCGGGTACTCTATACTGCCGTTTGGCCCGTAGGCACACACGACAGTGAGAGACCTATCCCCGACCCGTAGGCGCAGGGAAACGACCCTCTCGTTCACCGGGGTAAACTCCAACACATGGCGGCTGAGCTGGGGGGCTATAAGCAAACCCACACCAGCCCGACGCCTTTCACCATGGGCAGCTCCAGAGTTGTAAAGAGTCCATCCTCTCTCGAGGAGTGTGGTTCCAGAGCCCAGGCCGTGCGTAGAGGTGATCCCGACTATCTCTAGTCGGAACCTCTCAACCTCACGCACAATCTCAGGCTCCTTCCCCGCCAGCGCGGTGACATTCCACGTCCCTAGAGCTAGCTTCCGTGTCCAGGGATCGGGTTGTCGAGGCCTCCACCTTCGACTGCTGCCCGATCCTCTTAGCACCGGCCCCTTACGGTCCCTCCTGCAGGTGGTGAGCCCACTGGAAGGCGGCCCCACGTCGCTCCTTCGGGCTGAGCCCGGCCGGACCCTGTGGGGGAAGGCCCGGCCACCAGGCGCTCGCATACGAGCCCCAACCCCGGGCCTGGCTCCAGGGTGGGGCCCCGGCTGCGCCATACCGGGCGACGTCACGGTCCCTGATGTAGTATCTCTCATAAGGGGTTTTGAACCGCTCTTAGTCTGACCCGTCGCCCAGGACCTGTTTGCCTTGGGAGACCCTACCAGGGGCATATAGCCCCGGACAACATAGCTCCTAGGGTCATTCGAGTACTCAAACCCCTCCACCACGTTAAGGTGGCAGTTCAAGGAGAGGAGTATACATTTAAAACATTAAAAGTCTTGAATGGCTGAAGGAGACCTGGCTTTATAGTATACATTTAAAACATTAAATTAGAATGAGGTGTTTTAAGCTAATGAGATCATGTGTACGTGAGCACATTTGTATCTGAAGAATAGGTATCTATCAAATGGTCATTTTGATCCCACCAGTTGTTAAAATAAAGGTTCATTCACTTTTACCAGTCACAATGACCAATTATAATGTTTTGTTTGATTAATTTTATTGGCTACTCTTAGGGCTTTTAGAGAAGATTTCGTCTTAGGTCATATTTATGAAAATATTGCAGAAAATTCGCAAAATTCGCAAACCAACTACAACCAACCACAGTACCACAACATTATTGCCAAAATGCCAAAAATGTACAACAGCAGTGAACAACAAAACAACAAAAAAACTCATAATTTGTCAGCAATTGGTGTGAAGGTCTACCAGAATGGAGGCTTCGCAAGACCGCCTGGGAAACAAAGGCCTTGCAACTAGAGAGTGCGTGGAGAGATCGCCTTCTTATAACCCCTACAAACTCCTAGCGTACTATGCAGAGCTATAAAGCCAGGTCTCCTTCAGCCATTCAAGACTTTTATTGCACATAGAGCACCCCTGTTACAAGACAATTATATTAGCCAATTATAGATACTGGTATGTGAGGCAGATAGAATGATGGTTGGTTCTAGTGCTTCAATGACAATTCTTCAAAACACAACATAAAAGTTCTGATGGAACAATTTCTCTTACTCTTATTCTGTCATTCAAAATCAGCAAGGATGATAAAGCCATAATCTGTAAAACTGGCAACGATCACAGCATTTAAAATGTAAAATATTATGATAAAGCGTGGTTATATCAATAATTTTGAAAATTATAATTGGCATAATGCTCATAATGAAGACAAGGCTTTGGAGGTTCTGATGTACATGCTTTACATCATTAAAGATTCTGAGGATTTATATGCATTATTATAAGTGGAAGATTCATCAGAACTGTCAAAACAGGGGTGTTTGGGTAATTCAAAGTGTAAGTGTGGCCATGTTGATACTAGTGTGATGAAAGTGAACATCTAGGGATGTGACCCACCCTCCCTCAGACACTACAATTATCCAGATGAGGCAGATCCAAACAAAGCATACCGAAGATTCTCTGTTCTCATTAGCCACAATTTGCCCTATTCAGAAAAAAACTGACAATCATGATGATAGTAATTTAATAGTTGGTAATATAGCAAAGACAGCTGCTGTGGCAATCAGACTGAAGAGCAACGATTGCAAACAGTCCAATTGCCTATCCTGTTGCACAGCTAATCATACATGGAAACCTGTTATCTGTTAGAGATGTAATGACTTCATTATCAACTCCACCTTCAAGACTGTGGAATGAAATTTTGTGTTATATCCACAATTGGGGGGAGGCATCAGTACAAACGTGAACTACAGGACAGAAAACATGTTTTGGTGGTGGTGTGGATAAGGATGGGAACAAATTCCTTAACGTGGACCAAGCTGAATTTATCAGGGGTTAAACAAGGAGCTGTTTAAAACCTTCATGCCTTGCCTAAAGGCCACAGGACAAACCTTTAGATCAGTATCTTACATATCTGCTCTTTACCTCTAGCAAAATGTGTATACAGGTATATTCTAGTTGTTTTGACACATTAACAAATAGACTAAAGGCAATTCCAAATGGCTCCACATTGATCAGTTTAAACAATAAAAATGTTTTGATGGCAATCCTACACAGCTCTATATATTTAACCAAATTGTTTGTTTATAATGTTTTATTTCTATACATTATATTTAGTTAACTGATTTTAGACTATTTGTCATCTTGTGCGAGACCCAAAAAATATTGGAGGTTAATTATTTTTATTTGTATGTACATTTTAAGTATCTTTTAACCAAACAAAATAAAATTGTGGTGATTAATTATTATAGCCGCTACTCTGACAGGGGTAAAGTTGCAATAGAGCCTGAAGCATCAACCAGCCCCAAGTTCCAGACATAGTGAATTTGACAGTGTGGTCTCCAGACACAGATGAACATTGGCAGGGGAAGTGTGTGACAGGAATGTAAAACGGATCTCTGGATGACAGCATTACTGAGGAATCACAATGCTGTTGTAACAGCAAACCTACAGTACCTCTGCAAATCTTTGTGAATTCCTTACTGACTTACTGCTGATGAGTGCTATTAATCTTGTTGTAGGGTCTTTATATGTATATTTACACAAGGTCATTTTTAAACAATAGAATGGGATACCTTCACTCCTGCACTATGAACGCTGTTATCACAAACTCTAGTTTTGAGTTTTTCCTTTACAGATCTCACAATAGTTCTTTTGTCAATTGCTGTAGTTTTTCTAACATCTATGTCTTTCTGTTAATACAGTAGTGGTTTGTCTTTTTTTCCCCAGGAAATTTTAAAAGGTTGTATTGGCTATGCACAATGCTCATCAATGGCACTGAGTGATTTTCCCCACATTTCTGTTTAAAAGTTGCTTGCTTTTCTCCCTTCTCTCTCCAGACAGCTTTCTGGTCTTTTGGTTCATGATGTCTTAGGGAGAAAATTAAGCCATTTAAAAAAAGATAATGCTTCATAACACATGCAGTCTTTACAGATGAAACCAAAGATTTAAACCAAGAGAAGACATTTAGAGCCATTAACTGTTAAATCAAATCAATCAATTAAAACAGCAGGGCTTACCTGGGAAACTAGAAGCACTTGCCAGTCACATGTTCCAAATATCACTTAAAAATGGGTGGTTTCAAACAAAAGGTACAATGCTTTGAGTTGAATACATCTAGATATAAATAGAATGAAAATAAATATGTTCTATTGTATCATATAAATTTTTTAAAACCCATTTTAAACCCAAATGTCTTCAGTGTACAGCAAAAAAACAAAACAAAAGAAAAACCAATTAGTTTTTCAAATAAGTATTGATGAGAACTGTGTTTTATTCTGCAGTACAGCAGAATTCATTGTGGCTAGACAAGACAACATAGCATTTTTCTATATATGATATTCATGCTGCTTAAAAAGGTGTCACGAATGGCTTCAGACACAGTGTACCAGGTTTTGGCTTGAAAAAAAGGAAAATGAAAAACATTTGCAACTTCTTTAAAAGTATAGTTACTGCATAATCTCTCACCTGTTATTAACCCTCAAAAACAATGTAACAAGAGGATTTATAGACGAAGATAGCTAAAAGTAAATAACCTGATAGGTAGTTTTATACATGACTTGTCATACAGCAGAGTTTAATGGCTTAATCACATCTACACAAAGCCTGTAGTTTCTTCAATGTTTTATCTGTATTTATGTTTTGAATTCTTTCTATTCTTGCCTTTTAAAATGAAAGAATAGAGTTTGCTCACAACAGCACATCACTAAAGTCCAAATTCCTCTGCTCTGATTTAGTTTGATTTTGCTGTAAAGCACTCAAACCTGACTTGCTCTGTAATTCCTCTGTGCGTTTCTACCTGAACTTCTGTCAAGTGGAAAGAAAATGTTCTTTGTTGGGTCAGTAGTGTTCTGTTAAGGACTATTATCTTCTCTGGAATGCACTTTTATTCTTGTTTGCTCTCCTGTTCACATTTGTACAACTCTTTTTTATTTTTGGTTACTGCAGAACTGTAGTACTGTTAATTTAGCCAATATAATTGACTGAATGCAGTTTATCCTGTTATACTGTCAAACAATCAAACCTATTAATAAACACCACCACCTTGCATTGTAAACTAATGCAAAACTGTGACTACTTCAAACTGAGTAAACTAATTTGAATTTCATACATTTGGGTATTTGTTCACTAACTTTCTGGTGAAGGTTACAGGAGATCTGCTTGTCATGGGAACACAGGCAGGATTTTGATCAAACAGCAGGCTCCAAAAGATCTTTGGAACGCTGTGTAAATGGCAATTTGACAGAAAGCACCGTGATTGTTTTTCTTATTTAGCACTTAACCAAAAATATTATTTTTTTCTTTTTTTTAAATTATCATTCGATAATTGGATAAAGGATAAAAGGATAAAAATGCTACTATGTTGAATGCAGATATATTTATTAATATCTAGACATGATGAGGTTAAGGTGCTGGGTTACTGATCAAAAGGTTGGGGGTTCAAGCCCCAGTATCGCCAAGCTGCCACTCTTGGGCCCTTGAGCAAAGCCCTTAACCCTCTGTGCTCCAGGGGTGCCGTATCATGGCCGACTCTGCGTTCTGAGCAAGTTGGGATATGCAAAGATCGAATTTCACTGTGCTGTAATGTATATGTGACAAATAAAGGCTATTCTATGAGCATAGAAAGTAGATCAGGGAGCTTTAGGACTGTTGCTGTTGCTTTCCACATGGAATTTTAGGGATCAAACTCAAACATTTAAAAGGACATCAGATTAGTACTAAAAGTTAGATTTTAATGCTTTTTGTAACAATCACATTAATAAATACTAAAATAAATAACAACAATGAGAAATATCAGCATAATATATATATATATTTTTTTTTCTTCAAAAAATACATTCCTCCAGTAGAAATGTGTAAAACACTTGCAAAGGAGTGCAGTAATAAATTCCTAGTATTTACTTATGGCAATTATGTTTGTATTTAACTGCCTAATTAATGATTGAAGAACTGCACACAGATGCATCACATTATAGTTATAACCACAACAATCAACAATGAATCCGTTTTTCTTGAAGATTTACCCATCAGTCAAATCACATGGCACTAGAGGTTGACCGACTGATTGGCCGGCCGATTAATCGAGACGATTTTTTTTTTTTTTTTTTATTCATCGGAATCGGCTGATAGTGCTACAAATTAGGCAGGTGCCTTTGAGACACCAAACCACGCGTGTATGTTCTGTGCTTGCATGAGTAAACATCATAACTCTTCCATACCAGCAGATGGCAGTAGTCTGTACTTGGCATCGAAACAGGGAAACCGGAAGTGCTAGAATTGTAATTATAAAAAGCAAGCAGCGTTTACATCTGTTGTGATCATTATTAACGAATTTTTGTAGCTTTTTTCAATCATGTCTACTAAGTTGAAAGGCCAGAGCAAAAATGAATAAATAGCCAATCAGAGTTCCCTTTCTCACAGACGCGCCCCGCCTCTGATTCAACATCAATCGGACGGAAAACAGCTGGCGCGGTCCGACAATGCCAAAGGTGCAGAAAAAAACTAAAGCTGACCAACCGTCAGCTTGGTGTGTCCCAGGCTTATCATTCACAAGTTCTTATAATCTGTTCTCAATTTAGCCATATGTATTTCATTGGTTTAATATGATGATGCATTTGGAGAGAGAATGAGAATAAAATTTTGGGACTGTATTGTTAGTGAGCCTTCAACCAGCTGTAGTTTAGGGTCTGGTACTAAAATCTGGTAAACTTTGCACTGACTGGAGAGGTTGGTGTGCAGTAAATGTTCAATATAAGCAATTTTCTGTACCACATGTTATTAATAAATTATTAGATTTTATGATATGAAGAATGATAAAGAAAATATAAAATCGGGCAAACATAAAATAAAGCCTGCATCATATATCAGCCATCGGCTACCCTGATTTCGAAACAATGGCATATCAGTGCCATATCACATCAGTGCTGCACAGCAGCTCACTGGCCATAACAGAGTAAAGAAAAGTTTACAAAGCGAAGCATGGTGTTCAGAACAGTAATAACAACTATGAACAATGTGTAACAATCTCTTTGAAAAACAACACAGAAAACACCCCATAAAATTTTAAACAAACATTCAATGAAAAAAAAAGAAAAAAAAAAAATCCCTAACAAGGACTGATTTAAGGTCTCATTCTCAAGTGATGGTTTTATATTAAACGGTACACAGTGTTTCCCAGACACACCTGAGAATAGAACTTGTTTATACAAAGAATCCTATATCAGGATGTGAGAGGTTGGAATATACAGCCAACAGCAGAGAAATGTTGTGTGGCAGGAATCACTACTCCTTGTTTCTGCAACTCTCTAAGCACATCCAGTATGGCGTCCAGCTCCTGTCTGAAGGCCTCCAGTTCGCTGCTTTTCCCCTGCGCTAGCCTCTGCCAGCGTGTTACTTCCGCATGCTGTTCCTGCTCCACCACCAAGCGTGTCTGTGCTATCATCTGCAATATGAAGAACGGTAATTAGTTTGTACTTTATGTCGGTGTGAATGTCTGTGTGATATTATTTGACACGCATACCTGCTGTAGTTCCTGCTCATGTTGATTGTATCGTAGTTCCATTGTGCGAATTTTGTTCTCCAAACTGGCAAAATGTCTGAGCTCAGGACTGTGGGCTGCTTTTGCCTGCTTCAGCTCTTCTAACAGCTTAGTCAGCTACACACACACACACACACACACACACACACACACACACACACACACACACACACACACACACACACACACACAATGAAGATAGACAGAAAGAACAATCACCTTCAAATCATCAATAGTACTTGATTTAGTATTAAGATTTTTTAAAAGAAAAATCTGAGATATTGCATTATCAGGAAATTCTACACATATGCACTATTCATTGTAATACATTATGTGCAATAAAAATCTGAATCTGCCAGAATCCTTGGGAATGACCTGTTACTATTATTTTGATTTGTCTTGCAGGTGGCACTACTGTCAGAGGTGCTGTTAATAACTATTAATACATTTTTATTTATAATATTTTAATTAATAATAAACTATTTCCCTCTGGTGCTTTAATTAATAATTATAATTAATAATAAAATTAATAACCAATTAATAAATAACCATAACCCATTAAAATTAATAACCAAACTAATAAATAAATCTAAACTGGTACGCAAGATTACAAACGTAATATAAATATAACTCAAATTCTACAAACTGGGAAAGTCCTAATTGAGGTATTTCAGGAAGAGGTAGGTCTTCAGTCGTCGCTTAAAGATAATCAGCTCATCAATGCCAATCAGTTTTACTATACATTAAAGGCACACGATGGACTTAATATCTGTGTGACGGTCAATGAATGCCTGAATCTTCCCTCCTTTAATACAATGTTTAAAAAATGAGAGGAATTAACGGGAAAAATAAAACATTGGACATTATTTTAACTGGATACATACAGAATAAGGTGGGGGGAAAGATGATAAAGGAATGTACCATGTATATGAAACTGAAACTATGATGATGATGTAAAAACTTTTTTAATTACCTGGTTTTGCAACGTCTCCTCTCGAAGTTTGGATAAGGCAAGCGCTTTTTTAATTCTTTGTAGCTCCTTTACTTGTTCACGTAAATGCAACATCATGACCTTAGTAACACATGCAGATGCACACAGTTATGTTTTAATTTTTAATAATAATAATAATAATAATAATTACATTTCTTCAATTAATTAAGCCATGGTATATACCTCAAATAATGGTATAATATAAAGCTATGACTACATTTTGTATTTTGTATAATTGTTATCTCTAATAATTAGAACTGACTGGTGATAAACAAAATCATTTGAACTTCATCACCAGGACCAGCAATCTGAACAGGAACCTAGATATAGCACTTTAATGTAAATCCACAGATTATGCACACATTAGATCCAGTTTTATGCTATAAATTTGTGAGATGTTAACTTGCATTGATCTGCTTATCTTGTGACTATAAAGTGACGTCTATTGTCATTATGCTGTGACAATTTAACTGAGAGAACTGTAATATAAAATTTAACCATACCTCCTGGGATTTCACTTGATTTGTGAGTTGAGCTACATTTGATGAGGAGTGCTCCAGGGCATGGCCAGCCACCAGCCGTTCTATTTCCCTCTGGTGCTTAGTCTTGAGCAAAGCCATCTGTTCCAAGTTTTGTTCCTGAGCCCTGAAAACCACACATTTTTTATTAACACACTACTACCAAAATGAGCAGTTCAATGACCAGTAGACTTCATACCTCTGGAGTTCAGCATGTGCTTGTGTGGCAGCAGTCTGAAGTGAGACTCTTTCTTCTAACCACTGTTGTTCCAGCTGCTCCTGTTTGGCTCTCAACCTCTCATTCTCCTGCTGCACCTCAGAAATGTGGGAGCCTGAGAAAATTCCAGGTTCATAATCTTTTTCATCCTGAGTAGGTGGGAAAATCTCAGGCAGGGCAAAGGGGGGATATTTGCCTGCTTGTTTGGGTGTAGTGCTGGAGGGTTTAACTTTTGGGCTGATTAACATGCTCTTCCTCTCTTTTTGAAGCCGCCCCACTGTGCGCTTCAGCTCCTGGATGGTGCGGCTCTTGGTGATAAGGTCCTGGTTCATGCGTTCTATCCGGCCAATATGTGCTGCTTCTGTTTGCTTCTGGTGTCGTGAGACATTTTTTGGCTCTGCTAAGGAATGGAACTCCAGGAGCTGCTCTTTCAAAGTGGCCACTTCAGCCTTCAGAGTGCTTACTTCATTCTGGTGCAGTTCCTTTAGTTGTTCCAGCTCCTGCACTACATGGAACTGGGTATCTGACTGGATCTCTGACTTGTTAAGTGAGCACTTATGACACCCCAGACTTTGCTCAGCTAACTGCTGCTCCAAATCAGAAATCTGCTGCTCATACTGGAGCTAGAATGAGAATTAGAGATGTGTAACCAGCATGGTCTTCAGACTGCAAATGTAAACACACTAACACAAAACAGTGGAATGCCAGTAAAAGTTATTCCAAATATGAAAACTTTTGTAAAAATTTTTTTTTAATATTAAATATTACATTTTTTTATTTTTTAAAAATATTTAATATTAAATATTAATATTAATATAACATTTTTTTAATATTAAGTGCTGATGGCTATAACAATAATAATACAAATAAAAATAATAATTATTGGTATTCTGATTATATTATTGTTAAATATGACTGAACACCAACATTGCAAGGGTGGACAAATAAATCCCTAATACATCGGACTAAATAATTTTCAGTTTAGTCATGCAGTTTACCCTGTTTTTCTCTTAATTACAGTTGGGTCCATGAGTATATGGACAGTGACACATTTGATGTGCCCCTGTTTAGTGCATTTTAAATGAAGCAATCAAGGTGTGATTGAAGTGTACACTTTCAGCTTTAATTTAAGTGTTAAAATATTACATTAATCATTTAGGATTTACAGCCTTACATTGTGCCTTCATTATTCAAAAGGAATTGGACAAGCCAACAATTATAAATATAAGAATGATTTTAATACCTTGATGCAAATTCATTGGAGCCAGTGTCTACCTTTAGGCTGATACCCATGGACATCTCCAAATGCAGTTTTCTCTTCTTATATGTTTTACCAGGGCTCATATAGTTGTTGCTTGTTTATGGGCCTGTCTGCCTTTAGGTTTGTCTTCAGCAAGTAAAAATATTGCTCCGTTTGGTTTAAGTGAAGTTACTGAATCAGCCATTTAGAAGCATTTCATTTCTATATTACGTTATATTTATATGTGCTAGGTTGTTTTACTTTTGAACCTGTGTAAATAAAGGAGACTGTAAAAATGGCTGTAACAGTGAATACAATGTTTGTTAAACTCAATGTACTCAATGATATCATGTCTACACCTCAATCACACCTAGATTACTTCAAATCCACTGTTGGTGCCAAATTATGAAAATTGTCACTGTCCAAATATCGGAACTGACGGGAGTGCATTTCCATCACACGCCAACTAGTAATCTGGCGAGTTAAATACTAACGTTATGTGCTTGATACGAAAGCATGTACAGTTTTTTCTGGAAGTGCTGGAGGCTAATAATTTACGTCCTTTGAAAAATGTTAAATAGCTGCAGCATGAACACAACATCGCATAGGTCTGGAGTGTGAGAAGGTTAAACTATGTTACCACAATATTCATGAGAATTTGTTGACTGCATAACCAGAGCTGCTGTACCATCAATAAATAATTGATAAAATCCCAATAAAAAACAACAAGTGAAAAACAAGCTGTACATGAACAAGGTTAAATTGCCCTGTGATTTAGAGCTTTAAATAGATATGCAGTTTCACTGTTTCCTGCATGTCGATCTGCTCTCAGTGATTTAATTTCAGGACGAGGACACAGGAAAGTACAAAAAGTACATTATCATTCCTTTTGCATCCCTTCCCGTTAATTAAACATAATCTAACCCACTTAATCACTGCGAATAATTGCATGGCCATTAAGCATATTTAATACTTTACAAAAAATATGAAAAGCAGAACCCCATTGTCTATCAAACTGGCTAAATGGTTACCAACAGACAGCTTTCCATACCTCACTCTTAGTTGAAAAAGCACTTTAAACCCCTGTGTCTGCTTTGAATCAGCTAATCTAGTATTTATTATATACCTTTAAACCTTTGATCATTATACAATATGTAAGTCAGAGATTGTGTAGCACGGTGAGCCTGATGCACTGCTGCTACTCCACTGTTACACAGTCATTTCTGTAAATAATTCTGTAACTGGTTATAGCTTCTGAGGAGATCATCACTCTTGAGATGGGTTAGAATAACTACATAAGGGGAAACCACACTTACAAAACACATTCCATGCAGTATGAGTTTGCCTATAGACAGGTCCTGGACATAAGGGGAATATAAGCCAAAAACAAGAAGAAAAAAAAAGGTAGGACACTGAATGGAGTCATTGGAGGGTGGTTAGATTTTTGATGTTCTTGATATATGCCTTTGAGTCTTCATGTGTTGCTGCACGTAAAAGGTGATTAGGAATTCATCTCTCATTTCGACAAATCAGGAGTACAAAAATGACCTGGACCAAGGCTTGCTTGGTCTCTCAGTCATTTAGGTTTTTACACGTTTACTTCTAATTCCACTTACAAAGCTGTAAAGGTTTACAGAAGCTGTATAAGAATTTTCTACATCCTGTAAATTCAAATGCAACAAACCAAAACAAAAAAAAAATTAAATAGTGCATTTCTAAACATATTGACTATGAGGGCTATAAGGATTGTGTTTTCTAATTCTACAGAAGAGAAATTGGACTTCTGTCTGCACTGTTCCTTTCTACTGCTTGTTTTATATAAATTCATAGCAGTGCTCTGAATATGGAAGCATTACTTCACCACTCTGGAGTCATTTGAAGTCTATCATAAACCAATGTTACTCTATTTTTTGCCCATGTTTTATTCTAGCTCATTATGGTAAGTTTCAAGGTAAGATAAAATAAATGGATATGTGGTCCTGTGCCATGAACATAAAAGCAATAATAGCAACAAAAAAAGCTCAGGCAACATTCTGGAGTGGCTCATGTTTTTTTTTTTTTACTACTTTGGTGTTCTCCAGGTTCTCTTTTTCCCTTCCATTATAAACAGTGTGAACCATAAATGCAGGATTAAATCGGGTTATGAATAAATAATTGTCATACATTTTTGTCTATTAAAATGTGATGTGAAATGGTATCCTATATATTTCTTAAGTATATGTTTGGAATTTCCTGTGCATTTTGTTATTCATAATACTGGTTAATAAACATCTATGGTGGCATATTTATCCTTTTCTTTTCTTTTCTTTACAGTTTAAAATTATTAAAATATTCCAAACTATGGGGGAGTGGTGGCTCCAGCGGTTAAGGCGCTGGGTTGTCGATCAGAAGGTCTGGGGTTCAAGCCCCGGTATCGCCAGGCTGCCACTCTTAGGCCCTTGAGCAAGGCCCTTAACCCTCTATGCTCCGGGGGTCCCTTACGAGGGAAATATCAAGGTCCGTGATGTGGGGCCGCCTTCCCGTGGGCTCACCACCTGCAGGAGGGACCGTAAGGGACGGTGCTGTGAGGATTGGGCAGCAGTCGAAGGCGGGGGCCTGCTTAGACTGCTGCCCCCGTGACCCGAATTGCGGATAAGCGGTAGAAAATGAATGAATGAATGAATTCCAAACTATTCAGCTCCAGAGCAAAATTCAGACTTACTCCTATGCTTTTGTTTTACATGAGAGTACACAGTGACCTACAATGTCCAGACACCATTTAACAATTAGTGTTTATGGGAAAGTGAGATACTTTAAGAAAGTGCTATCCACCATAAAATAATCTTTGTTTCTATGGCAACAGCTTCGGTAAAGCACCACAGTGGTCTAAATCATAAATTGTGAAGTAAATCACAAAGGCAGGAGATTTCAGTCTTGCATTTGACGAGAAATGTTCAGTATATTGTATTAATTATATTTTGTATTAATACAAAAAACAGCATGAATAAAAAAGGCTAATATTTTCTGTACAGTTTTGTTACATCTTAAAAGGTTTATATTCACTATACAGTATATACACAATCATCCTGTGCTGTAGAAAACAATGGTCAAAGTGTGTGAGACTTAATAGATCCCACACACTTTATTATGACCAATAGCACACACTTGGTTATTATTATTATCAGCAGCAGCAAATTAAATTAAATTGCATAAAAAAAAAGCAATAGTGATTAAAATGACTGGACAATCACTATCATTAGCATGTGCTGTGCATCTGTTGTAACTCAACATGCAACACTAATGTTTACACTCACTGAACTTTTTATGAGGCACATAATACGAATACTTGTTCAGACCTCCATTTGATCTCCAAACAGCCTCAAATCATTGCAGCATGGATTCCACAAAATTCTGGAAACATTACTTTGAAACTCTGATGAATTTTGTGATGATTGCATCACACATTTCCTAGTGCATGCAAAACTTTCAAACTGCAACGCTTCTGTTCCATCACATCAATTGGATTCAGATCTGGTGACTAGCAAGGTCACTAAAGAACGTTGAACTCGGTCATGTTTATGAAACCATTATGATTTTTTCATGGTGCATCATAATGGTCCCAAAAAAGGACCACAGAAAAACTCCACAATACCATTACACCACTACCACTAGCCCTGACTGTGGACACAAAGCTAACTGGGTCAAGGGATTCATGATTTTCGTGCCAAAATCAGATGCTACCATCTATGTACCTCAGCAGAAATCAGATTTATCAGATCGGACTATGTTTGTCCATTCTTAAACTGTTTAGTTTTGGGAGCAACTTTCCATACATGGCTGACAGAAGAAGATCCAGACATGGTATTGTTGTAGCTCATCCCCAATTTTTCACAACTGTACAGAGTGATCTTCTGCACTATTATAGACAACGCTCAAACCATTCTGGTCATTCTCAGTTGGCATTTCTAATCAACAATGCATTTCTGTCTAAACATCTTCACCTGGAATCCTATGTTTTGTAATTTAGCCATAGAAAAAAAAAAATTATTAAATATAAATTGCCTATATAAACTATTGAGTACAAATTTATTTCAGGACAGTTTTTTTTTACACGTTTAACATTATGTTTTTGAAATCTATGCCAAAGATGCAGCTTCTCCCACCTTGATTCTGTGGAAATTCTGCTCCATGGCTCTAAGTGAGCGTTTGGCTTCCTCATCTCTATCCTCAAGCTCAGCCTCCAATCTGTGGATGCGTTTCTCTAGCAGGGTGGTAGAATGCAAGGGCTGAGGAGCTGCGCATGGATGACTTTCTCCTCCCTTTTCTCCACCAGCAGCTGCCGCAACTAACATCAGTGCAGGCAGAGAGTTTGGGTGCCTGCGCCGCAGAATCCCCTCCATTTCTTTTACCTGAACACAGATTATAACATATAAGCAGCGGGAATAAGCTATTGACTTACAGGGATTCCTATATGAAATCATAACGGTAAAAAAAATTATATTTAAAATAAAGCAAAATGGCAATGCAATATTCAAAATAGCAATGTATTTCTGTATTTCAGTTTACATTTTCCATTATTATTATTATTATTAGCAAAATTTGGTGCAAAACGAAAATGAAATATCATTTACATTTGATATTTCCAACAGAGGTTTTAATAATGTAAATAACATACTAATTTAAACCGTTTATAAGTTACAAAATAAAAATGAAAATAAAATACCCAAATTGATTTGATTATATGTAACATGTAAATGTTATTTGTCTAAATGCATTTGGACTCCCAGTTAGGACACTTTGTAATTGTAATAGCCTTGTAAAAGCTAGCAAAATTTTGTGTGTATTTAAAAATGCGTTCTGAGACAAAGGTTTAGCAAAAAGTAGGGCTTTGTATCGGCAAGAATATATATATATATATATATAAAATATATATAAATATATATATATATATATATATATATATATATATATATATATATATATATATATATATATATATATATATATATATATATACATACACACACATACATATTATTGTAGCTACCATGGTAATTTATTTTTGTATTTTTATTTTTTTTATATTTGCACATAGATGTTAAAAACACCTAATACAAAAAGAATTGATGATGATTATTAGTATTATATTATTAGTATTATATTTAGCATTAGGCTAGTAGTAGAAGCTTGATATAAACACTAACCAATGTTTTACATCTGAAAAGCTACAATCCATATTGCTATACGCACAGCTGTATTTTAAAACTGTGTTGTTCCTACTTTTGACCTACTGTATATGAATATGAAATTTACATTAAAATTTAAAGATAAGTATTTAGTGTTCAAATATAAAGCACAATTATACACTAAAATCTGGTAAGTCTGAAGTGGCTGAAGAGACTAAAGAGACCAGAGGGAGAATAACAACTCAATTCTTGCAGTTCCTAAAAAAGCAACACCAATGTGCAGTGTGTCCTGAATAAACAGATGCTGCAGAGCGAGATAGCTGCCCCCCAGGGAAGTGGAGCTTAAAAGGGCACACGGTAAACTTCTGCCAAGTACATATGTACCTGTCGCTCAAGATCCTGGATTCTCTTGGCCTCTGCAACCCTCTCTTTCACTTTCTTCTGCTGCTGATTAGCTTGCTTTGCTACCTCCATCCTCAGCTTCTCAACCTTAAAAAAAAAAAAACACATTGCACATGCACTGCAATGACTCAACAGCATGCTAGGCATAATGATCACAAAGAAACAAGCAATATATGACACTGAGGAAATTTTCAATCAAAATCCCTTTGTGTTTTGCTGGTAGCAGGTTGCCACTGTGGACTTTATTAATCTAAGTCATTCTGGCAGTACCCTGCATACAAAGAATGGCACTGAATGAAACCAACTGTTATTTAAAATTAATAATGTAAACGCATTAAATAAGAGAATAAAAGAATAGAATGAACACTAATTTGCATGGAAAGCCAAAGGAGCCTTTGCTGGGTTAAAGCAAATTTTGTTTGTCCTCACATGGAGATAATTATGAAATTGTTTGCTTATGGCGCATTTTATGTTATATTCCCTCTTAATATTTATTTTTTACTACAATTCCTTTTTTCTGCCATTTATACCTGAAAGAAATTTGGTGACTAGCTTACTGAGCAGTATGAATACTTTTAAATCATTAGAATACTAAAATATACATCAAATATAAATAATAAAAATAGCTTTATGCACATTATGTACACATTTCTCTTTGTTGAAAATTTTTGTTTTTGAAAGCTCAGTAATAGAATACAGTTTTAAAGCTTTTGTAGTTAGCTCCTGTGATGAAGCCAGCTGTTCACTGTGCCTCCCACACATGAACATCAGACGGCTTAAATCAGAACTTTCCAGTGAAAACCTTGTTTAAAGAAAAGGCGTCTGCTGGCCAGCGGGTTATAAAGCTCTGGGGTGTATTTAGCATTACCTGCCAGTGTGAGGTAATTAACCATAACTGGTACATAAACAAACAATTCATAGACATATACAGTATATATACACAGTATATATACTTTACCTATTTGTTACTGCTTTCAACACACACACACACACACACACACACACTTATTTTCACTTTTAATATTGTTTGCGGCATTACATTAAAAGGGGAAAATCTTACTAGCCATTTTAAGAGTGGTGTGACTTTTAATATCTATTTTTGATATTTGGAGAGTTCAGTCCATCACAGGGACAAAATCTCATGACCATTTACATGCTATGATTCAAACAGTGTCAGAGCAATTCCACACATATGGTTTACTAGCCACTCTTTGCCTAAATACATTTAAAGCACCTGGCAAGGCACCCCCCTTAGAATAAATGTATTCTAAGTTTGACTTGTGCCAACTTTCACACCTTACTCAACACACTGTGTGGAGAAGAAATGGCAAATAAAACTCGCATAGACCTTTAAGGCTATTTAAAAATCCAATCAGTATAATTAATGTGATCATCTAGGCCTGACACAGTCAAGTAGTTTCAGCTGTTCTTTCCCTAGAAATATAGTTTTTCTTTTTTCACAGCATAGTTGGTGCTGAAAAACTTTAAAATAGGTAATATGTAAAAAAACGGATTGATTGTAGTCCTTCAAGTATTCACAAAAATTACAGCATTTCATTTGACACTGCTGGAACAAAGGGTAAGGGCAAAGCCTAACAGTGCTGAGTAACATTAGCAGGTTTATTTACTAATGATTCTTATGGATGGTATATAAATAAATGAACAGCTCTGTTACAGCTATATGATGCAGATAATTATTTGATTAGAGCAATTATGCACGTCAATTAGTCTAACAACACGATTAAAAAAAGATGTAACGTATTGACAGCCATTTACACAGCAGGAAAACTAACGATTTTATGCAGATGACTAGCAAAAGGGCAACATGATTATAACTAAATTACCATCTCACCTGCTCAGTTAGTCTCTGTATCTCTGCATTGGCTGATCTGAGTCTGGCTGCATCTTTGTCCAGCAGCTCCTGATTCTCAGCATACCACTGTAGTCTCTTTTTCAGTACAGCCACCTCTTCCTTATGTCTTTCCTCAAGCAACTTCAGCTCAAACCGTTGATCACCTAAAACACAGCCAAAGACCCACGCTGGTAAATGCAACATAATACACCAAGGATGAATGTGCAGTGTGAAACACCCACACCAACCCACTGTACCTGAGGTCGAGATCACTTGTGCTTTTGCCAAGTCTTTTTCTCTTTTCATTAATTGCAAGTCCACCTGCAGAGCCTGCTTCTCTTGCTGCAACCTGTGGTTTTCTTCCTGCAGCTGCGATTCTGTTCTCTGTAGAAACAAATACATGCTCTAAAAAAAAAAAACAGGTAATTTTTTTTGTATTAGCTAACAATAACATCCAAGGAAGTTACCTGTGCAGCCTGCAACTTAGCCGATAGTTCAGTAATACTGTGTCCATAGATGTCACTCCCTATATTATTTCCCCAGGTCTTCTGATTATTGCTCTTATTTAACTGTTCCCTAGAAGATATTAAATATAAGATAGTGATGAAGAATACAGTGGGATAAATGCTTATTAATTCAGATTCGGTTTTGTATTTCAGACGCCAACAAACAAATTAAAAATATAAAATCCTTAAAACTCTTGAAAAAACACTTCAGTATAAACATTAGAATAAAATATGGTTATAGGACAGTCCTGGCACAATCTATAATTCATATGTCCTCAAACTCTGGCCATCCTATTGACATTTGTCTAAAAGTATAATTGTTCATGTAAACAGTGATGCAAACATTTCCTTCATTTGTGTTGCAAAAACCTAGTATTAAACTCAAACTTGCAAAGTTTCATTTGTTTAAGTTGACAGCCTGCCTGTAAGTTTACACCCTGTGACTGATGTTATGGGGGACGGTTTTAAAAGAAAGAATGCCCTGATGGTATGACTCACTTAGTGATGGCTAATTCAGATAGCAATCTTTGATTCTCTGCAAACATGGCCTCTTCGTTTTGTTTTCTCTGTGCCTCAAGGGTCTTAATCTGCAGGTACAATTTTTCATTTTCCTGGAAAGGCAAAAATCATTTTAACCAGTCAAAAGTTTGCAAAGTCACTGAAATAAATCTGAACGCGTACACGTACAAGGAAGAAATATGAAGTGCTGAACCTATTTAGAGTGCATAAAATAAAATACACAAAGCACAGATTTACTCCATTTTAGCAGCAGATCAAAAGAGAGGTCCTATGCATTAAGCACTGTTGTTAATACATGCATTCAGCGGTGTATTATTTTTCCTGCATTATCTTCAGTTGGATGACTTTTAATCCATGTACTCAATCCACCCACACAGTCCATTATGCTGTACCTCAAACCAAATGTGTGCTTTGTGCAGAACTATTACAGCACCAGCAAAGAGACAAGCTTACCAGATGGTAGCCTTGAATTATAGTCTCCTGCTCCTTCATCTCTTTCCTGATCAGTTTTAGTTTCTTGTCTTTTTCGGGATCTGAGTCTTCGCCAAAACTCCACTTCTGCTTCTTGATTGCCTCTTCTGCACTGCGCAACTAAGGTCAAGCACAAAAAAAAATTGTAAATAGTCTCTTCAGATCCTCATTTATAGATGTCATAATATAACTGTTATATATCATATTTCTCAAACAACAGAGACAATTAAAAACAACCCAAACACTTTTGATGTAAAACTAACACTTGAATCTTGGTGTGGGTTAAATTTCTAGAACAGAATAGCTGGTACTAACACTAGCTGCAAGGCAGTTCACAGGTGTCGAAGGGTGCATTTATCATGGTATATTATTATGTATAGCAACATCTAACTCATAGGGAGTTGTACATCAGACACGCCACATAATCTAAGCTTTTAATAAATGGATTTAATAAATAAATAAATAAATAAATAAACCAATAAATTATCATCTATATAGAAATGCTTCCTGTGAGGTGACATTTACATAACATTTATGGAAGGATGTTTTGCTTTGTACCACATGGGACACTCAATGCAATTTGCACTTTCTCTGAAGCACTGATAAGCTTATTTTTTTCCCAGTCTCATTAACTTCAAGAGGGGGAAAAAAATTAATAAAAAGAGTCCGGTGAAAGAACAAAGGTTTATCGCTACTGTAGCATAAGTGATAACAGGAACTAACTTGCTGAAAGAGGAAGAAAGCACTTTGAGACCTGCTGGTATAATTAATTATTTTGCTATAACAGCATGCTCTGTTGCGCTCTTACTTAGCACGGTGTAGCATGCATCAGCCTTAATTTGCCGCACTATCCTTCTGCCTTCCAAACAACTTAAACTCATGAATAGCAGGCTTAGGCACCCAATCAGGGCTGTAACAGAGGCTGTGTTGTAGAGAGGTCATGATCTAAATGAACAGACCCACTAAAAGCCTTGTGTTGCCTCATCTTGGAAGCCCTTCTTCTCTTAGAAAACACTTTCAGGAACAGAAGACAACTCATCACTCTCATGAATACAACTTCCAGTGGGTGAAATGAACACCATGGCAAACATTAGAACAAGTCCAATATAGACAATTTGCGCTCCAGGTTGTGGCTATTAAAATAATTCTAAATATGACACGGGAGAAGCACCTAATGGCTGTTCATCACTGATTTAAAAAAACAAAACAAAAAAAACCTTCTACACTTTAACAAGCCACTGCTACAGTCAATTTTGTCTGCAAAAGATACAATTACCAAATTGGACATTACCAGAAATAATGCTTTGCTGGGGTTTAAAAAATGTTTAATATATGTCCTAACTTACAACATGCATTTACCTGAAATCAACTGATTCAAAGTGATAACTCCAAATTAAAATCAATAGTGGAATTATTAACCTTGCTCAGCAACACGTAGTTCTTCTGTTTGAGACCACTGATCTTTTTGCTGTGCTCCTCCAGAAGTTGCTTCTCTCTGAGGAGAAATTCTGTTTCTGTCTGAGCCAGTGGAGCCAGTGAGGAGTATTCCAACTGAGGGTCATGGCCTCTGGCTGCAGCTTCATCATTCTCATCCGCCCTCTATAAAATAGGTTATGCAAAGGAGAACTGACAGATGAAATGAGCCCACTAATGGAACAAAGATTTAATAAAAGTCGGAACAAGCGGAGTGAACTTACTTTGCTCTGTTTTGCCTGCTGTGTGTTGCTGTCTGACTGATCAGGAGAACCAGTGTTCAGACCATCTGCTGCCATTCGTTGTTGCAGAAAACCAGCAATGGGATGCTTTGAAGCAACAGGTTTACTGCTTACGTTTAAACCACAGTCTGGATCTACACAGAAACATGCCGCATAATTATAAAAAATAAATAAATTATATATATATATATATATATATATATATATATATATAGAGAGAGAGAGAGAGAGAGAGAGAGAGAGAGAGAGAGAGAGAGAGAGAGAGAGAGAGAGAGAGAGAGAGAGAGAGAGAGAGAGGAAAGCATTTACTGCATGTTGTTATTTTTGTGTTGCTTTGCGATATTTATGAGCTTTGGCCAAACTCTAGCTCATTTTTGACATCTAGTGGTTTGACTTATGGTTTACAGTCTGCACGACTTCATCACATAATACACACTAAAGACACTGAACTTGGTGGAGAAGTTGTTGGTTAATTTGATTTACATTAAACAGACAAAGAGAACAGACATCATCTCACCCACTGCCACAATTTCACAAACTTTCAGAAAACATAACACTACTATACAACACACACCTAAATTTATACAGTTGTGCTACAATGTATAGAATCATCCTTCAACTATTACCTAAACATTCAACACATTGCAATTAAAACATTAACAAATAAATCGTTTTTTATTTTAAATCTAACCGTCTTTAGTGATTAGCAAAAACGGTATAATTTGCTATGCCATACACATACCTTCAGAAGCGATTGTAAGTACAAAAATACTGGAACCGATATATACATTGGATGTAAATATATATAAATTTTAAACACTTGTGTAAATACCTTTGACATATGTTTGACTGAGAGAAGACATCTTATTGGAGGTTTGCTTTTGACTCTTTCTTTGAGTCAGTGGAGATGGAGGTTTAGCTAAATTGCTGTTCCTGCTTGTTGTTGAAGCTTTGGGTAATGGCTTTTGGTCAGCATGTTTAGCCCTCACAAATGGTACTGAAGCTTTCCCAGGAGTAGATGAGAGAGGAGCAGTGGTAGTGCATCTGCCTGGACTCTGCAGGAAATGTTAATAACAATTATTACAATCACAGGAATGCAGGTGCATATAAAGTAGGGAAAGCAACAATCATAACTGCATTAATGCTAATCACCGCTTTCAGGCAATTAAACTGGAACTATATTTATTACAACTATCATTATAAATTTTAATGTCAGAGAAACAGCCTCACCTGAGTCTTCTTGCCTCTGGCAACAGAGGCAACACGAGGTACCTCAGAGACATTATCCTGCTCCTGCATGAGCCTTTTCACCTCCTCTGTGATGCTGCTTAGACTACAAAGGGAAAATGTTTGATGTGCATCCAATGCTGCAAGGTTCCCATTATCTGCTTCTCTGAGAGACACGGGAGAGTGTTTAGCTTTAACTCTTGTAGTGTGACTCTCTGAATCCAACCTTTCAACCTCCTTCTCTACAGCTGCTTCACTAAAACAGAAACAAAGTCAAACCATCCACTCCAAATAGTCTCTAATAACACAGAGATGTAAAAGGTTCCAGAGAGCATACCTTAGGGCCTCAAGACCAGAGCCAAACCTGATTCCAGATTCTGGTGCAATAGTATGCATTAGTTCCTCAGCAGTGGGCAAATCTTCAACACAAAAAAAACAACAAAAACAAATAAGACTATGAATGCCTATTAATGGGTGATATACTGCAAAAATGAGACACCAAAGTATATTTCCACCTTATAGATAACTGTTTTAAATGTGTAACAGGGGTTGTCACATGACAAAATGTGGATTAATTGGGGTGTTGGGTGGGGGGGTGGGGCAACAAAACAAAACAAAACAAAACAAAACAAAACAAAACAAAACAAAAAAAATAGAGACATGTAGCATCTGGCCACAATTACCATGACTTTTTGTGCACACATGCCCTTGGGCAAGTGTGAATTTGTCATAAACATAAATTACGCATCATGTTTATCTACCAAGCAAGTGAGAAAAATCAGCTGTCAAACAAGAGGCAGAAAAACAGCTGGCCTGGGAATAATCCTTTTGGTGTGATTCAATAATTACAGCTCTCAATAGAATACAGCTCTTGAATGTCTTGCTACCTCCCTTTTCTTTTTATTACAAATTTGTTCATTTGTCCTTCTTTGTGGGCTTAATTATATATGTGACAAATGAAAGCATTAAAATGCTTGTGTGATGCCATATGTTTGTAAAAGTGTAAGGAGTACTCCTAAAATGTGTCTATGGCAATGGATGCAAAAAAAAAAACCCAACAACAAACAAACAAACAAAAAAAATAACTACATTCAAAATGCAGCATACATCCTAAAAAAGCCAATTTCATACCTCAATAACTCAACTCATCAGAGTGATGGGCAGTTAAATTTGTTTGGGTTCCAAGTCTACATTTGGCTCACATTCAAATGCTCATTTTAAGCAGATCCCTTCAGACTTACTCTTACTGACCTGATTCTGTAGTAGAGGCATGCTGCGTGGTCCTTTTTACAATTTCTGACGAGGAGAAAGAGGCAGAACTCCTGCAATCCTCACGCTCTTGCTCCTCACACTCATCTACTGAATGAGTTATCTGCCTGTAGACCTCCTGAAGAGCCTCCATGTCACTCGCCCCACTCTGACCATATGACATTCCTAGAGAAAATGACAGAAATCATGGAAAGATACACAAGCATGGCAAAACATCATTATTAGCTTATCTTAGCAAAAGAGCATATTTTCTTCCCGTTAGAAATGTAAACAGACCTGTGGTGCCTGGGTCTGCTGCCTGTGCTGTTCCGGAGTAAGGGTACTTCGTTTTCTCTGGCTGCAAAGCAGGCGATGGAGCTTCATCCGTGAAGTTCAGAGAATCATGCAATGACACTAGCAAACAAGAAGCATGCAGCAAATACACAAACAAACAAAGAAACAGAAAATATAGTCATATAATGCCACATTTCACTTTTTTTTTATTTAATCTGTTCATTTCAGTTGTCTGCAGCTGATTTTAGCTTATTTACTTGAACACAAGAACAAAAAAAATGCCATGGAAATTTCCACTGAATGTTGGAAGATCCTTAATTACCCCTAAACCACATTATGCTGAGGAAACTGTTTTCAAATGCTTTTTTTTCTCCATTGTTAAGAAAATAGGAGCAATACAATGCATGTGCTGACAGTTTCATGGATGTTAGAGCACAGTGTATAAGAAATGATTGCTGCTGCCAGACAGATTGTCCGAGGTATGTAGTCTTATTGTTAATGCACTGAATTCTTAAAAATAAATGGGAATGACCATTCTCGAACAGCAGCAAGATGAAAATCAGAACAGAAATCTTTAGGCTCAGATTTGTGGGATGGATGGCAATACATACGACGGCTAGTATTTAACGCTTAAAATGATTGCGATTAGACATTATACATTTTAATTAATATGAAAGAAATCTTATAGTCACCTTTAGCCAACATGCCACACCTTTCTGGCTTCTGCCAAAGAAATGAAAAGTGAAGAAAATTTACTTACAGAAAATTCATTGTTTAAAACTTTACTTAGCAAAGCATAATATGCAAAAGCGCTAATTCCATGATAAAATGTAAAGATTTCGAGGCTAAATGATGTACTCACCTTCTTTTCAGGTTCCGTATCGCTTGCATCGTCTTGAAAATCATCACTGTAAGCAGGGGATGCTGGTGTGGAAACCCAGATTTGATCATTTGCATTTTAAAAGTGTTTTATGTAAATCATTTTCAGGATTCTTTCACTACTTCTTTAACGTACTACAGTTTGTTTGCATGCAAGGGGATAAAATTGCTATAACTAAAACTGGATGCTTGAAGTAAAATCTTAAGAAATAAGAAATTGTGCAGCATGGCAGAGCATCTTCTTACCTGCTGTGTCTTTTACAGAACCCAATTCTCTTTCTTCATCTGGACTTTGACTCTGCTCTGTCAAAGAGACATCTTTTTCCCTGAAACACACCCGTGCATATACAAACACACGCACGCAAATTCATGAGTATTTGTGTTTTTTTTTTGAAGAATATTCAAGACTAATTTATAGTCATGTAATGTCGCTGTTTTATCTTTACTCTCTTTGTACAACCTTTGAGGAGACACAAGACTGGGGCTGAAGGACTCCTGGTCTTTGATCAGTCTCGAGTCTTCAGTCACAGGCTTAGCCCCAGTGTCATAGCTGTCGAGAATTCTTGTGTTCTCCTCTTCTTTCTCATTCAGAGTTTGCATACCCAAAGCAGTAGCACTCCGTGCAGATCCATATGAAAACAGTGAATCTGTGAGTGAAAACACATTCTGGTAAATGCAAAAAAATTCAAATAAAAGCAAATGATTTAATGTGTCAAATACAACAATGATTAAGAGTGAAAGACCAACCCTCCGGCTCTAGACTGCTAAGAATTACTGCCTCTGCTTTAGGCTCATCAAGAATGCATTGCTCCTTCGTTTCATCTTCAACCTCCTGGATGGTCTGGGACTTCCTTAATGATTTACGGAAGGTTCTCTTAAGAGCTATCAGTAACATAAAGGAACATCAGGTGTAACAGTGAAAACTAAAAGTAGTTGCATTAGCTGCACTCCAGCAATGCATTTTACATATGAATTGTACAATCACATTTACATTTGAATCATCATCATTCAGTGCCTCCCCATACAAGGTATTATCCAGCTACTTTTAATTATAGCTTGTATTTGCTTGGTAGGGGCCCAGGCAATTCTGTAATTACTGAGCATATGTACTTAAAACATACCACACATAAATATTTAAAAAAGGATTGAGCATTAATTTAAAGCAATTTCATTTGACATTAAATCAATGTCAAATAATGCATTTTCTAAAAATGTTGTGGAGAGGTTTATGAAAATGTGTTATTGACCATAAATGCTACCAATAAATGTCCAAATGCTACCAATGGACAGAGTTTATCAGATAAGCATAAAGCCCTAACTATCCACACCACACACTTTACCCGAAGTTAAATATTATATATGATTTTCTTTTTAAAGAAAAGAAACACAAACATACACAATTTAGATATTATGACCAACTGACAAACATGTCCACAAAAACAGCTCTGACCTTCTGAGGCATGGACTCCACAAAACCTCTGAAGATTTGCTGTCTTTGTTTCTTTCATTTATTACATACTATACCTACAGGGCTTAGGGCCCTCGAACAAGTTACATTTTTGGCCCTTCAGTGTAGCAAGTTTATGCACCTATGCTTTATACAGCGGGGAAAATAAGTATTTGACACATCAGCTTTTTTTATCAGTAAAGGATTTCTAAGTGGGCTATTGACACAAAATGTCCACCAGATGCAGCCATCAAGCCAAATATTGTATTCAAACAAATAAATCAGAACATTTAAGTATACAAGTTGAGTCATAATAAATAAAGTGAAATGACACAGGGAATAAGTATTGAACACACTTTATTTAATACTTTGTAGAAAAGCCTTTGTTGGTGTTTACAGCTTCTAGACGCCTCCAGTCGTCTGCATTGCTCAGGAGTGATTCTGGCCCATTCTTCTACACAAATGGTCTTTAAATCTTGAAGGTTCCTTGGGACTCTTTTATGAACTTTGATCTTCAGTTCTCTCCATAGATTTTCTATGGGATTTAGGTCAGGTGATTGACTGGGCCATTCAAGCAACTTGATTTTCTTTCTTTGAAACCACTTCATTGTTTCCTTGGCCTTGTGTTTGGGATCATTGTCTTGTCGAAATGTCCACCCTCTTTTCATTTTCAGCTTTCTGGTAGATGGCAGCAGATTTTTATCCAGAATGTCCCAGTACATTTCTCCATTCATCCTGCCTTCAATAATATGAAGTCTGCCAGTACCCCTTGCTAAAAAGCAGCCCCAAAACATGATGCTTCCACCCCCAAACTTAACTGTTGGTATGGTGTTCTTGGGGTGGTGGGCAGTGATATTTCTTCTCCAAACACGGTGGGTAGAATGACTGCCAAAAAGTTCAATTTTGCTTTCATCTGACCATACTATAGTCTTCCAATAATCCGTGGCCGGTTTATGGTGAACTGATGCTCTTTCCATTTCCGGATAATGGCCCCCACAGTGCTCACAGGAACATTCAGCATTCTGGAAATGCGCCTATAACCATGCCCATTAAAATGCTTTTCAACAATAAGATTACAAAGCTTTTGCGAGACTTTGCGTTTACCCATCATGAAGTCTTTCCTGTGTGCCTCCTGGGTAATGAGAAGCCTTTATAGGCCATCAATTAGGACTGAAGCAGCTGATATCAATTAGTACTGATAGCCATTTTGCACCTTGTTATCTTCATGTGTTCAGTGTTTTGTGTCAATAGCCCACTTAGAAATCCCCTTACTGATAAAAATGCTGATGTGTCAAATACTTATTTTAAATGGAAATGTCAGACTGATTAGTTTAGTTACCCTAAACTATTGCTGAACCTACCTTTCCCTGGAGCCTCATCACTGTCTTCAAGCTCTTGCCACCAAGGCACAGACCTCTGGCTTTTTTTCCCCGGTTGCTTTTTGGGTACCTTTCCCAGATTATCAAGAATGCTGGAGCGCTTAGAGCTGCTCCCCAAATCGTCAGAGTCATCAGATATTGACTGTAAAGCATGACGGAACAAAAATGGTTAGAGAAACTGGTACAAAAAACCTCCATCAGAACGTTTCCCAACCAGATGCCATGGGTGGATAAAACTATCCACGATGCTCTGAGATGCCGCTCCGCTGCCTACAACGCGCTGGTACACGGACGAGTACAAGGCCGCATCTTACAGAGTGCGCGGAGCGGAGAAGGAAGCAAAGCGCCACTATGGGAGGAAATGAGAGCCACAGTTTGAACATGGTTGCTCTAGGAGCCTGTGGCAGGGACAGAGTACCATCACATTGCAGATGAAATGCACTGTCTGGAATGGCTTCACTTAGCCAGGTTTCCATGAAACAAAACGCAGCAGAGTTTGAAAAGTCATTTGTTCAGGAAAGCTGAAGTTTGTCTGTTTCGTTTGGTAGAGAGCAGAGATGCTAGACTGCACAGTTCTGAAGCCGCTGAAGATTAAATACAAGTTTCAAACAGTGACCATGCAAGTACCCTCACCACAAACGCACAGAGCTTACCTCTTTTAAAAACTGCTCGAAATGTTGATCCCGGTTTTCTCATGTCAGTCGGTAAGCCATTTGCAGAGCACATTAACAAACTCTACCATAATGCCCAGAATATTTTACCGAACATCAGGCAAGAGACCTATAACCCCTTATAAACCTCTATAACCCCTCTATCCAAACAGTAGCCACACACAGCTCACCTCTTTCAAGAACTCTTCAAACTGTTGATCCAGTTCCTGTTGTGTCATTTGGTAAGGCATTTCCACAGAAGTCGAACAGCCTTTTACTGGATATTTCCCTGAGCAGAAACATTTATTACCATGAAAATCAGAACTAATTTGCATGAGCAGATGTTAGACAGGTACATAACATCACAGTACCCCGACACTCAGATCATATCATTCCTAGTAAAAGTACAGTATAAATAAAGCAACGTTTTCTAACTAGTGATCTGAACCAAAATGTTGCTGTTTGCTTACAATGTCTAAACCTTGACAACAAAGTACTACCGAGTCATGAATAACTGACTTTGTTTGTACACACCGAAGTATGCACATATACCTATAAAAATATACGATGGTGTGAAAAAGTGTTTGCCCCCTCCTGTTTTGCTTTTTTTTTTTGCATGTTTGTCACACTTTAATGTTTCAGATCATCAAACTAATTTAGATATTAGTAGAAGATAACACAAGTCAACACAAAATGCAGAACTACATGACCCTGTGTGAAAAAGTGTTTGCCCCCTGTTAAAACTATGGTTTATCACACCTGAGTTTAATTTCTCTAGCCACACCCAGGCCTGATTACTGGCGCACCTGTTCACAATCAAGAAATCTCTTAAATAGGACCTGCCTGACAACGTGAAGTAGACCAAAAGATTCTCAAAAGCTAGATGGCATGCTGAGAGCCAAAGAAATTCAGAAACAAATGAGAAAGAAAGTAATTGCCACCAGGAAGAAAGGAGGAAAAGAGGAAGGCCAAGGAGGTGGTTTATGAGGGAAGACATGCAGGTAGTTGGGTTGAAAGAGGCCGATGTAGAGGACAGGGGGGTATGGGGACAGATGCCCCCAATGGGAGAAGCCAGAAGAAGAAGATTTCAATGTGAATTTTTCCTCTAGTGGTGAAGCGTGAAATTACAACTAAAGGGAAAGGCTTTCCTACAACTGATCTACTTATTTCATTATACTTTATCAAATGTCTCTATTGCTTCAGTCCTTCATTCATTCACTCCCTCGATATGCGGAATTGTCAGGATTTTCTTCTCTTGAGAGAAATTTTTAAAGCTGGACCTAAAACTAAAAAATCTAATAGTGCAAGCTATTTGCAGCCACTTCCTGGTAAACAGCTAGCCCTTCGGATTACTTTGTGTTTTCATGCATGCACAAAACAAATCTTTTTTTTCCGGTAGGGAGTGAGTAGCCACAGTGACACTGCGCTAACTCTAGTTCATTTTTTTAACCCCTGACATTGTTGTGTATGTTTTCAAGTTGAATAAAAAAAATTCTGATTGCACCATAACCCAGACATCCTTACAACGTGACCACGCATAACAGAGAAAGGGAGAGAGACAGACAGACAGACAGACAGAACCCACCTTCATTAAAAACTCTTTACTGTTAATCCAGCTTCTCTTGTGTCAATATTGTACCTCGGTTACCTGCATAAACAAGCAGCAGGACGCTCAATCACCTGTGACGTTTTTATCATAGAACAAAACGAATCCTGATACGAAAAAGTCCGAGTATTTGGACAAGTGTAATACTATTAAAGTTATTGTGTTATTGATTCCCGCGACAGTAACCGCGAAATGATTATTTTTAATCTTATTGTTTCTTCTTCTTCTTTGCTGTAAACTCAGTCACCGCGCGCACACAACGTCATCTATCGGCCGCCCGTGTCATTACACCTCTAACATCGAGAAAGCTTAGGCCAGTGCGTCTCAAATATTCTCCCATTTAATTTTAGAAGGGGTGAATTTTCAAGCCCACACCTGTCCTTCATCACCATTAAAATGATAATGAAACACTTCAAGTTTAAAAATGTCTAATTTATTGAAATATCGAGTCTTAAATAAAGAAAATTAAAGTTTAGTTGTGTTGGGTATTCTAACTGATGGTGTTTTAATGTACTTGCATTAATGACGTAATTGTTTTTTTGTGGTTTCTCTGAATGAACTTTATTTCAAACTGCAAAATCATAGATGAAATCCTGCCGTTCACTGCGCCCCACCTGCCATGTCTTTATTCTCCACTAGAGGAGCTCTTCCCACACTTTGAGAACCACTGGCTTAGAGAGTTAAAAGCTCTTTAATGCATTATTTACTTTAGTTATTTTATATACATTTTATTGACTTTTGCATATTTTGAAAGATGACCACTTTCACTTATGCTAATTTCACCGTCGCAGTTATTTTTTCCATGCATTAATAAATGAAGCTTGCAATGATTCTGTATTATAGTGAGTTGAATTATATTTTTATTATATATGCAATAATGAAATTAATAATTTAATCATGTAGTATGTATATCAGTAAAATAAAATGCACATTATTGTGAAACTGGTCCGTGGTGCAAAAAAAGTAGTTGCCCGCTGGCTTAAAGCACAAAGAATACGTTATAGGCATTCTCAGAGCGTTCACACTATTATTTTAGTTTATATAGATTGTTTTATATATATATATATATATATATATATATATATATATATATAAAACAATTTTAGTTTATATAGATTGTTTTATATATATATATATATATATATATATATATATATATATATATATATATATATATATATATATATATATATATAAAACAATCTATATAAACTAAAATAATAGTGTGAACGCTCTGAGAATGCCTATAACGTATTTCTACTAAAACATCAATAATAATAATAACAACAACAACAACAAAAAGTAAATGATTTAAATATTAGTGTGAATGCTTAGAGAAAATCTATAAAGCAGTAGTTCCCAACCTTTTTTTTTTTCAGAAGACCCCTATTTTAACATAGAACATCCCTTGAAAATCTTTAGCACCCCCTAGTGGGGGTTTACAATATTTCTGTAGGTTTCTACAGTACAGCAGTATAGAGTTAAACGTAAAAAACAAACAAACAAACAGAAAACGAAACAAATAAAATAAATACATAAAACTTTTTTATAAATACATTTAATAAACCTTACTTTTCCTATTATAAAATACAAAAATATTGAAGACATTTTTCTAAACTGAGAAATAAATCATGTAAAAGTCATAGCAAAAAATAATAAACAAAAAAATGTAGTAACCGTTTCATACTGGTCAGTGGCATTTTAGGTAGAGAGTCAAAAAGCAGCCTTCATTGCAACCTTCTGTTGCATCATTGCATCAAACAAGTTGGATTGCATTTTGTTTTTCTACTCCATGTAATGGAAAGAGGTCCATTGTTTTTATTAGAAGTTGAATTAAGCTAGATGTTCTGATAGTTAAAATCTAAATATGAAAAGTCATTCTTAGGCAATGTGTTTGGCAGACAATCCAGATTTAGCGCTTACTAAATATTCATAGTCCACATCAGTTATTTTTGTTCTCCCATTTAGGTAGAGTTAAGGGTAGTTTAGGGTAGTTGAAGAGAGCGGCGCTTTTCACTTGAATATATTTGACAGCTGCTGGAATTTGAAAAAAAACTTTAGCAAATATTACAAATGGTTTTTGACCTAAATATTTTGAAAAGTACATTGCTGTCTATCTAACCATCAGTGCAATTGTCATATAATTAAATGTCATGATTCCTTTAATTAATGCATTTAGTAAAATCAATACAAAGGTTTTGGGATAAAGCCTGGCACTGCTATAGGGGGCTTCCACACACTCTCAGTATCTATGTTTTTATAGGTGGTAGAACACCAGGTTGCAAAATGCACTATTCATTGGTTGTAAAGACTGTCCTCATTTCAAATATAATTTACTTACAAGTATAATTAGGTTCTTATACTATTTTATTCAACATTTTTTTTTTTTTTTTTATCTATCTGATGTGTTCTCTAATGTTGCTTTTGGAGTGACAGATGCTTCCAGCAAGTATCAGTCAATTAAGCAGCAATGACTGCTATACTATATTGAGCATTTAATCTTGCTCATTTAATGACAATCTTGCAAATATATCTCTTACAGCTCCCAGGGCTCTCTTTGCATTTGCTTTACTGACTGGAATGGTGTCTCTTAATCTTTTGACATTTATTACATTTTGAAAAAAAAACCCCGACCACACCTGTCTTTCTTATTGTATTTGATCAGTGAAAATAGCCAGACTGTTTTGTGTGTGAGAGTCAGCACAGTCATTAAACAGTATGGCTGATTAGCAGGCTCCATGGCAGCAATTTTCAACATGAATGCATGTCCTCACAGCTCAGTCTGCTGTTTACTTCTATCAGCTCTACAAGCTTAGAGTGATTATGTTAATGCAAACTAATCCAAATAGATAAGTAGCTAGTTGGAGACATTTCATTTTGTCCTCACTGTTCTAAAGTTAAAAGACTCTATATAAGAACAATTGTTTGCAAATGATATTACCAGTGGCGGCCGTCAGGGCCAGCAAGGCCTTCTCTTCTGGCCTATACACTCTCAGAATCATTGATTTACATTTTAATAGATTTTTGTCCAATAATATGTATTAAATTAATCCCAGTATTCTATTCTCCCCATTTCATAGCTTTTCTTTCAGGTGCCAGTTTTATTTTTTCTCAATTCTTCTTCTCTTTACTGTTTAATTTACTTTAATGTTTACTGTAGTTTAACCTGGAGCCTCACGTAGGCATTTCATTGTACAAACTGTCACTCACATCTGTACAGATGACAAATAAACTTGAAACTTGAGTTTAAGATTAAGTCAGAGTTTATCTTATCCAATCAGATTTCCGCTGTCATATCACCTGTGTCGCCTTGGTCAAAGGTGTGAACAATGAACATTGTCGGCACCACAGATTACAATCCATGTTGCTTGATGGCTTTAACTAATTAGATTTTAATTTGGCAACATTGAGGCCATCTAGCAGGCATCAGATAACATTGGCATTTTTATGTCTTTTGATTGGATGGTTGGAAAGGACACTAGTCAGACCTCACAAACTGCACTAGTTTAAAAATATTTGTTTCTTTTTAATAGCTGTTTTCATTCCACAATGGCTGACTGAGGAGAATAAATGTATTTAGTCACAGATATACTTTTTGAAGATCGATAGATAAGACATAGATAGATAAGACATTTTCAAGATGATCTGATCCAGCATAAGATTCATATAATTGGTTATATTAAATAACCTGCACACTGTGGACATTTAAAACCTATTTTGTCAACCAAAACCCTCAACTATCTGTAGTACACTTTTATGCCTAATAACCTGCTATGCTTTTCATGGATACAAGTTGACCTCAGTGCGTAAAGATGTGGATTCACTTTTATATTAGTCTAATAGATATACAAGATGAACAGATGTACGATTCTGATTATGCAATCATTAGATATTTTATTGTTTCTTTATTTTTAATAGAATTTTGTTGTTTAGCATTTTCAAATAAAAATAAACACGTAGCAACTAGAACCTGTTTGACTTTTCAATGTAGATCTTGTTATATAACTTTTTACTTAAAATAATTACAAGTTCACACAGTCAGTACTTGGAACGTGGAAAATTATACAGAGAAATAAGAAGTGTTAGCAGTGTGTGTGTGTGTGTGTGTGTGTGTGTGTGTGTGTGTGTGTGTGTGTGTGTGTGTGTGTGTGTGTGTGTAATTTTTTAAGAAAACACTATCAAGCTAAAAATGCCACACGCATCCATCAAAACACATGGCATCTTTTTTTTTTGTAGAAAAATAAGTGTTTAATCTGACTTTGAACAACTTTATTTAAATAAGTTTTTTTAAATGACAGCTACAGTATATCATCTTTGCCGCCTAGTGGCAAGAATCCATCAGTACAAGTAAACTGAAGACAAGGCACTCCAATTCATTTCATTTTTTTTTATCTTGTGTAGCACTTTTAACAATAAACATTGTCTCAAAGCAGCTTTACACAGATAATGTGGTGATAAAAATAAATAAGATGTACTTTATAAGTGTAAGTTTGTCCCTGATGAGCAAGCTGGTGGCGACTCATATATCAAAAAATTGGAATCATTTTAAATATTTATAAATAAAAATGTAAATAATTCAAAATAAGAAAGCATTGAATTTCAATGTAGAATATCCCCCTTTATGGTTTCCTAGTGGAAATCGCTATTAGAGTTTTCCTGTTTTTCCCATTTTTTTGCCAAGTACCTGAAGTTGTTGCATCATGTAAATAATGAGTTGGTGAAGTGGATTACAATGCACTTTGTAAATTTGTTAATTTCTGTTCCGTTGCTCTCAGTTTGCTGCCATTTGGCATTATTACTTATCAAGGAAAATCATTTGGTCCTTATGGTTTTCATATTAGCTTGCTTACTATATCCTAAGATTATATCTGGGAGGTCTAATAGTGGTCATGTAATACAACAGACTTAGCAGCAGGTTTATCATCCATTTTCAGGAATGCTTTTATGACAGTGTCAAAGCACAGTCCATAACAGAAGAGCAGGCAGAGGGTCAATACAGTCAACCCCCGATAATTTGCGGTTTGAAATTCGCAGCTCGAAAAATTTTCGGGTTTTTATTTGGAACCTAACTAACAGCAAGTTGCGGATTATCTTATAATTCGCGGATAAAAATGCAGCGGGACCGAATGTTCAGAAAAGTTATGAATAACATTTTAAACGTTTCCACTAACAAATTTCATTACATTTTTTAAAACACATTATTTTATTGAAGTGACATTATGTCTAGATGAATTCACTAAGGTACCATAAAGGCTGTGGGGGTGCGTACAAAATCTTAGTCTTATAGTGTAACCCCAGCAACTTCCAGGGGACCACTGTACATGATCAGGCATTAAACAACACAGCCAGAGGACAAATCCATAAAGCATTCAGAAGAAAGACAAAAGGCAACCAGTCTAGAATCATACAATGCTGTCATTGATAAACAGGCTCAAAAGTTATGTAGTGGAATTAGCATGAATTCACAAAGTGGTAGGGAAAGCCATTAGGTAATACCCATAGACAGGGAAGTAAACAGGAAATTGGAAGGCGATGTAGCGTTAAGATAAGATAAGAAGATAAGATATGATAAGATAAGATAAGATAAGATAAGATAAGATAAGATAAGATAAGATAAGATAAGATAAGATATTCCTTTATTCGTCCCACAGTGGGGAAATGTTATAGCAGCAAAGAAAATTAATTAGCAAATATATAAAGTAAATAAATAATACAAGTACATATGTCACAGTGTATAAAGAAAAAAGAAAAAAAAAAAAGAAAAGTGACCACCGATAAAATAGTTGCACTTTAAAACATATTGTGCATAGGTAATATTGCACGTCTTAAATTGGTGTTATTGCACAGTAATTGCACAAAACTTTAAGTTATTGAAAAAACATGACTCGCACTGTGCTATTAAGGAGAAAGATGACAGCGACTTCTGCTCCAATGCCAGGCTGGTAGGTAAACTGAAGTGGATCCATTGATGGAATTCACATGTGTTGCCAGTGAGGGGTTAATATTCTGATCTGCTTTTATAGGCAGTCAAGGTTCTTCCAACAACAATTTGAAATATATCGTTGTGAACGGATTGACTGGTTGAGTAAAAAAAGGTGAAAAATATTGATTTTCAAACTTACTCATAAAGAACATATTCATTTTTAATCACCGCATTATCTGTGTAAAGCTGCTTTGAGACAATGTTCATTGTTAAAAGCGCTATACAAATAAAAATGAATTGAATTGAATTGATTAGGCTTTCTCTACTACTTTCCCCCTTTGTTTCCACCCAATAAAGCTCCAATGCGTAGTAAAAGCAGTATTCTATTCTATCGTCTTGACGTAGAGATGCTGAGTGTAGCTAGTATTGTGACAGCTGTACACACAGTCTGGTGACCCAGTGTCTCTCCAGAATTATATTCTTAGACACCCCCTGTTGATATTTTTTCCCTCATATGTGGGGGCAGAAGGTTACAACTTTTAAAGCTATATGTGCTTACACTGCATCACCAAAGAGCTTTCTTTTCTAACCTGCATAATTTAGATTTAAGGCTCACATGGGGTGATTAAATTTTACAAGGATCTATTTTAATTCGCCAGTCACAGCACACTGCACTTTGTAGTTTGATAACTCGGCTGTATGCTGGTCTTATGAAATGGATGGCTAACTCAGAGTAAATCCTTTAACTACAGTTTATCTATTGAATTTCTACCATTCTGCTTCTGCATTAGATGGCTTTATGCACAGTAGTTATATCCTCCCAGAGCAAGGTTACTACCATAATATTGTTCATTTCTATTTTCAGAAGCCAAACAACAGAATGTATGTTCAGTCATGTTTATGGTGAATAAATGTCACTGGCTTTATCCTGACTCGAGATCTAATGTTAGAATGCATTGGGCCAAGGTAGTGCAAATAGCTACCATTTTGAAGTTTTTCATAACTGATTTCAACATGGCTCTATAGGAGGATGTTACAAATATTAAAATATTACATAAAATGAAAACCAGCACCTTTAACGCTAAAAACTAAGCATCATCCTTAATTTTTATCTATGAACAATTGAATTAAATTCCTTTTTATGAATTATTTTATTTTAACAATGAACATTGTCCCAAAGCAGTTTTACACAGATAATGTGGTGATAAAGAACAAATTAGATGTTCTTTATGTGTAAATTGTCCCCATACCAGGAACAGGATGGTCCTTGACTATCGCTGCAAATTAATGATAATAAATACATCATATTTTTTTTACTTTTGTAGTTTATAACCTGGCATTAATTTAAAATGAGCAAAAAAATTTGGATTTGTCAGTGTTGTTTTAGCAATATTAGCAATTCAAAATGAATAATGATATGACAAATGTGAAAAGAAATGAGACCTATCACATACTGAGTCTGGCCTTGATTTAGGAAATTTTCACTTTTAACTCACACTCTTCTGATCAGTTAGCTCTGTGTACTGAAACACTTTTCGTAAAAGACACTAAAGCCTGGCAGCCCCCATCCATCATCTGCTTCCTGGGCTTGTTGCCACAGGCCTGCCACTGTCACACTGAGGACCAGACAGGGCTATTTATGAGAAGAAAACCCATCTGTAAGCCACGCTGATATGCCTGTCTTTCACTTTACAGAGATAAATTACACGCACCTGTAGTATGTGATTCGTACGTAAGTGTCTCTGCCATCGTGTATTATTCTAGTGAAAAAATGGTTTGTTGTATAATGTAAAATAAATTTTTTTAAATATTTTTTTGAATAATAAAATAATAAAAAAAAAAAAAAAAAAAAATATTATAGTAAAGTTTTTTACATTTGAATTTTAAAGTGGGATAAAGCTAATTAGGGTATGTGTATAGATATGGATGAGCTGAGAATTTAATAAATTCACTATCCAGCCCACTAGGCAAGGAAAAGTTCATGCACTGTTGTCTAATGCTATGTTTTGGCTGCTTGGACACTGATTAGGCTAAATGGTTTTAGCTTATGTAATATAGTTACATTTTGACGCTCAACAAAAAGACAACATGCCACTGATTTGATTATTGTGTTCCAATAATGGCCCAGATAATCTGGGTTTTCCTTTTTCTGCTGTCTCTATTAATCCACTGGAAAATTACAAATAAATAAATAATAGTCCAATCACGGATTGGGGATCTTTCCATCCTAATGAATTATTATAATTGTATTGTAATTGGATTTTTTCCATACTAAATAATTTGTGCCCTTACTTGTTATGTAAAGGAATTTGTTTCTTTATTTTTGTTATAATATTTAATCTATTTATCAGACCTGCTTGTATATGCAGTAGTTCAACAATAAAATGTTCATTTTGTTTTTATATTTGTATTGAATTACAAGCCCTGACATTCACTGATCAGTAATGAACACAATGTTAAAGCTTTAAAATGATGTGTACTCAGTTAAGGGGAAAGAAAATGTAAAATTACAGTGAAAGGAAACGATAAGTTGGGGCCAATCAGAATACCTCCCAGTCTGGATTTTACATGACTGCAATGAGGCCATTAATAGTGCTACGACACCAGGAAACAACACTTCCTTGTATGGAAAACAAAATTCGAGTAAGAATGATTACCACTGTATGAATATATGAATCTTTTTTTGAGTCCTGATCTTTTAACATGCACTTTAATATAATTACTAGTTGGTATTAGACGACTATTATTGAAACCCATAGTGAGCAAGCGGGGTCAGAAATATATAATGAACATAAGGCCCCAGTCTGAATTAATGTCCAAGAGCAGTAGGGTTCACTCAAAACTTTGTATAAAGTATTAATCCAATTTGAATACAAATTAGCTGCATAAAATATTAAAAATATTATAAATATTTAATACGAGCCCTTTACTGCAGACAGATATTTATTAGCATACAGCACAGATTTTAATGGGCTTTTCTGTAATACTACACCACAGTTAGCAGGGGCAAAATCTATTCTATAAACTTACAGCCTCTGTCTGTATCGCCCTCCATCAATGCCATTTGAGGTTACTGTAGCAGTTTTCTATTTTTAAATGAACAGACAAAAGCAGAAAGTGAACACTGATTTAAAGCTAAGCTAAAAGTTGAGACGAGTCGAATGTCTGTCTTCAGATATACCACACAAAAAATTACACAGCTACACATGGCACTGGCAAATATACACACTAGGAGACCCAAATCTGTTCCAACATGAAAGTGCCCCTGTGCACAAAGTAAGCATAATGAAAATATGGTTTACATGGTTTGGAGTGGTTTACATGGGTTTCATTAACCTTCTAAAGAGCTCTGACCTCAAACCTACTGAACACCTCTGGGATGAATTGGAACGCTGACTGCACCCCAGGCCTCCTCACCGTACATCAGCAACTGACTTTACTAACACCCTTGTACCTGAATGAGCACAAATCTTCATAAACACACTCCAAACTCCAGTGGAACATCTTCCAAGAAGAGTGGAAGTTATTATAACGCCAAATAGAGACTAAATGTAGAATGAAATACTCTTAAAGCAAATCTTCTGGTCAGGTGTCAATAAACTTATGTCTATATAATGTATGTTGGAAGAGCATTTATATTACAGTCTTCTGACCTACTAGTGATATAGCTCTTATTGTCAAAGGAGTGTATTCAACACACTGCTTGCAACCTTAATGTGACCAGGAAAAATGTATTATTATTTTTGTAAGTAGATCTAAAGGACTAGATAGTTTGTTCTTCTTTGTGCTTTATTCCTAAGCAGTAATAAATCTCAGCTGTCAGAAATGAACACTACATCTTTAACATCATGCTGAGATTATTTTAAATGTATTCTGGATGGTTAAATGATTCCAGACACAGAATATACACTTTCTATACTTCTTAAAGTAAATTTTTTGTTAAAGCAAGTAGTCTTCAGCACTAGGGGGCACTAGTACATTGTTCAACAGAAAATGTTTATAATCTAGTTGCAGGCTTCCTGCTACAGCTCAGTGAGGGACAGGATGAGCAGACTAGGGGGTTACATGTACACAGGAGGAGCGAAACTCCAGGTCTACACAGTAACTCTGAATAAGAGAAGAGAAGAAGAGGATTAGAAAGAGGGGGATGAGGAGGGGTGTACTGGCACACTTCTCTTTAGACTTTAGAAAGTGAAGCACATTAATCACCCAGAGACATCTGTTCATATGCTGTTTTACAACTCTGTCAAAGCTTGCTTGACTCTCCTGTGTAGCTCCATGCAAAGAAAAAAAACATAATTGCCAACACAAATAAAACACTAAATCATTGATCTGAACAGATACCTTTATATGTGGAATTGAAAAGTCTGCAGGGATGAGGACTTTTCTCACATTTGTGGAAATATATTTTTTACTTGGAAATACAACTGAAATCTGTTATGTGATAATCCACATCTACAAATATCAAACATTTGAATAAGTAGTATCATATTTACATATATATGGATAATGCTATTCTACCCAACTAAATCCTTATTCATTTTAAAATAGATGCTAAATGTATCCTTCCAAAAATTCAATTTTGGTCATCTGGTAAGTCCTATCTATGAGCCAGCTCCCCTTAGCACATTGCCCTGGGAATAGTTAAGGTTAACATGCTTTCTGTTCTTCCACAAACATTAGCTGACACACACCAACTATTGCCCAGTGTTGCTGTGATTGACAGGTTTGAAAGTGTATACTGCCCCTCCCACCCAGACAGCATGGGCAGTTTTGCTCTTCTGGTTCCAATTAGATTAATAATTTTCTGTTGCTCTACTTGGGAGAATCATGTGGTGTGTTTTAATGTTCTTTTATGTCCCTTGAAAATTTATCTAAGGCTGGTACTGGTGTTTCTCAATTGGGCAGGTAACTTTGTTCAATAAAATGTGCCAAAACACACAAAAGCTTCCTGTAAACCTGAGACTAATTAGATTTATGTGATTTCCATGAATACAATGTCCTTTTCAGTGCTTGAGTAATGCTTGCTTCAAGGGAACCCCTTTATTCCTACTGTACATTACAGATTTTTTATTTCATTAATTGTTTTGCTTAAATGTGATGGCAATTTCTATTACTCAAAAAATCTATACAATACATGCTTTATTTATGAACAAGCAGGAACCACTGTAATTACTTAGTAACATTACATTTTTATGTAAAAGTAAAACACAATTACATAAAAATAAAAATCCAGTAATAATATAAGCAGTTTTGGCATCTTCTTTGCCAAATGAAACCATTCCTTGATTTAATACTATGTATTTTAAGGTCAAACAATTATTGCAGCTATTTGCAACAAATTTTCAATCAAAGCACATTGTTCTCCGGGTTCATTATTAATCCTTACAACACTTTCTACAGAAACCTCTTCTACAGAATATAGTTATTTTAGAAATATCTAATTATTTTATGCAAAAAACAACAATTGTTTAAAATTGTAGCTGCTTTTTCTTGAATGCTGCATGTAGCATGTACAAACCATTGTCATCATCTGCTTCAGTAACTGCGTCTGGATCTTTCCTGGTCACAGGAAGACCATGTATGACACAGGACTACACTGTGGAAGGGTCGTCAGGGCACACACACACACACACACACACACACACACACACACACACACACACACACACACACACACACACACACACACACACACACACTCCCTCTTTAATTCACCAATATGGGCATTTTAATAATAACCTATCCCATCTTCCATCTTTTTGGGATGTGGAAAGAACCCACCTGAACCTTCTGGTTTCAAACAGTCATGCAGAGAATAAACTGTAAAAAACCCACACAGACAGCAGAGAGTATCCTAACTTCAGGACTGAAACAGGGACCATGGAGCTGTACTTAGCATTTCCCCACATCTTCACAAGGTCTATGGTAATTTGATTCTATTGTTCTGTTTTTTTGCCATTTAATGTACTCTGTTACATTGTATGCACGTTTGCACACATGTAAGTTATGTCATGCTGTGTGCAGGACTGCTTAGTCTTAATTAGTTCTGTGTAGTGCTGTAGCTATAGATTATTTTAGTAATCGAGTATTCTACTGAATATTCCATCGATGAATCAAGTAATTGGATGAAAAGTACTTTTCTTTATTACAGAGCAATACAAAATATACAAGAGAAAATAAGACGGGTTTCTTTAAATGAACAAGTAATTTGTTTCCTTTTTAGAAAAATGAAAACCTTATTGGTGAAATTGCATACAAGCAATATCTGTGAAAACTAAACCCATTTAGTGCCTGCCATATTACATTAAAATGCAAATACAAATATATAAATGTAAAAACAACATACATAAAATCATACAAAAATGTAAAAACTTTTTGAAAATGGCGGAAACGGGCTTCCATATGAATCTCGCCTTTCACTGTTTTTACATTCTGCAACGTGTGTTTACCTGTCCAGAGCGCTCCAGAGTTTAGCAGGTGGTTTACAGTAATAAGGGCCAATAATTTGCCTCAATGATTTTTTGTATTCGAATTACTCGAGTTACTTAAGAAAATGTTTCAGCCCTAGTTCTGAGTTGTTTCATGTAGCTCTGTGTTGTTTTATAGACCTTGGTCCTGGAGGAACATTGTTTCATTTCACTGTATACTGCTGTTTAGTTGAAATGAGAATATACCCACTTAACTAAGTTCCTTTTTGTAGTGATGATACTATTTATCTGATGATAATCTTATTGTAAAAAAAAGAAGATGCCTCAAAAAAGTTGTGTAACACAACTAATATTATTGTTTGATAAAGGACAAATGAAATATAGAATATATAGAAACATAGAGGTTTTAGGAACTAGTTTGTAGTTTGTGCTGCATGAAAATGAGAGTGAAAATGAGAAGTGACTAAATATATTAAACCAAATACTAAATATAGGGGAAACAGATGTGATATTGAGAAGTGAAAGTTGCCTCACTCAGAATGACTGTAGACAGAAACCTACTGACTACAGTGTCAGACTGTGAAACACGATGATAAATTCTGGAGGTTAATTAAAAGAATACTTCTAAGACATACACAATATTCATTGTGAAGCGGTTTTATATGAAAGGCTTTTCCATATATTATTCAATACAGAAAAATTGACAAAACAGTTTGCAACAGTACACTGAGATTCAGTAAAAAAAAAATACAAATAAAAATTAGAATTGTTTTTATATATGAAATATACAACCAAAAGAATACAATTAAAAAATATATATTTTATACAAGCACATTTGTTTTTGTGACAACTACTGTTCCTTTAACTCAGTGATAAGAGGCGAACCAACTATATACGTCTTTAACTTGTTATAGTGTTCTGATATGAACACCTCCTCTATTTTGTTTTTGTTTTTATTATACTTTACAATGACTCTGTCCATGTTGCTTCTTTTATCCTTTGGATTATAATATTTCCTGACTTCATAGGGTAGATCATTAGCATGTTTGTAATGAAGGTTTCCTATAGTAAAGTAGCCATATGTCTTCTTATCCTTCAGTTTGGGTAGGAGAAATTTCGGTCCTATGTTCTTAAACTCATGGAAACCGTAAGCACCTTTTATGGGGTTGCAGAGAGACACCATGTTGTTGTCAGTACAGTTTTGAACATACCACACGAGCAGTGTTAGTCCATGTCTTGGAGGTGGTGTGCCAAAGCCTGTTTCCTTCAGCTCCTCCTCAGAGTTCAGTACTGTCAAAGAGGAAAAATTCAAGGCAGCCACCAACAGGACAAATCCAAGGCAGTTACAGATTGCCATCATGTCAGTCTAGTTAAAAAAAAAGGAAATACATTTTTTCAGGCCAACTTGAAGTAAAGCTATATTACAGTGGATTTTAGAGCAGAAATTACACAATATAATGCCACGATATATACAGTACTGTGAATAAGTTATAGGCAGTGACAAAAATGCTGTAAAGTAAGAATGTTTAGAAAAAATCAAGTGTTTGTAATAATTTTTTTTAGTTAATAAAATGGAAGTAAATGAACAGATAAGAAATCCAAATCAGATTCATATTTGGTGTGCTTACCCAGGGATTTTGTGGGATCGGCCAGGTGTATGATTAACCAATTATACCAAGCAGGTGCTAATGATCATCAATCTCATATGTAGGTTAAAACATAGTCATTACCTAAAACAGAAACAGCTGTGTTGGAGACTTAAAACTGGATAAGAAACAGCCAAACTCTCCTACTAAGGTGAAGTTGTGGAAGACAGTTTTGTGTCACAGGTCAGACACCATGGCAGGACTGAGCACAACAACAAGACACAAGGTAGTTATACTACATCAGCAAGGTTTCTCCCAGGCAAAGATTTCAATGCGGACTGTGGTTTCAAGATGTGGAGGAAGTTTATGGATGTAGTGAGGGAAGACATGGAGGTAGTTGGTTTGAAAGAGGCAGATGTAGAGGACAGGGGGGTATGGAGACAGATGATCCGCTGTGGTGACCCCTAATGGGAGAAGCGAAAAGAAGAAAGATGTGCTGTTTAATCTATTTTGAAAAAGCACAAAGAAATGGGTCGTTGAGGACCGTAGACGCAGTGGCCGCCCGGGGAAACTTAATGCAGCAGATGTAAGACACATCATGCTTAATTCTCTGCAATACTGGAAAATGTCCAGCAGTGTCATCATCAAAGAATTGGTCTTCATGGAAGAATTGCGGCAATGAAACAAGGCAACTCGCATGAAACTATGCATGAAAACATGAAAAATGGCAGCAGGTACTCTATACTGATGATTCAAAATGTGAAGTATAAGCAAAAAACAGGTTGTAGCTTAAAAAACAGGTTGTTTGCGGAAGGTCTGAAGAACAGTACAATAATGAGGGTCTGCAGGCAATAGTAAAGCATGGTGGAGTTTTTCTGCAAGTTTGGGGCTGCATTTCTGCAAGCGGAGTTGGAGATTTGGTCAGGATTAATGATGTTCAATGCAGAAAAATACAGGCAGATACTTACTGTATATATCATGCAATCCAATCATTTGATTAGCCCAATGTGTAATGTGCAGCAGGACAACAACCCCAAAGATACAGCCAATGTCATTTAGAACTATCTTCAGCGTAAAAAAGAGGAGTCCTGAAAGTAATAGTTTTGGCCCCCACAGAGTGGTCTGTCTGGGATTACATAAAGAGAGAAGGATTTAAGGCAGCCTTCATACACAGAAGATCTGTGGTTAGTTCTGCAAGATGTTTGAAACAACTTACCTGCCGAGTTCTTTCGGAAAAAACATGCAAGTCTACCTGGAATAGCTAATGATGTTTTGCAGTCAAAGGGTGGTCACACCAAATACTGATTTAAATTGGATTTCTCTTTTGTTCATGTACTTTTCATATTGTTAATAAAAAAAAAAACTGTCAGCATTTTTCACACCTGCCTAAAACCTTTACACAGTATTGTAAATTTTTTAAATAAAACAAAATTTTATATATATATATATATATATATATATATATATAATATAGTGCATAAAATTGTGCATAAAGCTTTTGCATTGCTTACCTTAGTGATCAGTGTGCAGGATTAGTTAGATGTAAGAGCACAGTGAATGTCAAACAATGATGTCAAACAATCACGTTCTCTCCACACGTGTTTATTTCCTTACCACTACACAGGACATGATGCAATCTGAGGAGTAGTTTGGTCTATCTGCTTTCTTTTACATTCAGGTAATACAGTATAGACATTGTGACTTAAATATATTTTGTCATTCCTCTTTTATTTCAAATATATTTTACTCATAAAAACAACTTTTTATTTTTGCACTTTTTTAAAACAATTGCAGGCTGAGTGTATTTATACATTGTTTACTTCCCAAATTTCATTTTTTTTCTTGTGTCCACTCTTTCCCATTAATGCCACAACATTGACCTGAGGTGGAAATTCTTAATTTGTTTTTCCTATAAAAATTGCTTATTTTGTTTACAAGCAAATAATTTTTGGTCGATATCTGTCCCCTAGTGGCTGCTGTATTCTTTTTACAGTTTCCTTGCAACAAGAAGATGTCAACTGTCATCGAGGAATATATATGAGACATTATTGGAATCAGAGCGAGCAAAAAAAATTCTAAGCAGAATGGTTTCATGTTTGTGTGTGTTTTTTTTGGTTTAACAAGATATACAGCGCATCTGGAAAGTATTTGTGCTTGACCTTTTCCACATTTTGTTATGTTACAGCCTTATTCCAAAATTGATTCTATTTATTATTTTCCTAGAAAATTAACTAATTGCACAGGAATCATGATTCTAGCTACCATCATGTAAACAACACTTGTCTAATGGATGTTCCATGACATTTAAAGTAATTATAAACATGTCATTTAATTTTTAACAACATATGATTTTGTCGGGCATGTTGTTATTAAAAATATTGTCAAAGACTATATATAATGAAGAGGAAAAACGTGGATCAGCTTTTCATTCTCTTTATGACATCGCAATGACCACATTTGGTAATAAGGAGGAGGCAAGCAGGCCAATAAAATGAATTAAGGTATGACAGAAGAGTGGAGAAGAGTGGTAAAAAAATGGGAGAGAATATATAAGGGAGGAATAACATACAGAAGGAGAAGCGAGAGATGAAAAAGACAGGGTGGAAATGATGTTGAAAAATGGATGATCAGACAGACAGGCTGTCAGTTAGAGGACATAGTTGAAAAATGGCTTAAAAGGGGAGGAGAATTTCCCATACTGTAAAGAGAGACAGATAGAAAAAGAGAGGGCGCAACATCAAGCTTTTGAGTAACCACAAGAATAAAAAAGTGGATTCCAATCTACTGTCTTCATTTGAAAGAGTTATTGATGTAATTGATTCTGCCTCAACTGCAGCATCTACTCAAACTCCTGCTGTGCCAGACATACAGTTCCTGGAAAGAGTGTTGCCTGGAAGAGGATGGATTCTCAATGCAGGAAGTATAGGGAGGCTAAAATAAACTAGCTCAATATTGAGGCAGAGTGTAACCATACATGCTTTTAAATCTCTATAAATGTTATCACTTTAAAATTTTATTAAAGTAACAGGATTGATTGATAACTACAGCAGGGTCAACAGGTGGACGCACTCTCCTACTGGCCTTCTTGGCTGCTCTTTAATTTGCCCACATGCATACAGATTTTCATACTGATACACATATTAGTTATCAAGTTTATATATTTTCACTGATTCCACACAATTCTACACCGCATATTTCAGAAACAGACATATTTATCTAATAAATGTTTTGGTTCCGTAGCATATGAATTATTAACACAGTATGGATTTATCTTCTGGGATGTGTGATTTATTGTACTTACTACGTCTTGTACCTTCCAGGAGAGTTTATTCAACTATAGTCATTGTTTATGGTTTTGTTTAAACTCATCCTGCTGTAAATCTTTGTTCCCTTTGATTAATTGATTCCTTGCCAGATAATTTAACAACAAAGTGACTTCAAGCTATGCTCAGTAAGTATGAAATGGTGGTAACCCCAAGGTTTGAGAAGGATCCAGACAAACATTACCATCTGATCTCTTTCTGATGCAATTACATCTAAACCTACAGGTCCTGTCCCACAATGTCTGATCACTTCACTGTCTCTCCATTTTTAAACAACTGCTTCATAACTAAAAAAAAAAAAAGAAAAAGGAAAAAGCAGCAAACATCAAATTCTGATGAAAAGCAATATATTTAAACTTAGCTAGCCACTGAAATATTGCATGTCTTTCATTAAACAAATATTTAAGAAATAGATTAACTTAAATTAACTTTATTGGTTGTAGTCAGTTACACTAAACATTTTACAACAGAATATGATTTATTTAGAAATTGGTATATTCACATAAAACAACGTTTGAGGTCCGAGGTTGTTTATTTTTCACAATATAGATTTAATATATGATGTAACATTGTGAAATTAGTTTTTCATTTGCTCGTCCCATGGTACAACAACGACAACAACTATACAAACAGAGAACATATTTGCACATAGAATAGAAATGAGTAAAAATATAAAGGTGGTAGCTTAGTGCTTAAGGCGTTATACTTTGGATTCAAAGGTCACAAATTCAAATCCCAGCTACACCAAGCTCCCACTCCTCAACTCCACAGCTACTCAGTTATATGAATAAGATAAGGGAGTGTGCCAAATGCCATAAATGTAAATAAAGTGTGTCAGTCATTGATATATTATATGTATTATTTATCTAATATTATATATATAGGCAAAGGTTTAATGTGTATTCATTTGTTGTATTTTATATATATATATATATATATATATATATATATATATATATATATATATATATATATATATATATATATATATATATATATACAGTGAGGAAAATAAGTATTTGAACACCCTGCTATTTTGCAAGTTCTCCCACTTAGAAATCATGGAGGGGTCTGAAATTGTCATCGTAGGTGCATGTCCACTGTGAGAGACATAATCTAAAAAAAAAAAATCCAGAAATCACAATGTATGATTTTTAAACTATTTATTTGTATGATACAGCTGCAAATAAGTATTTGAACACATGACAAAGTCAATGTTAATATTTGGTACAGTAGCCTTTGTTTGCAATTACAGAGGTCAAACGTTTCCTGTAGTTTTTCACCAGGTTTGCACACACTGCAGGAGGGATTTTGGCCCACTCCTCCACACAGATCTTCTCTAGATGAGTCAGGTTTTAATCAGTTTGAGCTCCCTCCAAAGATTCTCTATTAGGTTTAGGTCTGGAGACTGGCTAGGCCATGCCAGAACCTTGATATGCTTCTTACAGAGCCACTCTTTGGTTATCCTGGCTGTGTGCTTCGGGTCATTGTCATGTTGGAAGACCCAGCCTCGACCCATCTTCAATGCTCTAACTGAGGGAAGGAGGTTGTTCCCCAAAATCTTGCAATACATGGCCCTGGTCATCCTCTCCTTAATACAGTGCAGTCGGCCTGTCCCATGTGCAGAAAAACACCCCCAAAGCATGATGCTACCACCCCCATGCTTCACAGTAGGGATGGTGTTCTTGGGATGGTACTCATCATTCTTCTTCCTCCAAACACGTTTAGTGGAATTATGACCCAAAAGTTCTATTTTGGTCTCATCTGACCACATGACTTTCTCCCATGACTCCTCTGGATCATCCAAATGGTCATTGGCAAACTTAAGACGTGCCTGGACATGTGCTGGTTTAAGCAGGGGAACCTTCCGTGCCATGCATGATTTCAAACCATGACGTCTTAGTGTATTACCAACAGTAACCTTGGAAACGGTGGTCCCAGCTCTTTTCAGGTCATTGACCAGCTCCTCCCGTGTAGTTCTGGGCTGATTTCTCACCTTCCTTAGGATCATTGAGACCCCACGAGGTGAGATCTTGCATGGAGCCCCAGTCCGAGGGAGATTGACAGTCATGTTTAGCTTCTTCCATTTTCTAATGATTGCTCCAACAGTGGACCTTTTTTCACCAAGCTGCTTGGCAATTTCCCCGTAGCCCTTTCCAGCTTAGTGGAGGTGTACAATTTTGTCTCTAGTGTCTTTGGACAGCTCTTTGGTCTTGGCCATGTTAGTAGTAGGATTCTTACAGATTGTATGGGGTGGACAGGTGTCTTTATGCAGCTAACGACCTCAAACAGGTGCATCTAATTTAGGATAATAAATGTAGTGGAGGTGGACATTTTAAAGGCAGACTAACAGGTCTTTGAGGGTCAGAATTCTAGCTGATAGACTGGTGTTCAAATACTTATTTGCAGCTGTATCATACAAATAAATAGTTTAAAAATCATACATTGTGATTTCTGGATTTTTTTTTTAAGTTATGTCTCTCACAGTGGACATGCACCTACGATGACAATTTCAGACCCCTCCATGATTTCTAAGTGGAAGAACTTGCAAAATAGCAGGGTGTTCAAATACTTTTTTCCCCACTGTATATATATATATATGCAAATATAACTTTTCTTTGTATTCATTTTCTGTTTACAAATTTGAACATCAGTGACAAACAATAAATTGTATGTATTGTATGCTATGTATACATTATTTAAATACAGAAAATACCAGAAACCAGAGGTCATGAGGTGTTGGCAAGAGCACATAAAATAAATCACACGTTTGATTTTATGTGTAAAGAAGCTCCTTGTGAATTTTTTTAAAGGGCTTCTGGTCTGTAGTTAGGACTATAGCAAGAGCACTGCCATGCTTCCTCACCAACACAGTGGGAAATAATTGGTGATGGCCTCCTTCAAGGTACCATGCAGTGTGATGCTGTGCATGTTGCTGGCTTGCTTCTCAAGCTGCTCAGGTCTTTGTGTCCGAAACATTTCACAAAAGAAGATTACAAAAGTAGCGGTTTGTGACTGGGTCAGGTTGACCTCCAGTAAACTGAGGCTTTAAAACAAAGACATGAGTTTACAACATACATTAGATCACTGTGGATGGAAGCACCTAAAAACTATGATTGAAACTGATACAAACAGTTTCACTGCAATGTCTTAGAAATACAATTGCTATGATACTGTAGATTTAGGATTACAATTGCCCTGAACAGTTTTGCACTCAAGTCTCCATTAGTGAACAGTCAATAACTAGAACAAAATATATAAAACTATAATAAAATTCATGGTTACACAATTGCACTTTTTGACCTTTTAGAAATAATTTATTTATTATTATAATTTCCACTGTCATCCTGATAAAGATGCCTCAACCTTTATATACAGTGAGGAAAATAAGTATTTAAACACCCTGCTATTTTGCAAGTTCTACCACTTAGAAATCATGGAGGGGTCTAAAATTTTCATCGTAGGTGCATGTCCACTGTGAAAGACATAATCTAAAAAAAAAAAAATCCAGAAATCACAATATATGATTTTTAAACTATTTATTTTTTAAGCACAGTAAGTGGTGGCTGTTTGAAATGTGAAAACAGGAGCCTCCTCTTGAATCCTTCAGATGCTGATGTTTTAGATGTGCATTCACTAAAACTATGTTTTGCAAGTTCTCTTTTCATTCACACTGACCTGAAGACTGTATGAGGGATATAAGGTGATGTGTGTGTGTGTGTGTGTGTGTGTGTGTGTGTGTGTGTGTGTGTGTGTGTGTGTGTGTGTGTGTGCTTTGCATGCTGCTAATAGAAAATAACCCAATGTCCCTGATTTTCAAAAAGAAAATATAATTTGCTATTATTATCTTTCGTCGCCTAAAAATGATAAATTGTTACATTTTACCTGAGCGCCATACAAGGGATTAATCCCAGTAGAGCTGATGATTCTCAAGGCACTGCAGCTGTTAACTTACAAAGCACAGCAATTAATAGAACAGACTGCACTACATTTTTCTTATATTTGATTTGCATAGAGCAAAATCTAATTGTGGATACACTGTGGATCATCATTATTACATTATACAGAAAATGTACTGCTACAAACTGTTTTAAACATCCTATTTGTAATGAATCAAATATTCAACTCCCATACCCCTTTTTCATGCACCAGTGCATAGGGCTGTGTACCGAGGGCAAGAGAAAGAGCATCTGTTCCGTCCCTGCAGATAGATTCTCTAAACACACGAACATGGCTTTCCTCTCTGCTGTCAGCGTATTCCAACTCTCAACATTTTATCAAAGCCTTGCTACTTCATTACAAAAATGAATTAGACTTTTAAATGATCCCTGTGCTGCAAACAAGCTAGGCACCGAGGCGGAGGAAGGCAGAGACAGGAGAGACAGAAACACAGGCAGGCATTAGCATTTCATTTGCAAAGATTTAATGTCAAATGATTCAGTTCGATTTTGCAGTTATTATTTATTTATTTTCTTATCACACAGCTTACATTGAATTACTGGTTCCCCCACTTATGCTTGGTGGTTTCTGAAATTTTTCTGGCATATGCAAACAGAGCTACTGTCTCAAAATCTGTTAGTTCATCTTACCTGCTTCTTTTAGAAATTTATGCATAGGGGAAAAAATATATATATATTTGGTAACTCACATTAACACTTTTATAAGTTGGAATTTTATGTTCGAAAATCTGATTGGCTGAGCTGTGCACAAACCAGTTGTAAAATCCTCAATATACACACACCCGTGACTGCGTCATGGTAATTAAATTCAGTGTAAATGTGCCAGATTTAAAAAATAAAACTGACACTTTGTGTCCATTTAAAACCCAATAATTTGAATAAAACACAGATTTTCATACTACATTGTATGAGTAAAAGTTTGTGAACCCATGATTTTAAATTTGTATGTGTTTGTGAACATCCCATTGCACATTTAGTACCCTTTTACTGTTGAAATAACCTCCTTCTGGAAAGATGTTCCAAAAAATTGTGGTTGTGGAGATTTGTGCTCAATCAGCCACGAGGATGTTAGTAAACTTGTGTTTATGCTGCAGTCAGCTTTCAATTTTTTTTCCAAAAGCTTGAGGTCAGAGTTCTATTGAAGGGCACTCATGATCATCTAACTCCAATCTTATTGGAACTTGCTTTGTGCACAGGGTCATTGTCATGCTGGAAAAGGTTTGGGTTTCCTAGTTCAAGTGAAGGGAAAGTTTGCATTTGGATTTGCTTCTGCAATCGACATCCTACACAATCGCCTCCAACTTCGTTTGGGGTAGAACCACATATGGCTGAAAAAGTCAGGTGTCTCAGTATTTCTGTCCATATAGTGTATTTTGTTAGTCCAACAAAACTAACTGGCAGATAACATTGCATGGTAGAAGAATTATGTCTATATAAATCATTTAATAAATGAAATAATTAAAGTTATTCAATGAATTGTTTATTAAACACATGATTTTACCTCGATACTCGTGACCTTGACACTTGCGACCTCTATAGTTGGCGACCGGACTAAGAGTAACTCGCAAGCCGTGAGTGACTTGAAAATTCTGAGTAACATTTAAAAATTTTGTACTAATAAATTACATAAAAATGGTTGAAAAACTATTTTATTATTGTATTATTCATATAAAGTAGTAAATAAAACATAAAATAATAAAAAATAATAATAATAAAATGTATGTGTGTGTATATATATATATATATATATATATATATATATATATATATATATATATATATATATATATATATATATATATACACACACACATTTTATTATTTTTTTTTAACTTGTAAAAGAAATAACAAACTTAGCTTACGGATTTTGTGCCTAAGGAAAGCCCTTAGCTATCACAATATCAATATAATTCATGCCCTCGAGTGGCTTATTGCATTAATAGTCTGTATCCAGCATAGTTGGAGTCCAGCCTAGGTTTGTAATAAATAACCTCAAACAGCTGAGCCATAATAACAGAATCCACACTCAAGATTTTTGATACAGCTTAAAATTGGACAGTCAGCTGAAATTGTGAAAAAACATAATCAGATTATAGAGTTGCTAAATTAAAAAACCTTTTTAGAAGGCATAATAATATTATATTTAATAAAACAAATACATTATTTATTTGTTAAAAAGGGAGTGACTAAACTGCACCCCGATATCCCTCAATACATCAATGAATGAATGGTGAAAAATTGCAGCATTTAATAATTAATTCTGCATTAATTTACAACATTTTATATTAAATTATATTGGTACAGCAAAACTAAACAACAATGAATGCCACCATTAACAAAACAAAAAAAGGCTTAATATTTACTACTCAATATGTTATATTGAGTTTTAATCCCACACTGCAGGTTACAAAAGCAAGAAGGCAAAATTAGATTGAACTTTCAGAGAGCACTATGAAAAAGATAAATAAAGATGAATGGAAATATTGGAAGAAGATAAATATAAGTGAAGGATGAGGTGAGACACAAATCAGTAAACAGGAGGTATGTGTAAGACAAAAACAGAACATTAGAAACAATCTTAATTAACTTGTTGTATCTGGTACTGCTCTCTAAAATGTTGTCTTTATACTAAAGCAATCTAACAAAAAAAAGGCAAATTTATTAAGGTTAAGTGAGAACATGGTGCTAGATTATATGGAATGGATTTATGGACCCAATATTAACGAATACTACCAATTCTTAAATGAATTGGAAAGCAAAAATCACACTCCAAAGGTTTGAAGATACAGACTAACTTTACTCCTACAACTTTGTGTATGTATTATGGGATGCACAGTGCATGAGAAATAAATATAAAATGGAATTTTTCAATTCACATTTTGTCATATTTTACAAAGTAGTCTTAAAAAAAAAGATGTATTATGGTGAAATATAAGAACTGTTGCTGCAAATTCAATACATTAACACAAAAGTGTACAGTAGGTGCCTTCGATTAGGAAGTTGGGTGAGCTGCTGAAATTATATCATCCATGATCTCTTTCTTTTCAAAGGTATAGGCATTTTAAAATAGAAGGCACTTTAAAGGCTAATTAAATACTTGGGCTTTCTGGGCACTTTGTGTTGATGACTAGAGCAGTGGTCCTTAATGTGGCTGTCATTTTCATTTTGCTCTAAGAGAAACTTTATTGCATGAAATAAAAGTGGCAGGTACCCATAAAGAGTGGAGTACTTATATCCCAAAGTGGCACTTAGTTTACGTTTGTACGTTATTCTTGTGAACGTCTGAGCTGAAAACGTGTGCATGTTCACCATGTCCCTGACCTTGATCTGCAAACTTTCATACACAGTGAGTTGTGATATTTGTTATGAATTAACAAAAGTTGTTGATATCTAAACTACTATAATAATAGGTACCATCATAATATACTATTTACTTATAGTAAATATACTAATATACTTTTTATGAGGAAGATGTATTTCCTGTGCCTTTCCAATGCTAAATTGTAAGAAAAAAGTGAAAGTCAGTTTCAACATGTTTATTCTCACATGTGTGAGTGAATAATATTTGAAAACTGTGAAAATAACTGTATATACTGTATTAGCTGTAATAGCCAGCTTAGACCTTTTTCTTTCAAACTGCCTTTTCCTCAGTGCCTCTGGCTTGACGCTTTTGGTGATCTTTGTTTTTTTTAAACTCTGCACTGTAATTTTTTTTTTATTCTTTGCATCATGGATTTGTCTCTTCTTCACTCTGTGTGATTTTGCTAGCAGCTCCAGAATGCTTGCATGTGCTTAATGAACATCTTGCCTCCTGGAGAGGTTTTTGTGCAAACTGATGTGGGAAAAAAACACATTTGCTTTTTGTAAAAAAATAAATAAATAATATGAATGTGTGCAAAAAAGTGAAGTAAAATTTTTACATGAATAGTGTCATTATTTTCACATTATGATTATGTGACTTTTGTGTTAGAGATTTGTCTGGAGAACCCTACATGGCCATTTCAACTCAGGAAGAGCTGCATTTAGCTGATCAGGTATGTTGGGAGAAGGGAAAACAATGTTTTTATCAAAGAATTCAAAGAATTGATTTACTTAATAGACTGTAAATAAAATTAAACTGCATACAAACACATTTTATTATTATAAATTAGTTTATTTCACAGATGGTTTCAGGTTCTGTAATGTCTAAGGATCTTTGTTCTTCTTCAGTCCTGATCGATCTGCCTTTATGCTGCCCTGATGCCATGCTCTCCTGATCACTCTTACCCACTTAAAATTTTGGATGTTGTGCGGAAATTATGCTTTGAGTATGGGGTGCCAAATGAATGTTAAAGTGTAAAGCCATTCCTATTTTGTGGAGCATAAGGACTTGGGGGGGTTGCGGCATCACTTCCTGAGCCTATGCCAATTTGACCATTTGGCATATCTTGACTCCTGACTCGGGGACACACAAAAAAACCTCACAAACAAACATGCACCGGTACTGCTTATAACTCCTGAACATGAAATATCAATCCAAAGCATCTACAGAGACTATAATGTACACAGTGATCATGCTGATATGTGCAGCATGTTCAGGGTTCACTGTAACTAGATCTGTGGAAACATGGCAGTCATTATTCGGTGACCTGCTGTCAGCTCATACACACTGGCCTCTGGCAGCAGGCAAGTCAGTCTAGATCAAGATTATATTACAAATTGTAATGAGGTCAAATGTAAGGTCAAGCTACTGCAAAATATAGCAGATGGGTATCGACCCTACTGCAAAAAAGGAGCAATGTATTTTATAGGCTTTTTTTTATTATTATGTCACTATTCAGAGTGTATTACTGGAGTTTAAAGATCATTAAAAAAAATTTTTCTTGTGGTTCATTACTAGTAAATATGTCTGAACATTTTTATGTTTATTTTCATAGAAATCTGGTAAAGCATATGTATACTAGTTTATTGGGGTATTCTTCAAATCAGTTACATTTTATTTAAATAACAAAGCTGGAAATGAAATATAAATAAATATACACTTACTGTTATTACACTTAAGTATTATTTTGGAATGTTGGTAATTATTGGTTAAAAATTTCTTTTTATTTTTTGCATGCCTTATTGCCTACGTTTGTGGATACTTCTATCTATCTATCTATCTATCTATCTATCTATCTATCTATCTATCTATCTATCTATCTATCTATCTATCTATCTATCTATCTATCTATCTATCTATCTATCTATCTATCTAATTAATTTGAATATTATTTCAATTAAATATGCAATATACTGTTACTTGATTACATTAATAAGAAATAATTAATTTATTTATATCTTCAAAGTATTCATTACAAAATTTGAATTTTACTCTTTGTGCCTTGTGACTGTGACACCATACAGCAGTTCAATGTGTTCTATGCATTTAGTTTAAAGCTGATATATTTACTAGGTATTTTACTTCAATTTGATTAATTGACAAACTATGCAGCTTAACACATTTTCCCTTGGGGAATAATAATGGACTATCTCTCACTTTCTCTCTCTCTCTCTCTCTCTCTCTCTCTCTCTCTCTCTCTCTCTCTCTCTCTCTCTCTCTCTCTCTCTCTCTCTTTCTCTCTCTCTCTCTCTCTCTCTCTCTCTCTCTCTCTCTCTCTCTCTCTCTCTCTCTCTCTCTCTCTCTCTCTCTCTATCTTTCTCTCTCTCTCTCACACACACACCCATGCGTATTGTATATGACTGCTGCATATTAAGGACAGCAAACTGTTTTATTTGAGTAGTAAAAAAATAAATAAATAAAAAAAATAAATAAAATAATAAATATGATGTTGCATGTCTGATCATAGGGTTATAAGTTCAAATATTAGCACCAATAAACTGCCATTGCTGGGCTACTGAGAAAAGCCCTTTATCCTCAACTAAGCTGCATAAATGAGATAATTGTCGCTCCGGATAAGAATGTATTTCAAGTGCCACAAATGTAAATGTAAATGAATACTTTATATTAAAATTTTTTTAAAAGATTTAAATATCCAAAGTTATTTTGGATTTACAATCTGAAATCAGAGAAAAGAAGATAAAAGGACAATCTCACTTTCTCTGACTCACTCCAGTCCTAATATCTAATGATGCCAAAATACCATCAAGATATGTTGTCTTCATCCACCCACATCTCTTTCAACATTTTTCTCATATGTTAATGCTAGAAAGCTATCTGCACATGATCTGATTGCATTGAACAAAATGGGATGCAACTTGTTTATCTCAGAAACAACAGAGTTTGATCTGAATTTATTTTGAACAGGCGTAGGATAGGACATGTGCAGGATGCAGGATATAAATATTGCCACAGATGAGAGCTTAAGAAAAAAAAGACAGGGATGGGGGTATCTTAATTACATGCTTACTATGTGTGTGTGTGTGTGTGTGTGTGTGTGTGTGTGTGTGTGTGTGTGTGTGTGTGTGTGTGTGTGTGTGTGTGTGTGTGTGTGTGTGTGAGTGAGAGTGGCTCTAGAGGGCGTGGGAAGAAAGTTAATCTACATTCTATTCAAACCATATTCTCTATACCTTGTTCCTACTCTTCCAATCAACAATTTTATGTAGCCTTCAGGCAACGGTAACCTTGAAATTGATTAGGCAAATAAAGCAACTACGAGAAAAAAAGTGAGGACTAAAGACAAATAGCACTCTGGAAGGTAGTTATGAAATAACATTAACAAGGGATGAGGGTTGGAGTAATCACTGTTGAATCTTGTGCCTATACATTTAGTCAAACTGTGTATTCCTACACTACACTCTAATAAAACAAACGATAGCAATATTTCTCTTAGTTTTAGCTTTCAATCTTAAAACTGGCTCAATCACTGAAGTTCTTAAAAAAGCCAGGGCTAGACCCTGAAGAGCTCAGTAATTACAAACCTATTTCTAACCTGCCTTTTCTGGGCAAGCTACTCAAGCATGCAGTAGCAGCTCAGCTCAAAGAACACTTAGCCTTCAGTGACCTGCTTGAGGAGTTTTAGTCGGGGTTTTGGACAAACCATAGAACTAGAACTACACCTGTCAGGGTTGCAAATGACTGGTTGGTTGCAGCTGAACAGATTTGTTTTGTTGGACCTGACTGTTGCTTTTGAAATTTAGCCCAAAACATGCTCTAGCATACTCTGTTTAAATCCTATGTACAATCTTTAAATTTAATAGACAGTGATTTGTTTTTTTTGTGATAGCTTCTTCCTTTTCTTTCTGCTGCTCTGGTTATGGGTTGCCACAGCAGATCATCTGTCTCCATACTATTATTGCTATATTATTATATTTTATGTGCTCATGACCTCTGGTTTCTGGTATTTTCTGTATTTAAATTAGAGTCTACATTTTGTCTTATGGTCTAATATTTAATACAATTAACAGCTGTAATGTGAATAAAATAACTATTGTTCTTCTTCTTCTTTCGGCTTCTCTCATTAGGGGTCGCCACAGTGTATCATCCTCCTCCATTCCCCACTGCCCTCTACATGCAATCCAACCTCCACCATAAACCAGTCTGTTGTTCCTACTGCACACTTCACTGCTGTCACACTGTCCTTATACATGTCCTGCACCACCCTCACATACTTCTCTGACACACCGGACATCCTCATACAGTACCACAACTCCTCTCTCAGCACCCTGTCATACGCTTTCTCTAAATCCACAAACAAACAATGCAGCTCCTTCTGACATTCTCTATACTTCTTCATCAACATTCTCAAAGCAAATAATACATCTGTAGTGCTCTTCCTCTGCATGAAGCCATACTGTTGATCACAGATGGTCACCTCTTCTCTCAGCCAGGCTTCCACTACTCTTTCCCATAACTTCATGGTGTGACTGATCACCTTTATTCCCCTGTAGTTACTGCAGGTCTGCACATCTCCCTTATTCTTAAAGATAGGTACCAGTACACTCCTTCTTCATTCCTTAGGCATGCTACCGGTATGTCATCTGGTCCAAACTTTCCACTCTTCATCCTCTTAATCGCTGCTCTCATTTCCTCCTTAATAATCCTATCCACTTCTTGCTTCACTATCTCCACATCATTCAACCTTCACTCTCTCTATCTCATTTTTCTCATCCATCAGTTGCTCAAAATACTCCCTTTACCTTCTCAACACACTCTCCTCACTAGTCAACACATTTCCATCTCCATCTTTTATTGCTCTAACTCTCTCAGCACGTCCTTCCCAGCTCGGTCCCTCTGCCTGGCTAATTGTTTCAAATGCTTTTCTTCTTCCTTATTGTCCACCTTTTCATACAGCTCCTCATATGCCTTTTCCTTTGATTTTGCCACATCCCTCTTCACCTGCGGCCACATCTTCTTGTGCCCCTGCCTACTTTTCTTATCCCTTTGCTGATCCCAATCCTCTTTTGCCAACCTCTTTCTCCTCATGCTTTCCGGCACATTCCGCCACTCCTATACGTCACCCTATAATCCTCCTTCTTCTTAAAATAAGCATTTACCACTGCTATTTCCATCCTTTTAGCGAAATTTACCACTATCATCCGTCTCATTAAAGCCATACCTACCCATCACCTCCTCATCACCTCTGTTCCCTTCACTTACATGGCCTTCATTAAAGTCTTTCCCAATCACTAATCTTTTATTCCTAGGTACACCATATACCGCTCCTTCTAACTTACTTCAGAATTTTTCCTTCTCCTCCATCTCACAACCCACTTCATCAACTCTTCAACTTCATGTTCATCACCCTATCAGAAACTCTCTTCACCTCCACTACACTACACCGTACTCTTCCTTCAGGATCACCCCTACACCATTTCTCTCTTCATCCACACCATTGTAGACATGTTTAAATCCCCCTCTATTGTTTCTGGCCTTTTCCTTTTCCACTTGGTCTCCTGAACACACAACATGTCTAACTTTCTCCGGCTCCATCATATCAGCTACTTCTCTCCCTTTACCAGTCATAGTACCAACATTTAAAGTGCCCACCCTAACCCCCACTCTCCTACACTTCTCCTTTTCCTGCTGTCTCTGTAGACGTCTTCCTTCTTTCCTTCTCCTCCTTCGGCTAACAGTAGCCCAATTTCCACCGGTACCCTGTTGTGTAACAATACCTGTGGCATTGGTAACAGTATGAAATTTAGGTTTGTGATCCGCATGTGTGATTTGGCACATGTTTAATGCTGGATGCCCTTCCTAACACAACTATCTCTATTTATCCAGGCTTAGGACCAGCACTAAGAGTGCACTGGCTTGTGCAACCCTAATGGCTGGGATGTACGATTTTTTCATTTTTTTTATTGTAATTTTTTTGTGATAGTTATAGGTCACTATTGTGACCTATGTTAGACTGCTCTCAACTCTCTTATGCTTGGTGCTCATTCCCTTGCCTGGTGTTATTTAATTCATGCTCCCCTTTGGCAATATCTTAGACAAGCAAATTCTGCAGTTCTATTGTTATGCTGATGATATTCAGATTTACTTCTATGCCTGCCCTCACACAGACTGCCTCCTTCTGCACTGGATGACTTCCTGACTAACCTAAAGACCAGAATAAGTACAAACATACTGAGGTGCAATAATAACAAATCTGATGCCATACTAATTGCATCCTCAGCCACCCTAAAGCAAATAAAGCACCACTCACTGATCTCCTCTGACTTTAATAAATCCACGTCATGTTAGTATGACCTAGTGTCACTTTAGATTTCATAAGCCATTTCATTTGCATATTAAACACTACCAAGGCTTTTTCGGTTAACCTCTAGAACACTACTAGACTTCATTCCTCCCATTTCCTATATGTGCCAGAGAGACTTGCCCTTGTATTTGTTATATTCAGACTTGATTATTGTAGCACTTTTGTTTACAACTGTCCAGTTCAAGTTGCAGTGCCCATAGGAATAAATCCCCCTTAAAATTAAACATTTACACTACCTGCCTGTTTTTTTTTTTTCCAAATATTGTAAAAAAATACTTATTTTGGGGTTCTGGCCCTGTTTTCTAATGTAGATTTCTACTTCCATAACTTCTCTTTCAGAACTTATATCTGCTATGCTTTTGTTTCTTCTCAGTGACACTATATAAGACATGACTTTTAGTGTGGCTGCCACAAAACTCAAAAACACTTTCCACCTCCATTTCTCCACTGCATGAACTCCCCTTTTCTATATTACATACAAGTAAAACCTGTGCTTTCTACTCATATACATTAATGACTCCACATGCAATCATCCCACCATGCCGCTGCTTTTTTAATGTCATATATGCAATATGTTTATTATTATTATTATTTGTATTATTATTATTATTATTATTCATAATAGTAATTATTATTGTTGTTATTTTGTTGTGGTTGTTGTTGCTATAATCATTGTATAGATTATTAAATAGTAAAAATAAATATTAGTATGCTTTGATGTGCCTGCAAATTGTTCTTGGGTGCTTCTGAATAAAATTATGATAAAAAATAATATGCTATCAATATTTCATTTATTTTAATTTTGAATATAAGCAACTCAAAACAACTCTGTGTTATAATAAGTTCTCTCCATCCTTTATTTCTCTCTCAGTGTCACCACAACCATCAAGGTCATATGGGCTCCTGGCCAGTAAACATTTTTTTACAGATTTTATTGTGGTCAATTTAACCTGCTCATAAAAGCAATTCTTGAGTGGTTGATAATATGCACCTTAGAGGCAGCTACAGTGCGAGCATCAACAAATTATCAATGGAGCAAAGCTTACACTGCATCTAATTATATGTATTTCTTTCAACCCATGCACACTATTATGAGGAAAAAGTCCTATTTATAAGCATTATGTTTCACATTGCATATACTGGACCTTATAAGGTCCTTAATCTCCATAGTCTTTTAGTATAACACAGTAAGTGAACACAAAGCTTTGCAGTGACTGTTTGTGAATTAGTCACACATAATTGAAGTTCTTGAAAAGCCTTCTCAGATATAAAGTAAGAACATTTGAATTATCACACAGCACACCTGGTTATCTGAAACATATTATTAAAGATTCAATAGCGTGAATAGTTGAGGTAGGGAGGAGATTTTGTAAAGGGTGGGGGTTGAGATGGAAAATGTTTTGGATGGAAAATGTTACTCTGAATCACACTATGCATTCAAAGCCTTAAATTATATCTAATTAAAAACAGCTATAATTAACTTACATGCTGAAAGAGAATAAAAACCCCCAAAATAAATGTTCATCAGTGTAATGGTTTAGATACTGACATGCCCAGGTGTGAGAATGCCCCATATCCAGGGAAAGAGGACAATAACTGTTGTAAATGAAGGTAAGGTTTCACATGAATTGACTGTGCAGTCTTATGCAGGTGGACAGCATGGCTCATTCAAAGTCTTATTTTCAGTGTTCATAGCGTTTTTCTCTTTGGTAAATTTTCAGTTCATGAAGACAATGAATTAAATGATCATTTGTAGAACTCGGATGCAGCAGAGACGTGCATTATTGTGTTTACATCACTGTTAAAACCTTTGTGGGGACCTTGCTCACTCAGCAACAACCACCACAGCAAAACAGAAAATAATGAGCATACATTATGATTGAGCGTTAAACAAATTTAAGACACAGAATAAAAGTTATGATCAGCATATATTTCAGACATTAGCACTTGACACTTATGTACTTAATGGCCTGAAAAATAAATGATTTATAGTCTTTTCCAAGCACAAAAAAGACTATTTAAATTACAGTCCCTGAATACAAGAACAAGTATGGATCTTCATTCTGTTTTAAGCTGTGACATTTTTTGGCTGTTAACATTTCCCTATTTAACACTGTTGGCATTATATATTTTTTTAACACTAAGCTTGACCAAATGACATTTTCTGCCAAAAGACCCAGGGTTACAAGACTATGTTGATTTAAATCACAAAAATTATGTAAGACTAGGTAAGGATAGGCTGCACACATTTCACTGAAAAGCGCTGTAGTGCATGTATACATAATATGCACAGGGTTCTTCAAGTGTGAATCACAGTTCATATAAAAACCCATTTTCTTCAAACTCAAACATTTATAGTGCTTGCAACTTATTTTGAATCTGAGAGAGAAGACAATCTCTACGAATATCAAGTAATATGAACTGATTAATATCTCCAAAGAGCCATAGGAGCCATCCTAACTCAAATTCAAGGCTCTACAGCTAAAATGTATTTTATGACATACGTCTCAAAGAAACTCCCATTCACTGAAAGAAAGGCAGCAACAGGAAGCTTATTTGACTATCACAAAACCAGTTAAGCACCTATCCACATGAGCATAAGCGACCTTTTTATTAATGGAGTACAATTGTTTGCAACCACACTGTTCTTTTAAATAAACCAGACTTTCTGTATTTTATTCCATCATTGGGATTTTGAATATTCCAAGCTTTTGTTCTCTGATTAAAACTAGGACATAAGATTACTTCTGAAGAGCTTATAACCTAGTTTGAATGTGAGACAGTGATAAATAGGAGACAGTGTCTAGTTCAAGCTCAGGTCACTGTCAATCCTTTGTAATGCCATGTAGGTAAGCCTACGTAACTTCCTGCAAAAAAAGTTACTCTGGGTATCTTTCTTTACATCTACTGTACCTCAGTCTGCTGTAAACAGATTGCAGGAACTGTTGGTCAGTTATAAAGACAGATTGCAGGTTAATCGTTGTAAAGGCAGACTAGTAAATGCATTTAAAAATTGAAAAATGTGTCATATTTTATCAGAACATACTTGTTTACATATACTTGTTTAGATAGATAGAAAGCATCAACATTAAATAAGCAATAGCTAGAATACTGCTTAAGAAAGCATTTTCCACTGAATGGAACAATGTGCAAATAAAAGGTTTTATTCACTATAGTCATTCTTTTCAGTACAGCTTTGCTCATGGTTAAATTCTGTTTATGTGTTCCACCAAATCTGGGTGGTCAGCCATGGTCACATGCATTTGCCATAATGAAAACATTCCCTTGAACTTGCATTTCATGATGCATGAGAAGGGTGAGTTTCTGAATGGAGATTAAAATGATGCAGATTTAGTGCTTCACAGCAGTTCCCACTATAAAGACCAACCTGGATGCATAGCATAAATGAATGTGAACAGATGGCCCAATCCTCTAGACTCAGGGTGAAGCCATAATGGATTGTAACAATTGTGTGGAACATTTGGATGTGGCTGCACAGTGGTCTCTACACAGGGTAAAACAGGATATTGCAGTACTCTAGTGTATTAGAGGAGACAGTAAAATGGGACCATGTGCTCAGGTGAAAGGCATGCCATGAAAAGACAGACTGTGTATTTATGTCTTCCAACTAAAATATTCAACATATCATTTTAGCTGATAAATCTTAAACATAATATATCTTTTCTGAAAGATGTTTTGACAGTATGAAACAACTTGTAGATCTTGTATAGATTTTGCATGGGAACCACAGTTGGCTGAAATTACATATTGCTAAAAGCATGAGAGAAAAGTTTTCCCCCATACAGATACTAAACTAGTGCTGAATAGTGCTTTTATATTTAATATTGACTTTGTCACATGGAAACCCATAAGAGAAGCATTTTCTTTCAATATTCTTGTATTTACCAGCAGTGAATAGCTCAGGAGTGCAGGCTGGTGACAGACCGATGCCCACCCTTCCCCTTCTCATTGTGGCAGCATGAAGTCCATGCGCTTAAGAGCCAATTATTCTCATCTTTAATTTACATTTTGTGAGAGTCTAGTCATCAATCAAAGCAGCTCCTCCATTTTTATAGCCTTTGAGTTATTGAAGTGAGACATCCACAGCAGAAGGAACAAAGAAAAAAAGCATTGTCAACTGACAATGAAAAATGCTTATAGCAGGCAAGAGACAGGCAGCGTCTGTAAAGGTCCAAAGTGTGTGTGTGTGTGTGTGTGTGTGTGTGTGTGTGTGTGTGTGTGTGTGTGTGCATAACAAATCCTCCTATAGATACACGTATATTGAACCTATCTTGCATTAAAATTAATACATTAAGTGAGCTCTGATCAATACTTAATTACAAATACAGTATCGCTGACAAAGAAATGTCTACATTTTCAACTGACTTCTTCGATTTAAAAAAATACTCTGTTTATGAGATACACACACATTGTACAATTCAAGTTCTACTATGGGGTCATGTAATATTGTATTTACTTGGTGAGCAGTGGTCACAGCATTATTTGCTATTTTGGAAAAACGTTAAATTAATTATTTGTAGTGAAAGAAATATAGTGTTATTAATTTACTTATTTATATGTTGCCACAGGTGCACTGCCACTTACCTCCTAATTATGACAGCTGGACAATCAGATGCTTCTAAAAATTCTTAGATACATTTTCCAGGAAATAAAATAAATAATAAATTATTGACCTACTGGAATTTTCTACTGGAACAGATAATGAATCTGTCTCATGGTTTTTGTCTCATTATGAAATGTCCTTTATAAATAAAGTAGATGCCATGGTTGGTTTACAGAATGAAATGCATAGTAGCATCCAAAATATTATACTAACATTATATGGACAAAGGTTTATGGACACCTGACCGTAAGATTGATTTGTGGTAACAGTTTGGAGAAGAACCACAGATGGTGGAAAAATCAGATGTCCCAATACTTTTGTAAAATACAGTGATTGTGGAGTTGTAAAAATGAATACATTTAGCCTTGTGTTTATAGCATTGACCTCATCTGTAGCCAGAATCAATTCCATGTCACATTAAATATTTATTGTCCTTTTAATGCCATGTCAGCATTATTGGCTCTCTAAGGAGGCAAAATTGAACATTCAATAAAATCTTACAATATCACACTAATAAAATCTTACAACACTTTTAACAAAATCTACACCAAAAGCTACATGAGGTCCTTCACTTTTATATTTATTCATTTTCCTGATGGGTCAGTTTGACCGACCCTCTGCCTGCCAACCAGAAATCCATGTTACATTTACCAGTTAAAAAGATAATTATAAATAAATAATGCAAATTAAAAAAATTGTTTCATAGTTTCTAAAAGGTTCTTTTTAAAAAAGTTGTTCATGCCTTGATATTTTTCTAAAAGAAAATACTCTCTACTTGGCAATTGTACAATTTTCAGGTCCTTTGTATAATGCAATATTTCCATGCTTGTAAACACTACGGATTTCCAGAACATGCTGCCTTAAGCAGGTAATCAAACTCCTCTGAAGTGTGAAGTCTGAAAGGTGATGAAAGAAGGGGTTCTGACTGCTATTGGCATGTTTCATCACTCTTTGAAAGTAAAAAAAAAAAAAAGGTGTAAGACAAAGATTCCCTTGCGGAACTACAGAAATTATGCAGTATATTTATAAATATTCTATATATTTACATACATTTGAACAAAATAGAATGCATGATGCATTAAAGCTGTTGTAGAACACTGCCCAATGACTTCTGCTGTTTGTACACAGCAGTTCCTAGAACAGTTATTTGATATGAAGGGATTTAGATTAGGATCGATTTGCACTATTGCACTGGGTCTCACTAGCAATGAAATGTACACAAAATGAGCAACATTGCTTTACTGGGCTGCAAGATAAATTAATGCAAGAATGAATTTTATCCAAAGTAACACCATACCCAAAGCATTCCATAAGGCAGAGCAAAGTCATAATTGAGGTGGTTTACATTTTTTTTTTTTCATTAATATTTTTTTTTATTACAATACATTATATTTCAGATAACATGGATGCATATGTACCATAAGTGTTTGTGACAACAGAAAAAAAAAAGCTCATTCTTTGGCCTTTAGTTTCTTTGGGCAAAACTTTTTTATTTGTTTAGTCTTTTTTTTTGCATGAATGCAAACATTTACACATTCAGAGTTAGGCAAGGACAGTCTCTCTTCGCCTCAGTGCTTTATCAAGAAGCACAGAGAGGAAATGAGTTGGAGGCAAACAGCAGCTTGTTGTACTTTATTGCTTCTGATAAGCACCACAATGAAATAGAAAGTGAATAAATACCCAGGCAAAGGCACAGACATTTTGATTCATTTCATCCCTTTAGAATCAAAATGCCAATGTTTTCCTTATTGTGTTTTGTCCCTTTAATGTTTATCTTGTAGTGTGTAGTATGTTGTTTGTAATATATTTCATATCTGTGTCCCATCCTCTTGTGCACACTAACAGAAATTATGGTTTCTGCAACCAAAAATAGAATATTATTAAATATAGATCGGAAACAGAGCCTAAATGATTACCATGAAAACATAACTACTTCTTCTTTCCTTTCTGATATGAAATATAAGAATAGATAAAGCTAAAATACATGACTAGAGTAGGGTGTTGAGCCAAAAACCTTGCACCAGTACCATCTTTTGAAGTCAGATTATAATACTCATACTAAAATTAGTAGCTTTCTGAATAATAAGCAGTTAGTTGCAGCAAAAAGATTATTTATTATAGTTGAAAGTCCATACAGCTTTATTTAATAAACCCATCATTCATGAGGTTTTGGTTTTAAAAATTAAGTGTCTTTAATGTCAATAATGTGAAATAAATACAAAACACATTATAATTTTCATTTCATGTTGTTTGTGCATTATCATGCCAAAAATACACAAATTTACGTCACAGTGTTAATTTAAATGCCATAAATCTTATTATATGCATATTCCATCAGTGCATACAGTAACTTTAATACTACCACCACCACTGCCAATACTACTACCACTACTACTACTGAGACACCCATTACTAATCTGTTGTACCAACTGTCTAAATTACAAAGTGTGTTGTGTAGATATACCCATATCAACTGCTGGCAGAAGCTTTTTCCAGATAAGAATCCAATTAAATCTACAGCAGCTGTAGTTATATTCTGCAAATACACTGCCAAACATATATTTTGCACAAAAGGACACATACTGACCACATTCTTCACAACACAGCAAGAAGAATTGAGCACAATTACAGGTATAGCTAGTGGAGAACATGTAACAGAAATTGACGGTGGGAATCAGGGACTGGATTGATTTTGCAGTGCCTCCAGGATGTGAATGGGTTTTTATGCTCAACAGAATAGTACTTTATCTAATCTGTGCTCTGTGCTCTGGACAGGATCCACACAGAGCGGTTGCTATTTAAAGGCATCTGTAAGTGTTGTGCCAATGTTTACTCCAGCAGATTGTAGCTGTGTATTATGGAATTATTATCTTGAACACATAGCTAGTAATCTCTAGTAATAAACATAGGATTTCTCAAATAAATACAGTGGCAGTAAATACATACACTGATCAGGACACTTTTCCTCATTCATGTAATGTGGTTTATGTATATTTACTTAATATAAATGCTTTTTATTTGTTTGTTTTTCTTTGTTTCAATGACTATGGATGTGATAGAAATTATATACAGACAATTAAAGTACATGCATGCAAAAAGTGCAAGACAAAAAATAGTACAACACCACAAAAATGTCTGAAGTGCCATTGGCTGTACAAAATAGATGCAACAATGTGATAGAAAAATGTTGTAAAAATGTGAACACAACATACTTTACCACTATACACTGCAATAGCAAGAGTGCAGTCATCAGGATGCAGTTTAGGCAATTTATTGAAAGGTTTCCAGACAAATCCAATATGTGAATCAAAATAAATTAATTTCAGGCAATGGGTCAAATGATCAGCAAATAACAGAGATCAGGTAAACAAAAGATGTAAAACATGGAACAGCACCAGAGATAAAAAAAAAAAAAGAAAAAGAAAGAAGAAACCCAGATAACAAGACTTGATACAGTCTGAGTGTATACACAAACAGTGCTAAAACTTCATGGCGAATCTCTGATGGAAAGTCCTTTTAATTGTGTACTCTGTGTGTGTGTGTGTGTGTCTGTGAGTGTGTGTGTTGGGGGGGGGAATGTATAATTGTGAACAGGTGTGTCTTATTAAAAGCTGAGCTACTGTGAGTGTGGATCAGTTTAGGGAGTTGTAGTCTTTGGAGTATTTTGTTTTAGTGTCTTTTGATCGTTTTAGTAATGATCAATTAGCAAAACTAGATATGGAAAAATTGCAAAGGAAGTAGATTGTTGCTCAGTTCATAATAACAATGTGTGTGGGGAAGAAGTCTAATGGCTTGTGAAAAGAAAACTGTTACATAGTCTGGCTATGTAGGGCCTGAACATATTTATTTATTTTTTTTTTTTTTTGCCAGCACATGTGTCATGATTGCCAAGGCAAATTATTCAGATCACTGAAAATCTTTACATTTATACTTAAATGTTTTTTTTCTTATGCATTGGTTAAGTAGCTTTTATAGCCATTGCAATCATATACAGTACATAAAGTACACAGTAAAACAAAACAAGGTTCCTACATGAGACAACATAACTTTACACTAGACAACACAAAACTAATAAGACATAAATAGGCCTACACACAGGATTACATAAAGTGCACGTGTGCAAGTGTGTGCAAACAAGGTTTGAGCAAACAACACAGCACAATTAGAAGAATATCACATAGTGATGGCATAACCAGATCTTTGAATTAAATATAATATATATTTGATGAGCATCTGCTTCTAGTCCATGTTAGCATCCTATCAGCAGATGTGGAATATGCCTTTGATAAGACCTTGTATGATAAAACCTTGCATTAAAGTGATAGTCGACACAGCTTTCAATTTCTAACAGTCTGAGATGTGTAGGAATATGCAGAGGCGGATTTCTTACCATTAAAGAATGGGAAAGCCAAACACGATCTTCTGGGTAATGTGAACAAAATAACACCAACTTATTCTTCGTTATTGTGGGAGTTGTTCGCAATGAATTAATTGTGCAGAAAGTGGGAGAGATAATATTTAATGATTTGTTTAAGATCAAATGCACTCTTGCGCGCACACACACACACACACACACACACACACACACACACACACACACACACACACACACACACACACACACACACACTTGATAATAATGCCCTCACGGAAAATCAATGAAGCAGACAGTACAAGTTTGTTTAATTAATAAATGTGTCTCAGTACAAACTGGGTCTCCCAGTGGAAGAAATGCAGTGTGGGTAGCAGATTTTTTTCCTCCCTGGCTGTGAATTATGAGTTAAATTTCGATTATATGATTAGAGAAAAAAGAAGGTAGGAGATGAGGTCCCTGCAGATGAGTTCTTCACTTCACAATTCACCTCCTCACATCGATTAAGATGTGAACTTTTACAATTCCAGCAGTCCACATTCAGCTCAGGGGGCCTTATCTGAAATTAAAAAAGTGCCCTTTTCATGCACTTTGAAGTTCCTCACAGCCACTCAAATACTTTCATTGGGTG
>NC_139574.1:14470588-14710588 GCF_946808225.1 Silurus aristotelis
TTCTAAAACTTTGTCCACATAGAGAAACTGATCTTTTCTGTAATGTTTTGTTATAATGCTGGTATATGTACAACATATGTTCACATAGCTAATACTGTTCAGTTAAATTAAATTAATGTTTTTTTTGTATTTATTTGTATAGCGCTTTTAACAATGGACATTGTCTTAAAGCAACTTTACACAGATAACGTGGTAATAAAGACTGAATAAGATTGTTCTTTATAAGTGTAAGTTTGTCCATAATGAGCAAGCTTGTGGCAACTGTGGCAAGAAAAAAGTCTGTGAAATGGCAGAAGGAAAAAATCTTGAGAGGAACCCATCCTCATCTGGTTGGCACTGAATGTTTATTACAGCTAAACTATGTTGAGGTGCAGTGATGGTAATCAAATGCAAACTGTAGTCCTGAGTCAGTGTAGCAGATTGTTGACATTAAGTAGTGTCTAAATCCATCTACAAAGCTCCTGTCTTACTCCATAATTTAATGGATCCCCAGGCCATTGATGAGAAACCTCCCCGGCTGCACAGAGAGAGCTCCATTTGAAGAGAACACCATCCAGAGGCAGGCCTGGACGAAGCTGGCAGATCCAAGAAAAGTAGAGGGTCAGGAACACTGGTCACTGGTGCCTCACGAGCATGTTTAAATCGACAAAGAGAGATGGCAGCATAACTAAAAGGGAGAGACAAAGGGTAACACAGACATTAGGGATCTCTGGGATAAGAGACGGCCCACCTCACCATTGTCAACAAACCTGAGTGAACACGTGAGAGTGAGGGGACGACAGCTCACTGAACACTTTATATCCATTAACCCTCCAGATCTGCTACTTTACTCAAAAAACTACCAATCAAAGGCTTGACTTTATAAAATGTTTTTAGCCTCGACTTGAACACTAATTGGAAGGCTGTTCCATAACTGTGGGGTTTTGTAAGTACAAGATTTGCCCCTTGCTGTAGCCTTCATTATTAGAGGTACCAACAAATAGCCTGCCCCTTTTCTAAGTAGGCGTGGGGGATAATAATGGCACAAAATTTCATTCAGATACTGCTGCTCAAGACTGTTAAGTGCTTTATATGACAGTAGTAGTATTTTATAATCAATGCGAGATTGAATTGAGAGCCATTGTAGACTGATTAAAACAGGGGTGATGTCGTCATATTTTTTAAATATAGTAAGGACTTTTGCTGCTGCATTCTGGATTAACTGAAGTTTATTTATGTAAATACTAGAACACTTAGAGAGTAAAGCGTTACAGTAGTCTAATCTAGATGTAACAAAAGCATAAACTGGTTCCTCAACATTTTTAAGCTGATCACTCTCATCTGGCTTTGCTGAAACATACAACTGTGTTAGTATAAAATTGAATCCAATATCATGTTTAGGTATAATTTCACCCAGAAACAGCATATATAAAGAGAAAAGCAGTGGGCCTAAGACAGATCCTTGCGAATCAACATTGTTTTATTTTTACAAATACATTCTTATTTATAGTTCTCTCTTGCACATATTATACAGTTGGTTTACTGGTTGGCGCTATTATGTGTTTTGTGTATTTGTCCTACACTGTCTTGTATTGTCAGGTGCACTGTACTTTGTCTTGTACTGTTTGCACTCGGTTGCACACAATGCACTTTATGTTGATAGGACAACTTACTTAGTCCTTACTTAGTCCAACTTTGTTTTCTGCTATGTAGCTCTATGTTGTGTGATGTAGCTCTATGTTGTTTTAGGTAAAACCAGGGTTCTGGAGAAACGTTGACTCGTTTCACTGTGTACTGTGTAAGCTTTATATGGTTGAAATGACAATGAACACTTCTTGACTTGACACCAAACCTTACCTCAAAGAGTGTGGAGAACTCACGATTTACATCAACAAACTAATAGTGATCAGTCAAACAAGACCTAAGCCAGGAGAAAGCTGTTCTCTTCATTTCAACAAAGCAAGGAGGAGATTATGATCAATGGTGTCAAAAGCTACACTAAGGTTTAACAAAGCATGTAAGGAGACACAACCCTGATCAGAAGCCAATAGCAGGTAATTTACCACTTTAACCAGTGCTGTCTTTGTGATATGATGAGGCCTAAATCCTGTCTGATACATTTTGAAAATGCTATTCCTAAGTAGGTGTGAGCATAACTGCTGTGCTACTACAGGTGCAATACAGGTGCTTGTACAAATCATTGTGTGGAATTTTAAAATCTAGCAATATACGTATATGGAGTTTTTATGTATTAATATCAACAGTCTACTACAATGGCTCAGTGCCACAGGATGCATTTAGTCAACTATCACTACACATAATAACAATGATGGAACTGTAATAAATGGACATTCAGTGACATCCAGATTAGGAAGGGGTCCTTTTTGATTTTTTTTCCTCAAGGTCTTTGCTTGCCACAGTTGCCACTAGCTTGCTCATTAGGGACAAACTTACAATTATAAGAAACAAATTCATACAATTTGAAAAAAATCGCTTTATCTCTAATAATGTTCATTGTTAAAAGCACTTTACAAATAAAAAATTATTAAATTGAAGTAATATGTATTTATTTCAACAGCATACAACTCTTGATATAAGTGATAACAGAAATGATCCAGAATATTGAATGTAGTTATACATGGAGGAAAAGTACAGTATGACTTGCGTTTCAATTCATTAAATATGTAATTGTAAATAAAACATTTGTTAAAAGTAAGCTTTAAAAGTAAGTAAGCTTGTATCACTCTACCTCATTAGTGATTGCTCTTCTTTAACTGCATATCCTTATACCGTATATCCTTATATACCGATCAGGCATAACATTATGACATTATAACAGAATAACAGGTGAAGTAAATAACACTGATTTTCTTTTCATCAGATATTAAGCAGCAGCAAGTGAACAGTTTATCCTCAAGGTTGATGTGTAGAAGCAAAAAAAATGTGCAAGCATAAGGATTTAAGCGAGTTTGACAAGATGAAATTGTGATGGCTAGACCACTGGGTCAGAGCATCTCCAAAACTGCAGCTCTTGTGAGGTGTTCCTGGTCTGAAGTGGCCAAGGCTCATTGATGCATGTGGGGAGCAAAGCCTGGCCCATGTGATCCGATCCAGCTGACAAATTGCTAAAGAACTTACTATAATTCACACACACACACACACACACACACACACACACACACACACACACACACACACACACACACTTACAAACACACGCACTTGTCATAAGAAACTCAACGTTTCTAAAGATGTACTACTATGTAGAGTCAGAATTTGACACCAGAGGCCAGATGAATCCAATAAAATAGTGGTGGAGCAATGCTTTGGAGAAGGTTTTCTTGAAAGACACTGGGAAAGGCCAGATGACATTTTTCCAATATTCCAATTTGTCTAAATTTGATGAACATGTGCTTCGTGGCCTTAAATTCCTGGCTGACAGAAGTGGAACTGATGTGTCCACCTTCATGTGTGTCTTGCCTGGTATCAGGACTTCACCCTAGGATGTGCTTGTCATTGATAAACAAATCCTCACAGCCATGTTCTGAAATCAAGTGGGAAGCCAGCCAGGGAATAAAACTGAATATTTAATAAGTTTGTGATTGTTTGTGATTCATAAGGACATGTATGAATACATGTCCTTATATGTATCCTCATACTGATGCCTTTATAGCTCACGCTTCCTCCAGTGCATTTTGCTTGTGTGGAGAACTGTCCCTGTCATTAATCAGTAGATAGACTTTTGTTTTCATGCCTTTCTTATTCGCCTGATTATGGTTTCACTGAGACAATTAGATGAGCCAAAGAAATGTTTAAACTGTAAAACATTGACACTGTGCACAGCTCATAAGATCACAGTGTTGTAGTAGACGGCGTGCTGCTCAATACAAGGACATGATTTGTTGTCTGTGATGAACAAAAGCACTATTGTGTGTCTCTTTATCACAGAGGGAAGAAAAGGAGCTCATTGTCTCTTCATCTTTGTTCCCTTTTCATATAGTGTTAGACTGTAAATAGACCTGGGGTTGTAACCTCAAGGTCATCCCAATGGCAGCCCATATTTAATAGATGATCAGAGATGGATGTGCCTTTTCATACCTAACCTGTATACTTAAATTATTTTATGTTATACTTATAAACATCTACATTTACATAGGAATTTAGAGAGAGACAATCCACTTGTACAAATATATAATTTGCATTCTACATAAATTCTCTTCATGCAAAGGCTGGGACGTGAAATCTTACACGTATAAGTAAATGAAATGTAACAAATTATTGGGTAAATCTAAAATAGACTATTCTAAACAACTGTAAATGTCAGTTAATTATTTTTCTCTGCCCTTGGCATTTTATATATACAGGTATCTATGATTACGTGTGTATACTACTGTGTGTATGATTTATTCATCAGTTCACCTGCCACTGTGGCCCTTTTGCTCTTTATATATAGACTGAAACCAATAAAGATACAGTGGCTGTGTTATTATAGTAGCACTAGTCCAGAGTCAATAAAAATGATGAGCTTTTGCTGGTCAGGAGTGGCCACTAAACACTTTCAGCTTTTCTTCCCATGCATCGATTTGTAATGCGCTGGATGCTCACCTGATTAATAGTTGGCTGCCTTTGGGGAATAGGCTGCTCATGATCCGTGTAGCTCATTGAGGGAGGTTTACCTGCCTCTGCATTCAGATCAGACACATTATCAGGGTAAATGGCTTTGATTTAACCATGAGCACAGGGAAAGTGGGGTGTTTATTCAAAGAAAAAATGAGAGAGAATCAAAAGCAAATTAAAATAACAGCAATACACCCTGTTGTGTCGGCTTCCTAAGGGAAAATGCTTTTGAATTAGAGCAAAAATGCGAAAGACAGAATGAGAAGCCAATTAGACACTGCTGGATGCCTGTAATCAAGAATGGATTGGAAATAACACCCCCCTAAATCTTTTTTCTTTTGTGCCATAGATATAGAAGTGATGGCTAGACAAACTGCTGATGCTTTTAGCTGTGAGGTTTGAAAATTCTGGTGCCCCGATGTGATTAGTGAGCCTACTTCGCACTCCTGCCTCTCTCTTTCTCTCTCTCTCTCTCTCTCTCTCTCTCTCTCTCTCTCTCTCTCTCTCTCTCTCTCTCTCTCTCTCTCTCTCTCTCTCTCTCTTTCTTATAGACCTGCATTTGTACATAAAAAACACCATCACCCCCCACTCGCACATAAGCACACATATACACACACCACAATGACTCACCTTTTGTGAATCAAAAAATGAGTGAACAGCTTTATCCCCTCCATTCCTCTGCTTTCTTTAAAATGGCCAGGTGTACTGCTGAAAAGATTTGAGCCACCTTAAGCAGGCTGATTTGTCAACATTGGTGAAACCTCAGTGTGTGAAAGTGGTGCTAACAGGGGCAAAGAAACAGATAGGTCTTGTGAGAAAGATGAGACGGAATAAGATCACACTGTTTCGCCATTCTTTTCAATCGTTCTTTCACTTTCCACCCACATCCACTCAATACCAGATGCATTTGTTTTTCACCATGAAAAGCTAATTCTTAAGTAAAGCAAAAAAAGGTTATTGTTCTTTGATCATTCTGATCTATATATATATATATATATATATATATATATATATATATATATATATATATATATATATATATATATATATATATATATATACATACATACACATATAAGGAATAAAACACAATGGGTGTTAAAGGCAAATAATCTATAATCCATTAACAGCATTTTAATCCTAACAGCAATTGCATTTTATTAAAGAATAAAACGTACAACCTGTCATCACTTATGTTGTTATGGAAGCTCTAAACTCAAACCAGTCTCATATTTTTTCTTTCTTGTAGATTACAATTTTTTTTTCTCACTTAAATTCTCACTTATGACAGGTCAGATGTCATACGTCCACAATAGCATCATCAGCGGTGGCAAAAGTACAGATACTCATGTTTTAAAACAGCAGTCCCCAACCTTTTTTAAAACTGTTTTAAAAGATTTTGGTAAAAGTTAAAGTACTGACTATACTTTTTACTCAAGTAAAAGTAAAGAACTTTGGCCTCTGACATGTACTTAAGTAAAAAAATCCATTACTACAACCTGTTTTAGTGTCACGCTGGTAACTGGACCTCACATCATATTATTAATATATTTATACAAAACAAATTTCCAATTTTTTTTAACTAATGAATGTGTCCAGGCCAGAGGTGGGAAGGAACAGAGTACAAATACTTTGTTACTGTACTTAAGTAGATTTTTCCGGTATCAGTAATTTACTCCACTATTTATTTTTAACTTTTGCCTTTTACTCATTACATTTTTACACAAATATCTGTACTTTTTACTTCTTACATTTTCAAAACCGGCTTGTTACTTTAGTTTTAATCCATTGATTTGGTGAAATATATATTTTTTTATTTTTACTGTGTGCCGATTTCAGCCGAACAACCGATTTCCTGTTACTGCGCGTCTTTTTCAATCCGCTGGTGTATAAAGTCCTGACTCTCATTTACCACAGATGTAGACTAGTTTACGAAGATAAGAATCAGCAGGCAGAAGGCAGTAAAAAGTTTGGGGTTAACGTGGATGAGACAGAGGGAGTCAGTGATGTAAACATGACTGAGAACAGACACATTCATGATCATCATCATCTTTTCTCTGCTTGTGTTCTATATGTGTTCCGCCTGGATACATTCATGAGGTAACAACATTTTTAATTTGTTTTGTATTAATATATATATATATATATATATACAGTGAGGAAAATAAGTATTTGAACACCCTGCTATTTTGGAAGTTCTCCCACTTAGAAATCATGGAGGGGTCTGAAATTGTCATCGTAGGTGCATGTCCACTGTGAGAGACATAATCTAAAAAAAAAAAATCCAGAAATCACAATGTATGATTTTTTTTCTATTTATTTGTATAATACAGCTGCAAATAAGTATTTGAACACCTGAGAAAGTCAATGTTAATATTTGGTACAGTAGCCTTTGATTGCAATTACAGAGGTCAAATGTTTCCTGTAGTTTTTCACCAGGTTTGCACACACTGCACGAGGGATTTTGGCCCACTCCTCCACACAGATCTTTTCTAGATCAGTCAGGTTTCTGGCCTGTCGCTGAGAAACACGGTGTTTGAGCTCCCTCCAAAGATTCTCCATTGGGTTTAGGTCTGGAGACTGGCTAGGCCATGCCAGAACCTTGATATGCTTCTTACAGAGCCACTCCTTGGTTATCCTGGCTGTGTGCTTCGGGTCATTGTCATGTTGGAAGACCCATCTTCAATGCTCTAACTGAGGGAAGGAGGTTGTTCCCCAAAATCTCACAATACATGGCCCCGGTCATCCTCTTCTTAATACAGTGCAGTTGCCCTGTCCCATGTGCAGAAAAACACCCCCAAAGCATGATGCTACCACCCCCATGCTTCACAGTAGGGATGGTGTTCTTGGGATGGTACTCATCATTCTTCTTCCTCCAAACACGTTTAGTGGAATTATGACCCAAAAGTTCTATTTTGGTCTCATCTGACCACATGACGTTCTCCCATGACTCCTCTGGATCATCCAAATGGTCATTGGCAAACTTAAGACGTGCCTGGACATGTGGAGGTGTACAATTTTGTCTCTAGTGTCTTTGGACAGCTCTTTGGTCTTGGCCATGTTAGTAGTTGGATTCTTACAGATTGTATGGGGTGGACAGGTGTCTTTATGCAGCTAACGACCTCAAACAGGTGCATCTAATTTGGGATAATAAATGTAGTGGAGGTGGACATTTTAAAGGCAGACTAACAGGTCTTTGAGGGTCAGAATTCTAGCTGATAGACAGGTGTTCAAATACTTATTTGCAGCTGTATCATTCAAATAAATAGTTTAAAAATCATATATTGTAATTTCTGGATTTTTTTTTTTAGAATATGTCTCTCACAGTGGACATGCACCTACGATGACAATTTCAGACCCCTCCATGATTTCTAAGTGGGAGAACTTGCAAAATAGCAGGATGTTCAATTAAGTATTTGAACACCCTGCTATTTTGCAAGTTTTTATTTTTTTTATTAAATAAATAAATAAATAAATAAATATATATATATATATATATATATATATATATATATATATATATATATATATATATATATATATATATATATATATATATATATTTATTTATTTGGCTGTCAAAATAAAAAAATATTTAAACGGCACTAAATGTTATTAACGCGCCATCAATTCAGTGAGCATTTCTGTTTTTACCATTTTTATAAAAAAATTTAAATACAAATAAATATCTCAATATAAAAGAGGCGAAATTAAAACCTTTGGCAAAAAATAAATTTATCCACGATGTCCTTTCTTTACTTAGATATAAAATAAATAAAAAAAAAACTCCAGATAAAAATATTTTTAATCAGTAAACTTATGCTTTATTTCTGCGCCAAGTCTCAAATCAAACACCAAATCCGCCATGTTTTACACATTTAGTCCTCTAGGTGGCGTTTTGTGGGTTTTTCCCTCATAATGGTGACATGAATTCAAATTACTGTCTTTATTGATCGTACAGATAAAAACAATACATCATTCAAATCTGTAACCTGTCTATGATTCTATCTATCTATCTATCTATCTATCTATCTATCTATCTATCTATCTATCTATCTATCTATCTATCTATCTATCTATCTATCTATCTATCTATCTATCTAATTAATATGATGTGAGGGCCAGTTAACAGCTAAAACAGGTAGAAGTAATAACTACTTTTTACTTAAGTACATTTCAGAGCCAAGACTTCTTTACTTTCACTTAAGTAAAAACTGTATAATCTGTACTTCAACTTTTACCTGAGTATTTTAAAACATGAGTATCTGTACTTCTACTTAAGTAAAGGATGTGTGTTCTTTTGCCACCTCTGGTCCAGGCTGAACATACACCATATAGAACACAAGCAGAGGAGAGATAATGATAAATTCAAATTCAAATTCAAATTTTTATTCATCACATACACATACATACAGGGTACGACATGTAGTGAAATGTTTTGTACGATGGTCCGGCTTGAGGGAATAGGATGGGGGAAGAAAATGAGGCAGATAAATAACTATAAGGTATAAGAAAGGCTATTAAAATAAAATATAATAAAATAAAATAAATAAATAAAATAAAATAAAATAAAAGAATATAAGGTATAAAGATATATAGATATATAGATATATAACAGGATAATGTATGAGCAAATATACATATAAACAGTAAACAGTGTGTAGTGAAAGATGTAAACAAAATAGAAATGTAAACAAATGTAAACAATATGTAAACAATAGGCAATTGTGGTGGGTTGTCCATAAAGTGTCCGTGTGCGGTATGGTGTGGTGTAAAGGTCCGTAAAGTGTCCATGTGCAATATGGTGCAATATGGTCCATGTGGTATGAATAAAATAAAAAGTCCAGAGTTTAAAGTGTCGTGGTGCGAACGGTGAGATATGTTTAAAGTGACGTGGTGCGAAGGTGAATATATGTACAGAGAAGTGTGATGATGATGGTGGAGAGAGTGGGCCAGTTCTAGATCCTGAGTGTTTCCTGGTTTAAACACCGGATGGCCTGCGGGAAGAAGCTCCTCCTCATTCTCTCTGTGTTCGCTTTCAGGGAGCGGAAGCGTTTTCCTGAACGCAACAGAGAAAAGAGTCCATTGTTGGGATGGCTGAGGTCCTTCATAATCTTCCTGGCTCTGGTCCTGCACCGCGTGCTATAGATGTCCTGCAGGTTAGGGAGCTCAGTGTGGATGGTACGTTCAGCTGAACGCACCACCCTCTGGAGGGCTCGTCTGTCCTGCATGGTGCTGTTCCCGAACCAGGAAGTGATGCTACCCGTCAGGACGCTCTCAATGGTGCAAGTGTAGAAAGTCTTAAGCACCTGAGAGGGTAGTTTAAAGTCCCTTAAGCGTCTCAGATGGTACAGACGCTGCCGGGCCTTCTTCACCAGGGTGTTGGTGTGACAGGACCAAGACAGATCCTGTGTGATGTTAACACCAAGGTACCGGAAACTGTCCACTCTCTCCACTGGGGTCCCGCTGATGTTTATAGGTTGGTATGACCGCTCCCGCTTTGTGCTGAAGTCCACGATCAACTCCTTAGTCTTGCTGACGTTCAGGAGAAGGTTGTTCTCCTGGCACCATCTCTCCAGGTTTTTAACCTCCTGTAGGTAGGCCGTCTCGTCGTTGTTGGAGATCAGACCCACCACAACAGTGTCGTCAGCAAACTTGATGATGGTGGTGGAGTTGGATGTGGCCACACAGTCATGATGATCAGGAAAGTCTCTGTTCTCAGTCATGTTTACATCTCTTGACTCCCTCTGTCTCATCCACATCAGCTCCATATTTCTTGTTGTCTTCTGCCTTACTCATTGATAGCTTCTTAAACTAGCCTACGTCTGTGGTGCCAGGAAATGATACTGTACACCAGTGGAAGGTTAAAAAAGCCACACAATGACAAGAAACAGGTTGATGGGCTGACAACGGAAAAAATATCATGTCACCGAATAGATTAAAACCAAAGTAACAAGCCTGTAAGAAACTACAAATATTTGTGTAAAAGATGTAATAACTGAAAGATGAAATTTGTCTGAAAAATAAATAGTGAAGTAAAGTACTGTTACTTCCCACCTCTGAGAATCATAGATGGTTGTGGTACATAAAATGTATAAATAAAGGATAGAAAAATGGTCAGGAACGAATTCTGAATTGACAAAAGTGTGTGTTTGAAGAAGAATTTGAACATATGCTGGGCTATACTTAGATGCAGAAGGATGGGGATGAGTAATCTCAGGGCTCTAAGATGTTAATATTTCCTCCACATCTCTGCTGACTGTACAATGCTTTTCACTAAGTTCACCCTGCTTATGTCGCTTTACATCACTTTCCTTTCTTGGTGCCCCCGCTGTGTTCACCGTCGTCCATTTGCATTACGCATTATTTCTTCCTGCATTGCTAAAGAATGAAGGAGGCTGAGGTGAACACTCTGCTCCTAAAATGGACTGTTCTAGAAGAAGCCAGTGTTCTTCTCTGATGTGTAGTGGTTATCACTGTGAATCATAATATCCATGTTTGGGAAAGTTGCGCAAGTGTGCTGATGCAGATGGAGCTGCTCTGTTACGTGGTGCCTGTGGGCTGGCCGTCTTTAACGCAGGTTGCTAAGTTCTATTTGTGGCTGGGCAGAGTCTTCTTGCACTGCGTGGGAGAGTTCAGTCCAATCCAAACGAGCATCTGCCATGTTCTAGCATAATCAGCATACTGTGGGAAGATCAGGAGAGAGTGCGCAGAAAAACAACACCATAACCACTGAAGCTGTCATAGCTCACCTGCTGTGTATCACAGAGAGAGTCAGTAGATTGAGAGATGAACATCTGGAGATAGATGATGGCTTGTCAGAAAAAATCACCATATAAGACTAAACATACTTGCACTGTATACAGAAAATATTAAAACCTTATGTTCTGTTCTCAGTTCTCACTGCTCTAAGGCGTGTTGTTTTATTTGGTATAGTTTTACACTCAAAGATAGGGTTAATTTACCCCTTTTAATAGTGCATAAAAATATATTTAATATATAATATATTTAAAGATACTAACCTAATATGCGGTGTATTTTGACCTATTCAGACTGGAAGGGTTTGGTTCATATGTCTGCACAAACAACCATATGAATATTAATCCATTCATGCATTTACTCATATGTACTGTATGTTAAATCCAAACGCCTTATGCTAATGTCTTTGAATTGTATTGGTTTCTTTTGCATTTACATTTACAGAATTTGGCCAATGGCCTTATCCAGAGTCAATCACAGAAGTACTTTGTTGTCAAAAACATATGCTCTAGTACAAATATGTCAGATATAAGATCCAGCTAAAGATCTCTTAGAGACAAGTTAGTATTAGTTGTTTATAGCAACTACAGTACAAGTTTTCAATGCCCATATAAGTGGTTTACTAAATAGTAGGTCTTTATTTATTTTATATATATATAAAACAACTTAACTTAGCTGTTTAAACAGCATGTCCCACTTGTATTCTAAGGGACAGTGGGTCCAGTCAAGCTGAGGTAAGTGCTTGAAAGCTGTACAGTACAGGGTTTGATAAAGAACCTCCCTGTAGGTGGAGTATGATCCTTTTTGTTTTAGTAGACAAGCATCAGTATTTTAAATCTGATGCAGTCAGCTATAGAAAGAGAGTTGAGGAACTGCTGCAGTGGGGAAAAATGGTGTGATGTGTGGAAGTTGTTCAGCTGTGTTTCAGTTAGAGAGATCTTATGACACACAGAGGAACACATAGCAGGCCAGGTAGAGTAGTTTTCATCTGATGCATTTCTAAGCACTGATATTTTGGCAGGAATAATAAGGCTGGTCATATTGTTTTATGTATTTTGTTATTTGATAGATTGCGAATGCAAGAATCAGATCTACATTTTATTTTACAACATTTGGCAGACACTTTTATGCAGAGTGACTTACAGAAGAGCTTTATAGTCTTTATCAAAGAGAACAACCTTTATTTATGACACACATTGCAGCACTTTGAAATAATCTTCATCACATATTCAGCTTGTAAGGAAGTTGGACTCAAAGTGCAGGGTCAGGCAGCATACTGTACCCCTGAAGCAAATAGGGTTAGGGCCTTGCTCAGGGCCCAGCAGTGGCAACTTGGGGGAGCTGGGGCTTGAATCCACCCTTCTTGCTTTGGAATTAGATCCATTTGTCTCAACTTTTATTTCTTTGTTTCTCTGCATCTCTTGCTCTGAGTTTAGGGATGACAACAGACAGGCAGCGTGATAATGAGAGAGCTGTGATGCTAAACCAGGGGCTCTCAACCCAATTCAGTGAAGAGCATACTGTACTGCTAATCAAGAAAAGAGTTCTGACAAAACAGCTGCAATTAACCCTCATTAGGGCCAACATACTCTACTCAGCCTTGTCAAACCCATGCAGAGACACACATGGCCACACATGTCTGCTCACACCCACACATATTAGCACACATACACATAGCCAGGTTTACTAGCTTGGAGTTCTGTGCTAGAAAATTTTATACACAAACTTGCAGTGCTATTTATATTTTTTGCCATCTTGATAGGCCATATGTTGTCTGAAAGATTAATTGTCTTCAAAAGTATAGTAGAATGGACATATCAAGCTGAAAATCATTTTAATCTTTCAAAATTGAAACCTTATGACCTTGCATTAAACATATGTGGTACTGTAATTCATTATAATCTGATTCTAAGTATGCTCATGATGATATTTTTTTTTGGGTTGTTCGACACTCACATATCATGATGGGCATCAACAAACTTTACATAAGAACATGATGAGTCTTAAATGATTCCAGCTGCCATCATCTGCTGCAATAAAGTCTTACAAGATGCAGTAGAATGTAGGAGCTCCATGTTTTAAAATCAACACAGACACCATCTGTAAGACCTTTTTTGTGATGCTATAATAAGATCTTAATAACAGAGATGTAAAAGGTACCTGAAAATTATACTTAAGTAAAATTATAGATACCTTATTGCAAAACTTACTCTATTACAAGTTAAAAGTCACCATCTCCAATATGACTTAAGTAAAAGTCTTAAAGTATTTGATTTTAACAGTATTTGGGTATTTTTCTCATATTGAATGCAGGTTATAAATATGCACTAGTCCTCAACACCAAGATACATGTTAGTGAAAAGCCAAAAACAGTAGATTTGTGAGGTTTTATTTCCTACTATACAAATCAAATTGTGCACGTCCACACTGAATGAACCAAGATAAACACAACAGCCGCTTTAACATGCCAGAATAAAACAAATCTTTGATTAACTGTAAATTACAATATTATGTCATGAAGTAGAAGAACATATTAGAATTCAATGGACAAATACAATTATAGTAAATTATTTTAGATGGAGTAAAACCAAATATTCAGAGCTGACTGACTGATTGCAAAATGTAACAGTCATCATTGAGTAATATTGTATTGTCTGACCAAGACTAACTTCTAACAACCTTACTAAAGCTGTGGCAACATTTTGCTGGTAACTAAGGGCAAGTGTGCATTATAGACTTTGCATAAATTAAATTACTCCATAGGTTTATTGCTGTTCTGTGTGTAGCAAAGCTTTTGCTCATATCTGTATTCAGTTTGTTGTGTCCTGTCTGCGAGAGCAGCAGGGATTTATTGTGAAAAATAATTGACACTTCAGTCGATGAAAGCTTTAGGGATGGCATAAAATGCTTGTGGATAATAAGAGCTTGAAGAAAAGTCCCCACACAATCCCTACTGATTAACATGTGAATGATGTGCTGTGGGTGCTGGTGTGAACCTCTTAGCTGTGATATGTCAGCAGTCTCACCTCAATAGAAGGGCCCATTTGCAGTGAATGAAGCCCATCTGCTGCTCGAACCACTCTGGAAAGATTTGCGTTTGCTGCATGTGTGTTTAGATTGTGTATTTTGACTAATTGAATTCTTCCATAATCTTAATTAGAGTGAAGAATAATTAAACAGATGCGAGTGTGTGTGCATATGCATGTATTTCTCAAACTGTGATAAGGAGAGGACTTGCAGTGGCTTGTGCTGTTAGAAATTATGTGAGCAAATTTACTAACAAGTTGACCGAAACCACTTTGTAACACTTTTTCCAGCTAAAATATAAAATATATTTGCTTTTGCTTTAAGGTCAACATTTTTTTTTTTAGTGTCTTAGTGTTTATTATATCACACAGAATCATCTGATCTGATTAAAAGTACTGAGACCAGTTATCTAATTAAGTCTGTTCCCCCTCCCTTGTACACTCATGAGTCATCCACAACTAAGTTGAAAACTGCTTCATAACTCTTGGCCAACACCCTATATGTCATAGAGTCATTAGCTTTCCTTTCCCGCTCTCTGTGATGGGGCAGCATATGCTCAGCTGTTTATAAGGAGCCAGCAAAATGACTGTCAAGAGAAGGAACGTCTCGGTCCAAACATATTCCTATTAATTTTGGCCTGTGCAAAGTGCTGAACTCCTGTCTGTGCCATCTGGACTCATTCCCTAGTGCCTAAACAGTGCATAGGAGAAGAGGAGGAATACTGAAAGGGTCACACCCACACACACACACACACACACACACACACACACACACACACACACACACACACACAGAGAGAGAGAGAGAGAGAGAGAGAGAGAGAGAGAGAGAGAGAGAGAGAGAGAGAGAGAGAGATAGTAGTACAGAGGACAATGAGTTGATGAGAACCAACAAAATTAGGTGGTTGAATAAAGGAGCAAATCTCCTGTATATAAATATATATGTAACTTCATATAAATGTGAAAATCTGTAGGTCATTTAGATAACACAATTTGTGAAGTAATTTTGACTTTAAAATGCTAGCTGCCTTCTGCAGGTGCCTAATATGATTTTCTGGGTGGCCCATTCAAATGATTAGAATGAGCCATGTGTAGTTCATTCATCTGAAGCTTCAAGACATTGCTTGAATATAGGTGTCAGAAGCATCATCTTTTCTTCTCTTTGCTGTTAACTGCAATATGATGTAACATAGAAGTAATTATAAATAAATGAGAAGATGGCAAAAATTAATGATCTAAAAGAGGCTAGTATATAGCCTATGCCTTTATATCTGTATTAATAGCCTGAAATGTATTTATCACCACCACTGTGACCGTGGTTTAATTTAACAATATGGCTTTTACCATTTTCATTTTTTTGTTTTCAAAAGCACTTGGTCTAGCACATTCTATTTTTTGCTTGTTATTTTAAAAGTAAAGTGAAGCTTATACAGAGGGGACAAATGCTATATTTACTGTTGTGAGTGGCACAAGTGACTTGACAGACCATGAAAAAAAAAAATTTTTTTCCCCGTGGTGTGCCATCTTGTAATTGTGCATACAATTTAATGTAGCCAGGTGGTGGGTTTGCCGTTATATAAATTGCAATGCTTATAGTGGATATCTATTTATCAGTTGTAAGTTCATGTGCATTACATGCAGTATACCTTGCATGTAATGCACTAAGAAACACACACACAAAAAAGATAAAAAAAAATTTAAAGCCATTTTTGGGCAATATCAAATACACGAATATTTATTTATTCGTGTATTTGATATTGCCCAAAAATGGCTTTAAATTTTTTTTATTCTTTTTTGTGTGTGTGTGTTTCTTAGTGTATTTACAGACAGAAACGTAAAATAATCAAGGTATACTGTGGATACATAAAACAAATCAACGGGAATAACTGAATGTGTGCACAAGCATAATTAATGTTCTTGTTGTTTATGTTTATACAGCCAATTGTTGAGGTAATTGTAAAACATTATGTAATTGATCTTTATACATGCATTGCATAACATCATCAAATCAATTGTTCTGCAACAATGTATGACTGAAACAATTAATACTAGAGCCGAAGTGGCTTTTGTAGGCAATACCGGAGCGATGCATCACCTGGGGAGAGATAGCCAGATAGCATCTCTTCAACCCCAGGCATCTCCCAATAGCTACTATATTCATGTATAGCGAATGCGGGGGAAAGGTATGGGCCGCATATGGGGTCTGCCAGGACTTAGACACCTTAGTGTGTAGATCGGGAAAGAACAGTAGGCTGTTCCGGAGCTGTGCTGCGGGACACAGGAAACGCTCATCCAGCGCGTTGCTTACGCTTCTCATCGGGCCAAGCTACCTCTAGCTTAGCGATGGCCTGCGTCACTACCGCACAGAGCTCCTCGAACAGCCCAGGCTAGCATCCGAAAATTCACCCTCCTCGGAGGAAGAAATACAGAGTTCTGCGTTACATGCACCTGAAGAAGGAACCACCGAAGTAAGTGCTTTCCCTGGGGAACGGGAGCTCGGCCCAGCAGGAGAAGCTGGAGAGGACTCATCTAGCTCCATGCCTTCTGCTAGGTCGGCCTGCGAGCCCCGTGACCTTCGGTGCCGCTTCACCTCGGCAAGAGTGGGACCTGAGAGGGACCTGAGCATACTTAGTCGGCTTAGTCGCTCCGAGGAGAGCGCTCTCCGGGAGCGCATAGCAACACGGCTAAAAATGCTAACAGTTGACTCTCTCTAGAGCCGACTAAGCATGCTTCCTAAGCTAAGCAAACAACACATCGGCTGTGTGATTCCCCCTCCAAATAAAGCGGGGCAAGAAGTCGGAATTCTGCTTGCATTTAAAGCTCATGGCTGCACAGATTCACACACTAAGCACTTACCTGAACAATCAGAAGCTAATGTCACTACCATCACTCACCCATTTTGTAGCTTCCTGGTTTGCACGACCCCGCCCACCAAAGACATCACGACTTGCCTATTGGCCGGATTTCACACGTGATTCAGGGCGTGGACAACGCAAGGCGTTTCCAAAGCGTTTCGACGCATCTCGAGTTCCTAAAAGAGAACTATAGACAATGCATCTGGCAAAGGTATTTTTTTTTATTTTTTTTATTTACTATTCAAAATATACACAGAATCTGCCTCGTTCTGAATCTAAGAACTGTCTTCTAACACGACTTTGGTAAACGCAGTGAAAGGTAAATTTCATCTGAAAAATTGCCTGCTTCTGAAACTGTAAATGATCAAATAAATTGCACATTCTAAGATCCTCAGCTCAAACCAAATCAAGTCAGCTTTATTGTCACATGTTTTCAGAATATAGTGTACAACAATCAAATTCTAATGCTACAGAACTCCTCTCCTACACCTAAAACAAGATGCATTCATTTACATTTACATTTATGGCATTTAGCAATCGACTGAACAGTTAGAGTTTAAGGATCTTGCAATAAGCTACCACTTACTACATACGGAGACAACATCCTGTACAAGATAGTGTCAAAATTAAACAATGTACATTGCAGACAAGGTATTGCAGATAACGTATTGAAAACCTGAATCAAGTTAAAAAACAGAAAACACCTAACATCTAATATTCCACACGTATTGTCCTGGAAACCACTCACAAATACTCATTGTGAAAGCTTGCTCTGGAGTCTGTTCTGTGTTGCATTCTCATTGTTTGCCTCTCTCACTGGTTTTGGCCTTAGATTGCTTGCTTAATTATTCACCCTTTTAGTCTAGCATATACCAAATTTTCTGAGCATCTGACCTTCTGCATGTTCATAACTTCTGATTACTACTTGATCCTTGCGATTTGTCTGCACGAATTCTTTTTGTCAAACCTGCATGTGCTCTCCTTTCTGTCCTTCATGCCAATTACATGATAATGATGTTCTGTCAATTTCAGTCATTATTTGTCATCAACACACTAATGTAGACTACAGACAGAAAAAAGACAAACATCCTTTTTTTTGGTGCACTTTCAAGGGCTTAACTGCTGTTAAAATAGATGCACATTCAGAACACAGTTTAACCTTTGTGTGAAAAACCTTCTTGTCAGGGCAAACAGAATCAGAGTGACTTTCCTTCAAAACAACTAATGCATATTCATGACATGAACATATTTATCAGTCTGTGTAAACATAGCACTGTTCCAGATGGAATGCACATAAGTGTGTGTGTGCGCGTGTGTTTGTAAGTGTGTGTGTGTGTGTGTGTGTGTGTGTGTGTGTGTGTGTGTGTGTGTGTGTGCGCTTGTGTATGTAGGAACTGTACTGATGTGAATCTACAGTGTAGCAGCTAGACACTCTATCGGAAGGCAGACCCAGTGTCTCTGATGCCAGTCTGGACAAAGTACAGGACAAAGTGACCTTATATGGACAAACAAGCACATACAACAACCTCCCTCTCCTTGTCTAAATAGCTTACTACAATAATGCTTCACATTTCACATCTACAGTAACACATTTAAGCCAACAACTAGCGATGATCTTCCCATTCACTGCCTTAACAAAAGAAATATCAGTTTGTGTGGGTGTTTGCATGGCCAAAACTGTAATATTCTCTTCATATGGATGACCTGACTGTTTATATTTGGCAGCCATATTGTATTTTACAGTCAGCAGCAGCTACACAGACAGATGGTGGAAGAAAGTAGGAGGAGGAATACACAAATGTTTAAAAATAATGAGGGAGTAAGGCATTGTTTAAATTAAAGGCTATTTTTAAAAATAGCTTCGTAGTGTCTTATAGCTTTTATAGTGCTGAAGTTCAAATCTGACTGAAAGAATCAATAAGACAAAAGAAAAATATAATAATAACATTAATATTTGAAATGCCAAAAAAACTTTCATCTTCATGATGGTATTTGTCTAGGTAATGGTCTCTGAAAAAATTTTCTAGGAACACGTGTTTTTTGCATAAATCATGTGACACTAATTGCACACAGGTTAATTGTATTTAACAAATGATGGAACTAAGACAAATGGTTACACCAGAGCTAATTTGTGTGTTTCACACACACAATCTGCTACACAATCACAAATGTTACATATTAATTTGTAAATAATTTTGCAATATTAAAATATAGATTTTTCTGCCCACTTCAATATTATATAATGATTTTTGTAGCTTCATAACAATTAAGTCCAGTTAAATTTCAGGTTGGTACAGTAAAACGTGGAGAAATTCAAGACAAGAAATTCAATATAAGAAGTATATTTTTATATAAGAAGTATTTATATGCCTCAGTAATTGATATGCCTATTTATATGCCTCATGGTTCACTGTACAAAATGTATAAAACATGCTAAGTGAATTTTCTTGCTACTGCCATTAGGCATTTATGCTTATCAACTTCCAAGCCATGCATACACCATTACATAAGTTCATCATAGTGAGTCATTTCTAATAAAGGTAAGATTTTTGTCCTCTACCTAGCCATTTAAGAGAGACTCATCTCTGTATAGATGGCAGCATGGTTTTATGATTGCAGATGTGACTGACATGCCTAAGTTAAGGTCATTGGATAATGTTTACAGTCATTGCTTATATATATATATATATATACAGTGAGGAAAATAAGTATTTGAACACTCTGCTATTTTGCAAGTTCTCCCACTTAGAAATCATGGAGGGGTCTGAAATTGTCATCGTAGGTGCATGTCCACTGTGAGAGACATAATCTAAAAAAATTAAATCCAGAAATCACAATATATGATTTTTAAACTATTTATTTGTATGATACAGCTGCAAATAAGTATTTGAACACCTGTCTATCAGCTAGAATTCTGACCCTCAAAGACCTGTTAGTCTGCCTTTAAAATGTCCACCTCCACTACATTTATTATCCTAAATTACATGCACCTGTTTGAGGTCGTTAGCTGCATAAAGACACCTGTCCACCCCATACTATCAGTAAGAATCCAACTACTAACATGGCCAAGACCAAAGAGCTGTCCAAAGACACTAGAGACAAAATTGTACACCTCCACAAGGCTGGAAAGGGCTACGGGGAAATTGCCAAGCAGCTTGGTGAAAAAAGGTCCACTGTTGGAGCAATCATTAGAAAATGGAAGAAGCTAAACATGACTGTCAATCTCCCTCGGACTGGGGCTCCATGCAACAACTTACCTCGTGGGGTCTCAATGATCCTAAGGAAGGTGAGAAATCAGCCCAGAACTACACGGGAGGAGCTGGTCAATGACCTGAAAAGAGCTGGGACCACCGTTTCCAAGGTTACTGTTGGTAATACACTAAGACGTCATGGTTTGAAATCATGCATGGCACGGAAGGTTCCCCTGCTTAAACCAGCACATGTCCAGGCACGTCTTAAGTTTGCCAATGACCATTTGGATGATCCAGAGGAGTCATGGGAGAAAGTCATGTGGTCAGATGAGACCAAAATAGAACTTTTGGGTCATAATTCCACTAAACGTGTTTGGAGGAAGAAGAATGATGAGTACCATCCCAAGAACACCATCCCTACTGTGAAGCATGGGGGTGGTAGCATCATGCTTTGGGGGTGTTTTTCTGCACATGGGACAGGGCGACTGCACTGTATTAAGGAGAGGATGACCGGGGCCATGTATTGCGAGATTTTGGGGAACAACCTCCTTCCCTCAGTTAGAGCATTGAAGATGGGTCGAGGCTGGGTCTTCCAACATGACAATGACCCGAAGCACACAGCCAGGATAACCAAGGAGTGGCTCTGTAAGAAGCATATCAAGGTTCTGGCATGGACTAGCCAGTCTCCAGACCTAAACCCAATAGAGAATCTTTGGAGGGAGCTCAAACTCCGTGTTTCTCAGCGACAGGCCAGAAACCTGACTGATCTAGAGAAGATCTGTGTGGAGGAGTGGGCCAAAATCCCTCCTGCAGTGTGTGCAAACCTGGTGAAAAACTACAGGAAACGTTTGACCTCTGTAATTGCAAACAAAGGCTCCTGTACCAAATATTAACATTGACTTTCTCAGGTGTTCAAATACTTATTTGCAGCTGTATCATACAAATAAATAGTTTAAAAATCATACGTTGTGATTTCTGGATTTTTTTTTTAGATTATGTCTCTCACAGTGGACATGCACCTACGATGACAATTTCAGACCCCTCAATGATTTCTAAGTGGGAGAACTTGCAAAATAGCAGCGTGTTCAAATACTTATTTTCCTCACTGTATATATCTTATGCACAGCAAACATGCCTTCATCAATATTGCTTAATTTCAGGGCATGACATCTGACATGCTGACTCTTAACTTTGCATCACTTTAGCTGTATAAAGTCACAGTTATTTAAAAATGAGTGCCATTTTATTTCACCAGAATGTGTAAAAAAAAGAAAATAGCTAAAGTATGACAATTGCGTCAGATAAAATAGAAAGGGAAAAAGTGGTAGTTATTTCTGTCCACTTACTAACCATAGAAAACATGATAAAATAAGGCTAAATGCTCAACACCACATTGCTTGACAAAACATATAAAATATCCACCAGCATCCCACCTTTTTTTTTAACAGTTGTAACTGTCGAATATTCTGTTGGATAACAGATTTACCTGCATGTAAGGCACTATAAATGATAAAATCCTGAATTTGACTATAACTAACCACAGCCTCTACTATATTGAGTGTCAGGAACCTTTGCTCTGTCATTGCTTATCCAATAAGCAGTGTGAATACCCTCTGAGCATCGTCTATAGATATAGATAGTTATCCCCTTTCAACACAATTTCGAAATATATTTACAAACTCAGGTTTGTAGACTATTGAGCAGAGGTGGAGAGGAGTGCTCGAAAATTCTTTCTGAATTAGCCTCAGAACATTTTTTCCATAACAGACTCATTGATTTATCTCTGACATAAGGTAATAGTGACCAGGAGGCTATCAAGAGAGCAGTGTTTTAGTGGGTTTTTTTTTATCAGATGTCACACTCAGCCACCTGCATGTCCATCTTATATTACTTAAAGTATCAGCTTGGGTTCATTAACCCAGCCATTAGGGTTGCACAAGCCAGTGCACTCTTAGTGCCAGTCCCAAGCCCTGATAAATGGGGAGGGTTACAGTAAGAGTGTAGTGGAGTTGAAGAGAGTTTCTGATAGGGCGATGATCGTGAAGCTGAAAGTTGAAGTGGCGATGATAAATGTCATCAGTGATTATGCGCCACAAGTGGGTTGTGAGATGGGGGAGAAGGAAAAATTCTGGAGTGAGTTAGATGAAGTGGTAGAAGGTGTACCTAGGAATGAAAGATTGGTGATTGGGGCAGATTTCAATGGGCATGTAGGTGAAGGGAACAGAGGGAACGAGGAGGTGATGGGTAGGTATGGCTTGAAGGAGAGTAATGTGGAAGGGCAGATGGTGGTATACTTTGATAAAAGGATGGAAATGGCAGTGGTGAACAATTATTTTAAGAAAAAGTACTGCAACTACTGCAGAAGTGACAAGTGAGGCATCTAGAAAGGTACTTGGTGTGACATCTGGAAATAGAAAGGAAGACAAAGAGACGTGGTGGTGGAATGAGGAAGTGCGGAAAAGCATAAGGAGAAAGAGGTTGGTAAAACAGAATTCGGTTGGACCAGATGATATACCGGTAGAAGCATGGAGATGTTTAGGAGAGATGGCAGTGGAGTTTTTAACAAGATTGTTTAACAGGATTTTGAAAGGTGAGAGGATGCCTGAGGAATTAAGAAGGTGTGTGCTGGTACCGATCTTTGAGAATAAGGGAGATGTGCAGACCTGCAGTGGAATTAAGTTGATCAGTCACACCATGAAGTTATGGAAAAGAGTAGCGGAAGCCAGGCTGAGAGAAGAGGTGACCATCTGTTAGCAACAGTATTGTTTTATGCTGAGGAAGAGCACCACAAATGCATTATTTGCTTTAAGAATGTTGATAGAGAAGTATAGAGAAGGTCAGAAGGAGTTGCATTGTGAGTTTGTGGATTTAGAGAAAGCGTATGACAGGGTGCCGAGAGAGGAATTGTGGTACTGTATGAGAAAGTCAGGTATGTCAGAGAAGTATGTGCGGGTGGTGCAGGACACGTATGAGGCCAGTGTGACAGCAGTGAAGTGTGCAGTTGGAATGACAGACTGGTTCAAAGTGGAATTTGGACAGCATCAAGGATCGGCTCTGAGCCCTTTCCTGTTTGCAGTGGTGATGGACAGGTTGATGGATGAGGTCAGACAGGAGTCTGCATGGACTATGATGTTTGCGGATGATATTGTGATTTGTGGGGAGCGTAGGGAGCAGGTTGAGAAGAGCCTGGAGAGGTGGAGGTATGCGCTGGAGAGAAGGGGAATGAAAGTCAGTAGGAGTAAGACAGAGTACGTATGTGAATGAGAGGGAGGGCAGGGAAACGAGGTGGAGAATGTGGAGGAGTTCAGGTACCTGGGTTCAACAGTGCAAAGTAATGGAGAGAGAAGTTAAGAAAATAGTGTATGCAGGGTGGAGTGGGTGGAGAAGAGTGGCAGGGGGGATTTGTGGTAGAAGAGTGTCTGCAAGAGTGAAAGGGAAAGTTTATAGGACTGTGGTAAAACGTGCAATGTTGTAGGGTTTAGAGACAGTGGCATTAAGTAAAAGACAGGAGGTGGAGCTGGAGGTAGCAGAGCTGAAGATGTTGAGGTTTTCATTGGGAGTGACGATGGTGGATTCAGATAATTCCATGCTTGAGCCTATCAAGCATATCACACTATTCATTTTAATATAATTTTAAAACATCTATCTATCTATCTATCTATCTATCTATCTATCTATCTATCTATCTATCTATCTATCTATCTATCTATCTATCTATCTATCTATCTATCTATCTATCTATCTATCCAATTATATACAATGCAATTGAGTTCTAATCAATGTATATTGTGTTTTTTAACAATGCACTTTGATAGAAAGCAGCTTTGCAGAATCTCTGTCTATGTGCAAAGTGGTATCTCTGCTAGTGATGCCTGAAATTACAAAAACTTTGAATCAAGATAGTGAGTTTATTGCAGAGTTGAAAATCCACTCCAGTGTTAATTCATACCAGAGACCTGTCTGACCTGGTTATAATATTGTACAGCATTCAGGCTATTTCTTGAAGCTGAATAATGAGGATTAACAAAAGCTTGGAGTAGGATCAAAGCATTTCGTTATGTGTTTTTCAGAAGACACTGACTGAATAGATGCTTAGTGTAGTTTGTTATTAAAAAAAGGCATTCAGAATCTCTTCTTTAAGCCTCTTAGAAAACATCAAAGCATTTATATCATTATCGTATAAAATGAATATCCATCCAACAAGCATTATGAGATCATATAGCCAATGATTCCATTCATTGGCTATATTAGCTCATCCTTTTTATCTAGCAGTTTGGGTGGAAGTATGGGTTTTAGGAGCAGAAACAAACCATTAAAACCCAAAACTCTTACTTGCAAACAACTACATACATTCTACAGCAATTGACCTTTTTCAGCTGATGCTGAGATTCAGTGAAAGATCAAGGCCTGACATTAAAAGGTCATATTATCTTTCCACTTTAGTTTGATTGAGCTTTGACATGAGTTGTGTCAAATTCAGACATATGTCAGACACTCTATATTCCAGTTGCACTGCAACATACTGCCACACTAAAAGGGCATAGCAAGCTTGTTCATGCTATTTTGGTTACAAATCATAACTATTTGCAATCTTGCACTTTGGATAATTTTTCCTTCTGTCAAACATATACACTTTTTTCTCAAAAATATGTGGGCACCTGATGATCACACATGTTTTTCTACCCAAAGTTTTTGACACAAATTTAAATCACACAGTTGTATCCATTGCCTTTTAATGCTGTAACATTGCAAAATCCATTTACTAAAACTAAGAGACCTAAAACTTTCCAGTCTTGCAGTGTCCCTGTGCACAAAGCAAGCTCCATGAAGACATATTTTGTTAAGGCTGGAGTGAAAAAACTTAAGTTGCATGCCTATTTCTATTCTATTCTATTCTATTCTATTCTATTCTATTCTATTCTATTCTATTCTATTCTATTCTATATAGTAGGACTAAAGGAGTGCGGCTATGCGGATTAAAGAGGCTATATCTCACTGGGTGACACATCATCTCTTAAAGCCCCAGCGCTGCCCACCAAGCCCCTGAGAACTACCTCGGCACTGGTGGGTAAGGCCTATGGCTCAGCGGGTCTGGTTGCAGGCTGTTTGAACAGCATGGTTGTGCTCAGTAGCGGGCCATGCATTTGGTACTTGGGCCTTTAGTGTGGACTTACCCGACTTAATCCACCTCTTAATACCACCACTATCACGTCACAATTATAGAAACCATAAATACTCGACAAAAATGCAAAATAACAACGAGTGGCATTACAGAGAGGCATTTCGCATATGGAAGGAGAATACCATTTTTACTAAAGCAAGCTCCAAACCTCTGCAAATGCAACTGTTCCACCTACATCATCTGGAGCAGTTCACAATTAATATTTCTCTAATAGCATGACAAGAACATAAAAAATTTAAACTAATTACGACCTACTCACCAGAGATGCATAATTATGAATTGCACCGCTCATATTCACTGGTCTGGAAGTGGCAGACAAACCCTTTCTCGGGCTGAGACAAGCTTGCTAACTTTGTAGTTGGTTGACCGATTCTCACAATGTCTAGCTTTTCTTCAAAATGGATTTTTAAGTATGTCCAAGACCAAATAAATGTCTCTTCATCCATGGGCATAAAAAAGTCTCACTCAGATGTAATAATGTGTGCAGAACGCTACAGACATGTTTTGCCAGTCAAACTTGGCTGTAACAAGTTCCCTCTGACCATTTAGAGGACAGAAAAATGCTGACCATATGAGACAATTTTTGAAATCTGTTTATTTACAAACAGACCCATTGATAATAGAGACCAATGTAAAAAGGCCAGCAGTACAGACTATGCAGGCCCTGGGCAGCTTATATTGAAATGGCAGAACATAGAGGCTGAAATCTGATTGGATGAAAAATCCAAACGTTACATGTACTGGAAGCAGTGCAGCCAAGAAAAACGCTACAAAATGAAGAGAATAGTCTGTTGGGAATAAATGAATACAATTTCATGTAACAAATATTAGAATTTAGGTTGTAAATGTAGGTCAGTGCTTCTAAAACTGTTTAGAGAAGGCTTTGCTGGCCCTGACCACCCACCACTAGCTGTGTGCAGCCTATCAGGCTGACCTGCTGCGGGAGCTGGACGTGGGAGATGAGCTTTGGTGTGCTGCGGACTTGGCCCTAAGGGCCACAAAGGAGACCGCTAGGACCATTAGCCGGTCTATAGCCATCCTTGTCTCCAGGGATAGGGCTGTTCTTCTGGACACCCTGCTGGTGCCGACTTGCACGTTAGGCGACACTGTTAATGTGGTCGTCGAAAGGTTTCAGGAGGCAAAGAAGCAGTCAGCGTCGCCATTAACCTGGCACCTCCCAGCATCGCGAGGTGCAAAAAAAGAGTGTCACAACATGCAATTTCCCTAAGAGGGACCCGGTGCGATGCTCAAGGCCAAAACAAAAAAAAGGTCCCAACCTAGAACTATCTGGGGATCCCACTGGAAAGGAGAGATGTGCACTGCACTATACAGTGCCTGCCCCGCCCTGGCACCTGGAGATGCATCGTTAACCCTGCCACCCTCAGTGCTTGGGGTTCACCGCCTCTCTGGAGGCCCCCACAGCTGCTCCAGGGCATTTCTCCGGCTCTAGCTATGCCAGAGGTCAGTCTTGAGAGATTGATTCCCCTAAGGGACTATCTGGCGGTGATCCTGCACACTGTAGACAGAGGCTATACGATTCAGTTTACGTCTCGTCTGCCCCGGTTCAATGGGGTGTCCCCCACCCTGGTGGGCCCCAAGCAGGCTCTGGTCATGGACCAGGAAGTAAACACTCTCCTGAGGAAAGTGGCCATCGAGGTGGAATAATGGTTACATACATAACCTGGAGATGTTTTTATGTCGAGGGCTTTTGTGCGGTATTTTGCTGAAACCTTTTAAATAAACATTTTGTAGTGACATAATTGAAACATCTATTATCTAAAATTATACAAAAAAATACCTACTTCATTATATGCTAGATGACTAAACTTGTAGACTACTGGGTTACTCTAAAACATCATTACTATTCTATAATCATAAGTTAAATTTGATTTAAAATGTGCTAATATAGTTTTCCTTTTCCATTAATATCGATGACCATGAGTCTCTGCATATGTATATAAGGAGCAGCAGGCTGTGGATTATTATTTCAAATATAACCACAAAACAGTAGCAAAGTCAGAAGATGAAGATTGAAGAAACAGTTAAAACTGTAAAACTACAGGCAACTAGAGTCGCTTCTTTCCTCAATTTCTGCACTGGAGAGCATTCCTGCTTATTTCAGATAGCACAATTTCATTGTCACTTTGTACTGAAGGCTTCTTTAATGCAAATTTAATGAGTAAATAACTCTAATCCAACAAAGTGCATTAGAGTTGAGACACATCTCCAAGACAGAAAAAAATTTTTTTTTTAAAAAGACTTGTTTAGGGTGCTTTAGCATGCTGCATGGTTATTTTGTAGTCTCTAAGTTATTATGGTGCTCTGTATGTAATAGAGAAAACCAACTAAAGTGAGACAAGATTGACAAGATAATAGATGAGTAACACTTTTTCACTGTGCAACTCAATGATTAAATCAGGGTTTTGATAAATATTTACATTAATCTAAAATAAGATAAAATCACGCTAAGCTAGCTGGCAGTGCGCACTGTCATCTGGGGACCTCACCGTCTCTGAATTTCTGATGAACAGTGTCAACCGAGGCAACGTTCCACAGTTCCAAATAAAATAAAAAATAAAAACCCAGCCAGTTTCTAAACCCATCTTTCATTTATAAGCCCTCAATCCCATAGAAAACATACATTTAGAAAAGGTGAGTTGCTGATTGTAGCACTCTGTGCTTTTAAACTCAAAATGGAAAAAGAGAAAAAGCGTGTTTTGATGACATACTTACTCATTGTTCTTGAGGCACCGCCTCTTGTAAAAGCAAAATGGATCCTGAAATCAAATCACGCCTATTGTAAATTGGTCTCAGAAAGACTAAACAAAGTTAGAAGTCTGTCTGCCATTCAATGTAAGCAGGCCAGCTGGTATAGAGGTGCCAGTTTTTGCTGTAAAAATAATATAAAGAAAATAGGCAATGTTAAGAAGAAGGATGATCATAGGGTGATGTATAAGGGTGGAGGAAAGTGCACACAGGTGGACAATGTTCTATGTAGGAGATGCAACCTGAATGAGATTGGAGACTGTAAGTTGTTAGCAGGGGACAGTGTAGCTAGACAGCATCGTATGGTGGTCTGTAGGATGATTTTGGAGGTGAAGAAGAAGAGGAGGACAGTGAGGACTGAAAGAAGAATAAGATGGTGGAAACTGAAGGAGGAAGACTGTAGTGTGAGATTCATAGAAGAGGTCAGACAGGGGCTCAGTGGTGGTGAAGTGGTGCTGGATGATTGGCAACTACTGCAGAAATCATAAGGGAGACAGCTAGAAAGGTACTTGGTGTGACATCTGGAAATAGAAAGAAAGACAAAGAGACGTGGTGGTGGAATAAGGAAGTGCAGGACAGCATAAGAAGAAAGAGGATGGCAAAAAGAATTGGGATAAGAAAACAGAGTGATGAGAAAAGTAGGCAGGGGTACAAGATGCAGCAGCAGGTAAAGAGGGATGTGGCAAAAGCCAAGGAAAAGGCATATGAGGATCTGTATGAGAAGTTGGACACTAAGTAAAGAGAAAAGGATTTGTACTGATTGGCCAGGCAGAGGGACCGAGCTGGGAGGAATGTGCTGCAAGTTAGAGCAATAAAGGATGGAGATGGAAATGTGTTGACTAGTGAGGAGAGTGTGTTGAGAAGATGAAGGGAGTATTTTGAGCAGCTGATGAACGAGGAAAATGAGAGAGAGAGAGAGAGAGAGAGAGAGAGAGAGAGAGAGAGAGAGAGAGAGAGAGAGAGAGAGAGAGAGAGAGAAGGTTGGATGGTGTGGAGATGGTAAAGCAGGAAGTGGATTGGATTAGTAGGGAGGAAGTGAGAGCAGCAAGTAAGTTAATTGAGAGTGGAAAGTCAGGTGGACTAGACAACATACCGGTAGAAGCATGGAGATGTTTAGGAGAGATGGCAGTGGAGTTTTTAACAAGATTATTTAACAGGATTTTGGAAGGTGAGAGGATGCCTGAGGAATGGAGAAGGAGTGTGCTGGTACCGATCTTTAAGAACAAGGGAGATGTGCAGACCTGCAGTAACTACAAGGGAATTAAGTTGATCAGTTACACCATGAAGTTATGGTAAGGAAGCAGGTTGAGATGAGCCTGGAGAGGTGAAGGTACGCACTAGAGAGAAAGAGAATAAAAGTCAGTAGGAGTAAGACAAACTACATGTGTATGAATGAGAGGGATGGCAGTGAAGTGGTGCTGTTTCAGGGAGAAAAGGTGGAGAATGTGGAGGAGTTCAGGTACCTGGGTTCAACAGTGCAAAGTAATGGAGTGTGTGTTAGAGAGGTGAAGAAAAGCATGCAGGCAGGGTGGAGTGGGTGGAGAAGAGTGACAGGAGTGATTTGTGATAAAAGGGTATCTGCAAGATTGAAAGGAAAAGTTTATAGGACTGTGATGAGACCTGAGATTTTGTATGGTTTAGAGACAGTGGCATTGAGTAAAAGACAGAAGGTGGAGCTGGAGGTAGTAGAGCTAAAGATGTTGAGCTTTTTGTTGGGAGTGACGAGGATGGACAGGATTAGAAATGAGTTTATTAAAGGGACAGCGCATGAAGGACGTTCTGGAGACAAGGTGAAGAAGGCGAGACTGAGATGGTTTGGACATGTGCAGAGGAGTGACATGGGGTATATCGGTACGAGAATGCTGAGAATGGAGCCAAGAAGAAGGAGGAATAGAGGAAGGCCAGGGAGGCGGTTTATGGATGTGAATAACATGCAGGTAGTTGGGCTGAAAGAGGCAGATGTAGAGGATAGGTGGGTATGGAGACGGATGATCCGCTGTGGTGACCCCTAATGGGAGAAGCCGAAAGAAGAAGAACAAGAAGAAGATGTGCAAAGACAATGCTTTAATTAAAAGTGCAAATGAGTGTGCTTGTGTGCATGTGTTTGTGTGTGCATGATGTCATGTGATTCACTGGAATCCCATTCAGAGTGTTTCTGGATATGTTCCAGATCCCACACAGCTCAAGCAGATTAAAGCAGTTATTAATGATATATAAATGAATGTATATCCACATGTATGAATGATGGCATGAATGAAATGATTAACATTTATTTTGTGATTTATCGCATTATGTTAATGAATATCAGGATGAATATCAGGACTATTAAAATGTAATAGATGAGATGAAATTAATTTCTTGAAACCATGCTCACATGATTCTTATCAGTATCTGGGATAAAAGTCTGGAAATATACTAGAGTATGAAAGATGGACTACACAAAATATAGAAGGTTAAAAACAAGGTTGTGCAAGTATATAGGAGCACCTGGTGCTGTGACCCCTCATCTGGAAGATTCCAGGATTGACATCACAAATCTGATTTCAGCATGTAATGGGTGCAGTGCTGGGAACAGCATAACTACTGAACTTTAACCTTACATTTTTGTTTTCTCTCTCTCTCTCTCTCTCTCTCTCTCTCTCTCTCTCTCTCTCTCTCTCTCTCTCTCTCTCTCTCTCTCCCCCCCCTCTCTGTCTCTCTCTCTCTCACACACACACACACACATACACACACACACACACACACACACACACACACAAACACACACACACACACACACACACACACACACACACACACACACACACACACACACACAGAGTAAAGTATAGTAAACTATAAAGTATATTGTGAAACTCCCATTTTCTAAGATGAAAAAATATGAACTACGTGAACTGGGCCTTTAGTATATATACAGTCAATGTGCAAACAGTTTCACTTCAGATTCTTTCCATCTCTTCATTTTTCCTATTCATCTATTCTCTCTAAATAGTGTTCTTCCATATGCAAGAACAGGATATTTATTATAATCCAGTATCTATCGTTATTTGCTTGCTGGGCAGAGGTGTGATGAGTTGATATAAGCGATCAATTATTTTTAGACAGATAATCATTTGTCATGTTCTTTGACTTTACTCCATAAAAATATAATTGAAATCTGTCTGTAAAGCCTTATTACTAAGCTTAGTTAACAAAGTCAAACCCCCCCTCCCACACACACACACACACACACACACACACACACACACACACACACACAATTACTTCATATTCTCATTCTTCCCCATCTTCCTGGTGGCCAAATTTAATGTGAAAATAAAACCTTATAGAATAAAATTGTTTATGGCTTCTTCATATCCCTATCTATTTCAGCACAGCAGCAAGATGAAGTGATTGTCTCGACATTGCTTAGAGTCGTGGCACAGGTAGAGTCTAGCATAGGATTATGCACTAGCACATCATCTGTCATGCAAAATGTACCACTTCAAGCAGATTTACACTTTATGTTAATAGTAGTTTCATGGCAAACACTATTTTTTCTCTTTAAATAACACATTCTTGTGTTTTCTGCCCTTCATCTAGTGGGTCTATTACAATTTAATCAATACTTAATTGACACTTATGATAACAAACCTGGGAAGTCACTACTAGATCTTTTATTTACAAATTCTTGCTTTGTGATACCTTTAGTTAATCACAATAATGCTGTTTAGCATGTATTTGTCGTGATACATAAGATTACAAAATATAACAACTTTTAATGTTGAAATTCTTTGTTACTTTGTACAATCACAGAAGTTTTATATCTGAGAGTGACTTCAGGGTCTAAGCTGTAAATGTAAAATCTATACACCATTAAAGCGTACACAGTTCCATTAAGATGGGGTATTGACTAGGTTCTGGCTTGTGTTGCTTACTACTTGAGAGTAACGTTTCAAGTATTTGAACTTACAACTTTACATCATCCACAGTTTACATGGAAAAAAATCTTGAGTGATCATGATGTCAAGTTCACAATATATTATTATGTCTTTTTCTTCTTCTTTCGGCTGCTCCCATTAGGGGTCGCCACAGTGGATCATCCGTCTCCATACCACCCTGTCCTCTACATCTGCCTCTTTTACACCAACTACCTGCATGTCTTCCCTCACCACATCCATGAACCTCCTCCTTGGCCTTCCTCTTTTCCTCCTACCTGGTGGCTCCATCCTTAGCATTCTCCTACCGATATACCCCATGTCCCTCCTCTGCACATGTCCAAACAATCTCAATCTTACCTCTATCACCTTGTCACCAAAAAATCCCTCTAATAAACTAATTTCTAATCTTGTCCATCCTCGTCACTCCCAACGAAAACCTTAACAACTTCAGTTCTGCTACCTCCAGCTCCGCCTTCTGTCGTTTACTCAGTGCCACTGTCTCTCAACCATACAACATCGCAGGTCTCACCACAGTCCTATAAAGTTTCCCTTTCATTCTTGCAGATACCCTACTATCACAAATCACTCCTGTCACTCTTCTCCACCCACTCCACCCTGCCTGCACTCTTTTCCTTACTTCTCTAACACACTCTCCATTACTTTGCACTGTTAACCCCAGGTACCAGAACTCCTCCACCTTCTCCATCTCTTCTCATTGTAACCACACCACTCCACTCCCCTTTCTCTCATTTACACACATGTACTCTGTCTTACTCCTACTGAGTTTCATTCCCCTTCTCTCCACCTCTCAAGGCTCTTCTCAACCTGCTTACTACTTTCACCACAAATCACAATATCATCCGCAAACATCATAGTCCATGCAGACTCCTGTCTGACCTAGTTCGTCAACCTGTCCATCACCACTGCAAACAGGAAAGGGCTCAAGGCCAATCCTTGATGCAGTCCAACCTTCACCCTGAACCAGTCTGTCGTTCCTTCTGCACACTTTACTGCTGTCACACTGTCCTCATACATGTCCTGCACCACCCTCACATACTTCTCTGACACACCTGACTTCCTCATACAATACCACAACTCCTCTCTTGGCACTCTGTCGTACACTTTCTCCAAATCCACAAATACACAATGCAATTCCTTCTGTCCTTCTCTATACTTCTTCATCAACATCCTCAAAGCAAATAAGGCATCTGTGGTGCTCTTCCTCGGCATGAAACCATACTGTTGCTGTTTTTAATCTGGTTCCTCTCAAGGTTTCTTCCTCATTACATCTAAGGGAGTTTTTTCTTGCCACAGTCGCCATGGCTTGCTCATCAGGGATAAATGCACACCATTCACCTTGACTGTTGATTTCTGTAAAGCTGCTTTGAGACAATGTCTGTTGTGAAAAGCGCTATAGAAATAAACTTGACTTGACTTGTTGTTCACAGATGGTCACCTCTTCTCTCAGCCTGGCTTCCACTACTGTTTCCCATAACTTCATGGTGTGACTGATCAACTTAATTCCCCTGTGGTTACTGCAGGTCTGCACATCTCCCTTATGCTTAAAGATCGGTACCAGCACACTCCTTCTCCATTTCTCAGGCATACACTCACCTTCCAGAATCTTGTTAAACAATCTGGTTAATACATTATATTATTATGTAAAAAACAAAAAAAAATCATATTTGTAATCCTATAGTAATGTAATCAGGACTCAAATGTAAGTCAATATGACAGCTTATTAAGTAATTGCTATTAATGTACCTAATAACTGCAGATTTTATATGGACAAAGAACTGCAAGCTGTGACACATGGCTAATGCTGCTGACTGCAATGTATCTGTACTGATTAATTAGCAGAAATTAGATAGAAGACTACTGAACATTTAGCTTAAAATGTAAAAAATTAAAAGCTTTGGCATTTTAGAGGGTCAAATGAAGTTAAATGAAATCATTTTGATTTCTAAACCAATCAAAACATTCAAATCATAATATAAGCTCATCACAGGTCAATGACGATATCTGAAATCAAATGTCTATAAATAGAGTTGAGCATGATTGATATATGACATTAGAGTGTGTATCTTCATTTAGTTGCATGCCACAGTAACAAAATATTAACAGCAAATGATCTGACATGAATGGAAAAAATAAAGCCATGTACACACAAACAACACAAACAGAGACTCTTATTTTGGTGCGGGAAGGTCACGTATACGGACTACACCTGCAGCTATCCCTCATTCATACAGAGGAGCTGGCAGAGAATACACGCAATTCCCGATTCTTTTGTTTGTTTCCAGTATTCACAGTAATCTGGCTGTCAGGTTTTCAGAGCTGGGACTTGCAACAGATTCTTGGGGGCTAGTCCGGGATTGGCTTCACGTGACACGGGAAGGCTGATCCAACTATCTCAGGACCATTGGGACCAGGTGGCATAGAGCTAGAGGCTGGCGGCTGCTGTATCAACTGTAGCAACTGAGTTAGGGGATGTTAATGGGGCTGAACCTAGAACAAACACAGATCTAAGTAAAATGCATGCAAAGTATGAAGCATTTAGCAAGAAAATACAACAATACATGACATTACCCACACAGCACACTGGTATGGCCCAATCTGGTGCACAGGGGAACGCCATTCCACCACCTCTGCACCAGACTGAACGACCACTGCTGGCAGCTCACAACAGTACATTTCCGATGATAGGACTCCAATGTATCCAACCCTGCGAGTTTAAGATTCACAGATGCCAGATTGGGGACCACTCATCAGATATTTCTTATACCAATATATGCAGGCAAATGGACACTGGCCTGAGAAAGAACTTCAGTGATACCAACATTATCAGGGGTGTGATAAGAATCATCAAACCCATCATTTTCAAGGACATTCTGATAAATAAAGATGACATTACAGTAGACAAATTAAAGGGGTTATTGCAGTCACACCTGGGAGATCGAAGCAGCACAGAATTATTTCAAGAATTGATGTGCACAAAACGAAGTGACCATGAGACCCCTTATACCGGGTAATGGGGCTGAAACAGAAAATACTTTGTGCTGCGAAGCAAACTGATTTAGACCATAAGTATAGTGCAGCCACTGTGCAAAATATGTTTTTACACACAGTGTACCAGGGCCTGAGTAAAGACATCCGCAGTGAATTAAAGCCACTACTTTTTTGACAGTAATGTGACCGATGATGCCATCCTTAGACACGTAATGAAAGTCACAAGTGACGAAAATGAGAGACTGCAACGGTTGGGCCCACCGACCAGAACAAAACAGTCCAGAATGAGTAGTGCTCAAGTCCAAATCAAACCTGGCGGTGAGGCTGCGGTGAGAAAAAGCCAAAATGCTCATACCCACATGGTTGATGCACTACAACAATCCATGGCAGCACTCGTGTAGAGGGGTTGACAATGTTCTGCCAGTCAACCAGTTTCACACAGAGTTAGTCCCCCGCAATGCTGTTCACAGTGTACAAGAGAAGGAAGACAGGACTGTTCACACTGCTTCATTTGGGGTGAGGAGAGACACCAGGGCAGCTGGGTGCTTAAGACAACCTCAGCGGCAGGGAAATGTGAACCGCCACTGTAGAGGAACAACCAGTGACCGCAGAGCGAATGTGGAAAGAGAAATACCTACCTGATACAGAGGTGAGGCCACTATAAGACCTACTGGGATGTGGGGATGATCTGAAGATATGTGCAGTTGGAGATAGAATGGAAATCCTATTCCATTTGACGGGTGGACAGTCATTATAGTCAACCTGCTAGGAAATAAGGACCCCAGCCTGTCCATTAATGTACCGTTCATGGTAAGCAAAATGCCCATTGAAAGACCACTCCTGGGCTTCAATGTGATTGTGGAACTGATTCAGGTGCAACCCGACCAGTTCATGCAAACACTCACCACTCTATTAGCTGGAGCTATCAATGTCCCAAATGAAAAGGTGCAAACCCTAATTGAAGTTTTACGGACTAAAGAACATGATGAATGTGGTCGCCTGAAGTTTGGCCAAAATGGAACCATCATTATGGCAGGACATATTGCTTGGGTGCAATGTTGGATCACAACAAAGTTGTTGCAGTTGGATTCAGTAATCTTGTTTGAGCCACAAGGGGATAACACCAACCTGAAATGCCCGGATATTGTAGAGGGGCTCTTGGAGGTACCCAACAAAGGTGGTTCACACATATCTGTACATATAGGGAATTACACAGGACGTGATGTTGCTTTACCACAGGGCACGGTTCTCAGGACACTACAGCAAATAGGAAGAATAATGGGTCCTGGACAATCATGTATAGCAAAGCAGATGGTGAGAGTTCAGATGGTAGAGAAACAAGAGGCAGACACTAACACGAGATTGTGGCATCCTCCTGTTGACTTGGGCAAGTCACCATATGCCGCTCCAGCGGTTTGTGTTGGGAAGAAGGACGGCAAGCTCCAGCTCTGTGTGGACTACCGTTTTCTAAATAAAAAGACCATTTCTGATTGACACTCACTGCCTAGGATACAGGACTTTATTGACACACTTGGGGGATATTCCTGGTTCAGCATTCTAGACCAGGGTAAATCCTATTACCAGGGCTTTATAAACGAGGGTTCCAGACACATGACAGCGTTCATTACATAATGAGTGGGTCTGCATCCCTTTTGGCCTGTCAAACATGCCTGCCACTTTCCAATGCAGCATGGAAAAGATGCTCGACTCGTTAAGGGATGAGTGCTGTATACCCTACCTAGATGATGTCCTGTGTTATGCCAAGTCATTTAAAGATCATGTGGAGAGCCTAAGGAGAGATCCGCGGGACCTGGAAGCTGTTCGATCTCTCACACACAGAACCGCACAGACGGTGGGGGATGTATGAAGGTTATTGGGTTTCCTTAGCTATTACCGGATGTTTATCCAAGACTTCTCCAAAATTGCAAGACGCCTGCACGACTTGCTGCAGGCGAAGACGGGGACTGAGCAAAACTTGCACAGCCGAAGGAAAGCTAAGGGGCCACAAACTCCTTTAAAGACTCTGGTGAAATCGATGAGAGACCATGAACAAGCTCTGGGGAAACTAGTTGGCATGCTAGAGGAGCCAGTACTGGCATATCCGGACCTTAAACTGCCTTTTACGCTCCACACCGACGCATCAGAGGGGGGTTTAGGGGCGGTCCCCTACAAGTGACAGAATGCAAACTGAGTGTAATTGGCTACGGGTCCAGGACACTGACAAAGGCTGAGAGAAACTATCGGTTGCATAGCGGCAAGCTCGAGTTCCTGTCCTTGAAGTGGGCAGTCTGCAAAAAATTCCGGGACTGCCTGTTCTATGCCCAGCACTTCATTGTGTATACGAACAACAACCCATTGACTTACGTGATAAGCATGGCAAAGCTAAATGCTGTGGGTCATCGCCGGGACGGGGAGTATGCAGTGATTTAGCTAATAAGGCAGTGGAAGGTGGATGGGGTCAATCCAACAGAGAAAATGAGAGGAAACTTAACAGGGACCAGCAGGAAGCTCATCTATGAGTGGAGTAAACTACATGCGGAAGGGGAACTTCTCTACCAAAAGACGAAGGAGAGTAAGCAGCTAGTCCTTTCAAATAAATATAAGAAGTTGGCCTTTAAGCACCTCAATGACGGGATGGAACATGTGGGGTCGGAGAGAGTACTTAGTTTTGGTGAGGGATCGATTCTACTGGCCGTATATGAAGGCTGAGATAGACAGGTATGTGACCAGGAGGTGTCCCTGTATAAAGCAGAAGAAACCCACCACACATGTCCAAGCACCTATAAGTTGTGTTGCCAAGCACTCACCTATGGAACTGGTGTGTATAGATTACCTTCATTTGGAGCCGAAGGTATGAGTAAATCCTGGTGGTTATGGATCATTTCACCAGGGTTGCCCAGGCCTACCCAACTAAAAACAACTAAAAAACTACAAAAGTCAGGGCAGACTGCAGCACAGCGATTGTTCCAGGATTATATCCCACGCTTTGGGTACCCGGCTAAGTTGCACTATGATCAGGCCTGCAAATTTGAAAATGAACTGTTTCGGACCCTCAGACAATTTGCTGGCATTGGGCACTCCCGTACGTTACCATACCACCTGCAGGGTAACCCAGTGGAAAGGTTTAACTGGACCCTTCTGCAAATGCTAAGGCAAACAGGGAAAAGGAGAGAACTACTTGAAGATCTTGAGAACTACTGGAAGAACTACTTACCCCAGGTTGTACACGCATACAACTGTACCCGGCAGGAGTCTACGTGGTACTCTCCCTTCTATCTGCTGTATGGGCGACATCCCCATCTTTCACTGGATCTGATCGGTCTGGTGGAACCAGAGAAAGAAACAACACCTAAGGGGTATGCAAAGCAGTGGGCATACAGAATGAGGAAAGAGTACAAGATCGCTGAGAGCCACAGTCGACAGTCAAGTGCTAGAGGGAAAGCACAGTATGACCAGAAAGTGAGGGGAGTCATGCTGAAGGCAGGAGATCGAGTATTGGTTAGAAACTTTGGGGAGAGAGGAGGACCAGAAAAGTTGCGGTCCTACTGGAAAAGGCTGTATATGTGGTGAAGGAACAAATATCAAACAGTTCTGTGTATGTCGTATGTCTTGAGAATGGTGGGAGCGGTAAGACCAGGACACTACACTGAAACCTGTTGCTACTGGTGAACGTCCTACCTAAAGGCAAAACTTATAAGACAGAAAAGGAGAGTGAGGCACATGCGTGACGACAATATAAAAAACAGTGACCTGGCAAGCTCTGATACAGAGAGTAATACAGGAGGGTACTGGTTGAGGGCTCCAGTCAGCTGGCCGACATCAAGGGGCAACCAACCCCTAGAGCAAGCTCCTGTAAGAAAAAACTCAGGACAGACTCAGGACAGAGAGGTGCAAAGAACACGGGGGAGTCAAGCAGATAATAGGACAGCTACTTACCTTGAGGCAGTACATCCTGTTTGCACTGATGAACGAGATGGAGCAAATAAAGAAAGTGAGCCTGATGGTTTTGACAGAGCAGAAAGTCTGAGGATAAAAGTATACACCATTGTTAGAAGGTCAGTTAGAGAGTCCAAGAAAGATTTATACCTATGATAGGTTGGGCCAACCTGCAATCCACCCCTACACTTACACACTGAACTCAGTTACTGTTTACCACACACCACACATGCCTGTTTGGGGTTTACACAACTTCACCACACCCATTACTTACCCCCACTCGTACTTACCTTCAGTCTGTACACCTTTTGGGGTCAACTGCTGTTTATTAGGAGTAATGAAAGTGTTTGGTTATAGGAAGCTTTTATTTTTTTTTGTCAGAGAGAATTTGGTGCCCATAGAAAATGTACACACAAACAACACAAACAGACTCTTATTTTGGTATGGGAAGGTCGTGTATACAGACTACTACACCTTCAGCTATCCCTCATTCATACAGAGGAGCTGGCAGAGAATACACGTAATTCCCAACTCTTTTGTTTGTTTCCTGTATTCACAGTAATCTGGCTGTCAGGTCTCCGGAGCTCTCTGTGTCTCTGAGGAGTTTCTGTATGTATGTCATCAACAGAATCCCCTCCAGTCTCTCTATAGTGATTAATTTCCCCCATTCTAAACGTGTCTTTGCTGAGGAGTGGCACATGTATATGTGTGTGTGTGTGTGTGTGTGTGTGTGTGTGTGTGTGTGTGTGTGTGTGTGTGTGTGTGTAACTGTGTACACTAGAAGCCATAATAAAAACTTGATTTGGACCCTGCTGAGTACCCACCCTCCATCCGTTAGGGAATAGCATCCTCCTGTAAAGGTTGCCTCTTCATTATTGGTTTGCAACACAGGTGCTAAGAGCTCAGATGGATTTATTGGTGGATGAGTTGGGATGTGCTGGTGCTGAGAGTGTGTACTTTGCTGGTGGGTGGTTGTATTGGCTGGCTAATGCACTGATAATGACGAGGAGAATGAAAGAGGTCTATCTGGTGTCATTCTCTGTGTTGTGTCTAACCGATGTTCTGAGGGCAATTTAGTGAGAGAGATCAGCGAGAGTGTTCGAAAAGAGCGTTATCTGGAGCTTCTGTATAAAACCTACAAAAATATACAAACATTTATATTTTTGGGATTGTAAGAGGGAATTTGTACAGAAAATTGCTGAATAGCACAAACATCAAGTTCACCAATATAAATACTTGTATACATTTTTTTATACCATACACTATCAAAAAACAGGACTCATAGAAAATGTGTTGAAAGTATAAGAAAGCAATGTCTGCGTTTTTTACCCCAGGGCTGATGCACAGCACAGAGGTGCAAAAATCAAATGCGTGGCTCTTTAAATTACAGTTAATGTTTGAGTGAGGTCTGGTAAACAGCTATAGCTAATACAAACCTGAAGTTATAAAACTTGCTTGCAAGTGACAGAAAAATTTCTCAAAAAAGTGTAAATGCTAAAGCATGCATGGTAACTTCAAATTTGATGAAATGGTGTAAACCTGCACAAAAGCTTAAGGGCTTTAGGAACTTTTGTGTGATTGCAGAATATGCTGTAATTTCAGTAAGAAAATGCATTAAGATAATGTTTATTTTGAAGAGTCTAATTGTAAACTCCACAAACTCTTTATTGGCTGTCATGAAATGATTCTTAAAAACATATTAACTTATTATCTATGTGTCTTTCCGTAATCTATCATAAATGTATTTGTTAAACTTACATGAACTGTAATTGATAATGTCATAGGGCAAGGGCTAAGTTGATAATCTATAAATTATACATATGTGCACAATAAAATTAACATTGAGTTAATAGACTTTTATATAGCATCTCTTAACATGTTATTTAAAGTGCCTTTCCTCAACTATAATTAACACTCTTGGTAAATATGAGCAAAGGAAATAGTGTAAAATTGTCTTTATTGTTTAACCTTTCAATCGTTTGTTAAAAAAAAAAAATGTCAAATTATATTTATATCCCTGTGTAACCAGATGTTATGATTGACCAATTTTATGTTCCTTGTCACACAGACACACTAAAAGATTTGAATATCAATATAAATATATCTTAAGTATATTTTACTTATATAAATGCAAAAGAGTATGAATAATTGTACCACACACACTTATTCAACAAAGCTATATTTGTTATTATACTGTGTTGTGTTTGCAAATGTTTTATATCTCTTTAAGCAGAGTATATTTGCGCATTTTTGAAACAAAAGATGAAGAGGTTAAACAATATAGAAAGATTTTCACAACCTCTTTGCTAATTATAATACACAGCACTGTATTTTGTCAACTACATTTTCATAAAAGGAATCTGCAAAGAGATAGTGAGAGACAGGATGCAAATGCATAAAGTTGTGGTATTTAATAATAGCTATAATACAACCACAATTCCAAAAAATTGTGCTGTGGTGTGCAAAATGTAAATAAAACAGTATAAAATGATCGCAAATACAATCAATTAATATTCTATTCACAAGTAAACAAGAAAACTTATCAAATGTTTGAACTAAGAATATATGCCATTTTAATGAAGAAAAAAAGGTCATCTTGAATTTGGTATTTGGATTTAGCTGCAACAGGTCTCACAAAATGTGGGGCAGGGCCATGTTTACCACTGTGTAGCATCACATCTACTGTCTGTATACATCTGGGAACTGAGGAGACCATTTTGGGAGAGGAATGTTGTCCCATATGTGTCTAATGAAGATTTCTACCTGCTCAACAGGGGGTCCTTTGTTGTATTTTTTGTTTCATGATGCGCCAAATGGTGAAAGGTCTAGAGTGCAGGACTCTTCTACTATGAACTAATGCTATTGTAATAAATGCAGTATGCAGTAAGCATTGTTTTGCTCAAAAAAACAACTCCTTCTCTGAAAGACATTTTCTGGATGGAAGCATTTGTTGAAAATGCAAGCTGCCCATTCTGCAAGCACTAAAGCACACCCATACCATCAGAGATGCATTTTTTAACTGAGCATTGATAACAAGCTGGATGGTCCTTCTCCTCTGTAGTTAGGAGGACTTTCTGCCCATGGTTTACAAAAAGTAATACATTTTTGATTCATCAGACCTTAGAACAGTTTTTCACTTTGTCTCAGTACATTTTAAATATGCCCAGAGAGGATGGCAGTGTCATTTTCACGCATGAATTCTTCTTTGCATGATAGAGATTTTACCTGCATTTGTAGATGACAATGGCAAACTGTGTTCACAGACAGTGACTGTCCGTGCATAATAAACTATGAAAATGGCTGAGGGTTAATATCAGGAAACACTGGATATAGAAACTAGAAATGATCTTCTTTATACAACTGGGTAGATGAGGGCTAAGGGTCTTGCTCAAGGGTCCAACAGTGGCAGATGGTTGGTGCTGGGATTTGAACTCTCCTCCTTCTGATCAGAAGTGCAACACCTTAACTTTTGAGCTATTGATTCCCTATAAACAAACTAATCCAGATCTGAACCGGGGACAGCTGGACACAACTGTGAAATACACTAATTGCAGGACATTAGTGAAGACAGGACTAAAAAAATATTGTGTAATGTGTAGCTATAGTTTGAATCCCTTGAAGTATTGTACACAGATATAAAATGTTTATGTCTGTAAAATCAAAAGCAAACAAGCTACAGCATTAGGCTGTACTCTGAAATAAAGGGCAAGTGAATGATGAAGTGAGCCATAAAGTAGACAAGACTTAATCAGCGAAAAAAGTGAAGTAGGCAATGGTTAAAACTTGGTGGAGAACAAAGGTTTGGAATAATCAGTAACATGACTGTAAAGCAGTATTTTAAAGTAACATTGAGAAGTAGAGGAACAAAGTGGTGTGATCGCATTAGGGAAGGTGTCATTAGGTATAATAAGATTATGTAATGTATACTTTTCTCTTTGCAGAAATGTCATTTCTGCTTTCTTAAACATCTGGGCCAACACTTAACTGTATAATATATACAAACCCATTTCCAAAAAAATTTAGACATTGTGCAAAGTGCAAATAAATACAGAATGCAATGATTGGTAAATCTCATTAATCCATATTCTGTTCAGGATAAAACAAATAAACAAATAAAAAAATATATATTATAATAAAAATGCCCTTTTAAGGAAAAATGTCATTTTGAATTTGATAGATTCATCAAATTAATTTAGTTATTAAAGAAGACTCAAATAAAGTAAAAGAAAAAAAAATCCGTTCTGAGGATCTGGCCTGAAAGAACATTGCAAATCAGTATTTTTTAAATAACACAGCATATTGTGCAGTATGTAGGTGTTTAAAATCCTCTACCACTTTCCATTTTCAGGTCTTTGTATGGCCTTTCCTTCAAATATACCACATCCTAAATTGCTTTCAACACTTCAATTAAACACCTAGCAGCAATGATCTCTGCAATCACTTCTTGCTGTTAACTGCAGCATTGTCTTCCTGCACCAAAACTCTTCTTTTTTTTTTTAAGTATTCCACTTGGTTTTCTTTAATTGTCTTACACATATCTTTATATTTGTATAGAAAAGCTACAATTACCATACAGTTTCCTTTTTCCAATGCGGATAGTTAGAGCTGCTTTGGTCCCAAAAATAGTAGTTAGTTTTTTACTGAAATGTGGATGGAAACACATGCCTTGTGAAATATTTAAAATGACTAAAAAGTTCAAAATAAAACATATCTGGTTATTGTATGTGCATAGATTACATGCAGTAAAAACAAGCATTACTGCAAACCAAAATACATACAAATGCAAGCTATATGTTAAACTAAGCCTTTTTATATTGCCCCACAATTATTTCTTAAAGCAAAGACTTAAGATGTGCATTTTACTCAGATACCATGCCTGGCCCTGTGACTAGAATAGAATGGACAAAGGAAATTGTGCCTATTGTTTAACCACTTTCAAAGAAGTGAAAGCACGCTTCCAAACAGCCTCTAGCATATCTAAAAGCAATGCCTCAGCAAACAATGCTATAAAACCCACTGTCAGAGAAAGAGGAAGTGTGCTGAAAAGAGTTCACAACTACATGCAGCTGTATTCAAGCCTGACTGAAACTAACACAATCACTTTCTGACTTGGAACAGGCACAACATGACAACGAGTTAAAGAGATTTTCAGGCAGAGGGAAAATGCAGCAAAGGTTTAACAAAGATGACATTTGGCATTGAAGAATGAGTGACAAAAATAAGCCTGTGAGTGCATTTGAGTGGTTAAAGAAATGAATCCGTAGCAGAAATCTTTCCTGTGGTAGTTATCACAGGTCTAAATACTTTGGGTAGACATCAGTATTCTCTGTGAGGCTCTAGATGCTGTTTCTTTTAGATTAGTCTCCTATCGCTGATTAATAACACTGGCGTGAACAAAATGAAGTCTCTGAAGTGCTAAGTAATGTTAATGCTTTTTTCCATATTTATTAAAGCAGCTTTAGACATCTTTTTAGAATATATCTGTGGCAGAAACTAGTTTATCTGTATTCTGTATTACTTAATAAGGATAAAAAAAAAAAAAAAAAAAAAATATATATATATATATATATATATATATATATATATATATATATATATATATATATATATATATATATTTATTCATTCATTCATTCATTTTCTCCCGCTCATCCGTAATTCGGGTCGCGGGGGCAGCAGTCTAAGCAGGCCCCCACCTTCGACTGCTGCCCAATCCTCACAGCACCGTCCCTTACGGTCCCTCCTGCAGCCCACGGGAATTTATATATATATATATATATATATATATATATATATATATATATATATATATATATATATATATATATATACATATACATACATTGCCACTGTCTCTAAACCATACAACCACAGTCCTATAAACTTTCCATTTCACCCTTTTATCACAAATCATTCCTGCCACTTTTTCCACCCACTCCACTGTGCCTGCACTCTTTTTTTCACTTCTATAACACACTATTTATTCATTACTTTGCACTGTTGACCCCAGGTACCTGAACTCCTCCACCTGTCATACTCCTACTGACTTTCATTCCCCTTCTCTCCAGTGCATACCTCCATCTCTGCAGGCTCTTTTCAATCTGCTGCCTACTCTCACCACAATTCACAATATCATCCACAAACATCATAATCCATGGAGACTCCTGTCTGACCACGTCCGTTATCCTGTCCATCACCACTGCAAACAGGAAAGGGCTCAGAGCTGATCCTTGATGCAGTCCAATCCCTACATTGAACAAGTCTATCGTTCCTACTGCACACTTCACTGCTGTCACACTGTCCTCATACATGTCCTGCACCACTCTCACAGACTTCTCTGCCACACCTGACTTTTTCATACAATACCACAACTTCTCTCTTTGCACCCTTTTGTACGCATTCTTTAGATCCACAAACACACAATGCACACAACTCCTTCTGACCTTCTCTATACTTCTCTATCAACATTATCAAATAAAATATTGCATCTGTAGTGCTCTTCCTCGGCATGAAAGGTTTTTTTTGTGTGTGTGTTTCAAAAAAAGGTAGGTCTTCCCCGTTTTACCCTAAATAAAGGTGGGAACAGTTGAGCAGTGCTAGGGAATCTCAGACAGCATGAAGCAGTGTGAGGAGCGATGAGGTTGGGTGCTGGGCCATTTTTGGCTTTGTAGGTGAGCAAAAATCCCAGAACCAAATGGGGGGAGTGCTAAAAGGTCAAGGAGGATGAGTACAGGAGATCGCTTGTCTGATTGAGCAGCATATCATTTCCCAGAGCAGGTTTCTTCAAGATAAGAATAATGCTCACTTGCTTGAACGTAGTTGGCACAAGGCCAGATGCTAAGGACCCGTTGATGATCATGGAGATGGTCTGAAGCGTAGATTAAAGGATAGATCCAGAGGCCAGGTGGTGGGATTGCAAGATTGAATGACTTGCAGTATCTCTTCTTCTGCTATGGTTGAGAAGGTTGACAATGAAGGGACTTCCAGGCTGTGTAGTGTAGGCTTTGTTAGGGATGAAGTGAAAGTCTGGCAGATTTCCTCGATCCTCAATCCTCTCACCTTCAAAAATCCTGTTAAACAATCTTGTTAAAACTCCACTGCTATCTCTCCTAAATATCTCCATGCTTCTACTTGTATGTCATATGGTTCAAACGACTTTACATTCTTCATCCTTATAATTGCTGCTCTCACTTCCTTCTTACTAATCCTATCCACTCCCTGCTTCACCATCTCTACATCGTCCACCATTCTCTTTCTCATTTTCCTCATACATCAGCTTCTCAATATACACCCGCCACCTTCTCAACACACCCTCTTCACTAGTCAACACACTTCCATCTGCATCCTTTATTGCCCTAATTTGTAGCACATCCTTCCCAGCTCGGTCTCTCAGACTAGCCAATCGGTACAAATCATTTTCTCCTTCCTTTGTGTGCCACATTCTTTTTCACCTGCTGCCGCATCCTCTTGTACTCCTGTCTACTTTTCTCAGTGCACTGGCTTGTGTAACCCTAATGGCTGAGTTTTTAAAACAATAAAACTGATACTGATAGTCATTGCCAAATTGCTAGTGTGCACCATGGGAGTATACAAAATGTCTTTTTTAAATAGTCTACTGGAAATAAACAACAAATCTTTGCTATTTTTGGCCAATCCATTATCTTTATAAAAATAAAGCAGTTAAAAAAAGCTGAAAGTAGATGAACTTGAAATAAAACTACTGAAGTAGGAACTAGGGGTGAACAATGTGACAAAAATAATCATGATTCTGTGCTTTGGCAGTGTATTACTACAAATAATTCAGTACTGGTGCATTTTAGAAAATAAACAAACAAGCAAACAAATATACCTCTAATAACTCGTAATAAATAAATTCATATGTTTAGCAAGTTTTTTCCATAAAAGTACATGAAATCATGGTGTCCTCAGTATATCCAGAACACATAACTGTCACATTAATCATTTAAATCTCGATATAAAATCACTTTACAAAAATAGTTAAAACCAATAAAATGGTCACCAAGCTCAGAATTGCAGATGCAATTGTTAAAGACAAAATGTAAGTAAACAAATATAACCACACCAGTGAGACACCATACAATTAATACAAGTAAAGAACAGGAGAAAAAAAGATAATGGTTGTTTTTGTGATGCTGTCGGACTGGAGCAGGGGTGAAGAAAACAGGTTGCCCGCCAACAGTACTGGTCCCAAAGCAACAACAAAAAAATGAATAAGTAATAATTGAAAAATAAAAAAATTAAAATAATACATTTTGTGAAATTTGCTACATTTACGATATGAATCTCCTTCTGGGAATCTTGCCAGGTGCTTGCAAAACCACTGACCTACTTTTCCATTCACATAATAAATTGCTGTGCTATTGGAGTAAAAAAAATAAAATACACCAGAATGATGGTGCATTTATGAACATATTAGAACATATTAACAGATTTCTGCTGCACAATGCATTCTTTGGACTCATGCATTTCTTGGAAAGTTCAACGTTCATGCAATGTGTACATAATAATTTTTTTTAATCATATTTTCCTTGAGTATTGATGCTTTTCAGTGAATTACTGAGCTGTTTATTCCTAAGCATAAATTTGAAAATAAATAAATTCCTTAGAAAAGCTTTGCTAGTTTCAGACCCAAGAAGGAAAAATACAGTTTTCTCCAGGAATACTGTCTATTTGAAATATCAACATAAACAAAATTATCTGTGTGAAGAATGAATGACAGAGTATCAATCAAAATTTAATTCAGTTCAGCTTTATTTGTGTAGTGCTTTCAACAATGGACATTGTCCCAAAGCAGCTTTACAGAGATACAGAGGTTATGAAGTCAGAATGTATAGGTTTAGTGCCTATAAGTTTGTTTGTTATAAATGTATTCCGATATATATATATATATATATATATATATATATATATATATATATATATATATATATATATATATATATATATATATATATATATATAAGCAGCTTGTGTGAAGAAATCAACTGTGGGAGCAATTATTAGAAAATAGAAGACATACAAGACCACTGATAATCTCCCTCGATCTGGGGCTCCACGCAAGATCTCACCCCGTGGGGTCAAAATGATCACAAAAACGGTGAGCAAAAATCCCAGAACCACATGGGGGGAGAGCTGGGACCAAAGTAACAAAGACTACCATCAGTAACACACTACACCGCCAGGGCCTTAAATCCTGCAGTGCCAGATGTGTCCCCCTGCTTAAGCCAATACATGTCCAGGCCCGTCTGAAGTTTGCTAGAGAGCATTTTGATGATCCAGAAGAGGATTGGGAGAATGTCATATGGTCAGCTAAAACCAAAATAGAACTTTTTTTGTCAAAACTCAACTTGTCGTGTTTGGAGGAGAAAAAATGCTAAATCGCATCCAAAGAACACCATACCTACTGTGAAGCATGGGGTTGGAAACATCATGCTTTGGGGCTGTTTTTCTGCCGAGGGACCAGGACGACTGATCTGTGTAAAGGAATGAATGAATGGGGACATGTGTTGTGAGATTTTGAGTGAAAACCTCCTTCCATCAGCAAGGGCATTGAATATGAAACGTGGCTGGGTCTTTCAGCATGACCATGGTCCCAAACACACCGCCCAGGCAACGAAGGAGTGGCTTCGTAAGAAGCAGTTCAAGGTCCTGGAGTGGCCTAGCCAATCTCCAGATCTCATCCCCATAGAAAATCTTTAAAGAGAGTTGAAAATCCGTGTTGCCCAGCGACAGCCCCAAAACATCACTGCTCTAGAGGAGATCTGCCTGGAGGAATGGGCCAAACTACCAGCAACAGTGTGTAAAAACCTTGTGGAGACTTACAGAAAACGTTTGATCTCTGTCACTGCCAACAAAGGGTATATAACAAAGTATTGAGATGAACTTTTGTTATTGATCAAATACTTATTTTCCACCATAATTTGCAAATAAATTCCTAAAAAATCAGACAATGCGATTTTCTTTATTTTTTTTTTCTCATTTTGTCACTCATAGTTGAAGTGTACCTATGATAAAAATTACAGTCACTGTGTGTGTGTGTGTGTGTGTGTGTGTGTGTGTGTGTGTGTGTGTGTGTGTGTGTGTGTGTGTGTGTATATATATATATATATATATATATATATATATATATATATATATATATATATATATATATATATATATATATATATATATATATATTTGGCAAATATGTGTAATATCCAGTCATATGTGGTTCTTTACCAACCTGTAAGAACAAAGTTGTAGGCACACAATTATATAGGTGTCTTTGGATGTGGTAGCATTACATTTTATCTTCAATTAAACTAGGAGGCCCAATCCTGTTTCTCTGCACAAAGCAAATTCCATGGACAGAGGGTTTACATGGGCTAGTTTGCCCTGCTGTAGAGGTCTCTGGCCTCAACACTATTAAACATCTTTGGGATATTGGAATGATTAGTGAACCTCAGATCTCGTCACTGTACATAATTACCTGACCTTACTTATGTTCTTATGTCTGAATTAACACAAATCTCCACATGCACACTCCAAAATCTAGTGGAACAATTTCCAAAAGAGTGAAGGTTATTACATCAAACGGGGACTAAATGTGGAATGAATGTATTTTTTACTGCAGGAAAATAGCACTACACAATCACATGCATAAAGATACCCACTAGTAAGAGAACTTGAGCAAGAAAGAGATAGAAAGAGAGAGAGAGAGAGAGAGAGAGAGAGAGAGAGAGAGAGAGAGGGAGAGAGAGTTTTCCCTTATCTGAGTAAGAGCCAACACACTTCCAGTGACAAAACTCTTGTTACATACAACCTAATACCAATAGCAAAAAAAAAAAAAAAGAATGAATCATTGTTAAATAAGTGCATGTTTACAGCTGGATCCTGAGCCAATCCTGGAGACTATGAAGCAGGAATACACCTTGGATGGATCACCAATTCACTGCAAGGCACTATGTGCACACATATTCACACACTCCCACAACCGGACCAATTTAAAATACCTCCAAAACACTGACATGTTTTGGAGGTAAAAAAGAAGCTGGAAGAAACAGAAACTACACATAGACAGGAATCAGAGCTCAGCATTCTTTAGGGCCCCTGGCAACCATAATTTTTTTGCCACTTATTATTCGTTAAGAAAGTTTGAAAGTGTATTTATTTAAGCAAGTATTGCACATTTTACAGGGTTGGCCTATGTTTTAGAGGTTCTCATATTTTTGGTCTCTAAATCACTATGGTATGTGAGTAGCAAAAGCTTAATAAAATGTTTCACTTCACCCTGTCACCTTGCTAACCCCTCCATGGTTTTCTCATAGCAGTCCAGCTGTGATGGTGAGTGACCCTGTGGCAGTAATGTCTGACAGCCAAGAGGTCATGTTTCATTTAATGTTCTTCCTACTAGCTGCTATATGGCATGAAACTGTTCAGTTCCGCATTGCTGATATTGCTGATGCTGCCACTACAGCGGAGTTTTAGCACCATGAAAAGCTACAACTGGTAATTTGGTAATTAAGAGATCCTGTTAATGTGTGCTAAATGCCCTTGGAAAATTACAAACAAGTGCACAAACATATGTGAAAATAGTGACAGTAAAAAACAAAACAAAAAAACCCCCAGTAAAATACAGATCTTTATTTAAATTTTATGACAGGTAATCTTACTAGATTATATCTTATAATTAGATCAAATTTTATTTATTTATTTTTAAACAAAAGATGTCTTGCATATATCTTCCTGATATAAAAAAAAAAGCATCACTTTTTATTACTTTTACGTACTGATTAAAAGTAATAAAAAGTCCTCCCACGTCAGATTTATTGCCACAGATTTTGCACTAATCAAAAAAGAAGTAAAAAAACCCCAGACTTTCACAATTAACATCTCATAATCACATCCTCATATGAGTCAGTGAAGCTTAATAAAATGACCCCTTTGTGACCTTTATTTAACCCTGGTAAGGTAAGAGATAGTGTGGTCAGCCAACATTCAATCAGGAACCCATTTCTTTGTGCAGGTAAGCACAAATTTAACTGAATGTCAGGTAACATTGTAGGCTGTGGAGACACTGTGTTTATGTTTGTGTTTGATATTTAATGACTGCAGACATACCAGAGGCCAAAGGCCAAATTTGAAAATGTTTTTTGTTGTGTGTTTTTTTAGCTCCAGGAATCCTATAAGAATCCTGTACTTCTAGTCTATTTCCAAAAAAATTTAACATTGAGTACAAACTTTGATAGAACCAAAACATTTTTTTATTTTAATTGCATTGAGCTGTAGACTGCAGCACCGTATTTACTATGATGGGCACAAACAATGAGTATACTCTAAAACTGTCATATTTTAAAACACTGGTTCAAACAAAGAAGTAGTGCCAATACCATGTGGCTGGTAAGGAAACAACAAACTCTAGCAGTGTGAAAGTTGTAAGGTAGATCAAACATTGAGAAACTGCCCTACTGAAGTACATTTAAAAGTCATCACTCAGTGCTGCTGATGGGACTTCAGGTCACTTCAGGGTGCAATTCATGTTTGATGACTTTATTGATTTTTTTCTTACCCTTACCCTCACCCTCTGCTTCTTTTTATTTGGTACAAGTCCACTCTAAGTGACATGTATCTACAGTTGCAGAAGCTCCACTCTCATAAATCATAGAAAAAAAACCTATTTATTTATGATACTAATGCAAAAAACCTGTGAAACTTTACAGGAATTTTCATTCAGAAAATCCTTCTTGGTCCTTGGTGGACTTGGTGACAGTTACGACGATGGCATCGGAAAGTCATGAGTTCAAATCTCAGCATGCCAAAGCTGTCATCACTGGGCCCTTAAACAAGGCTTTTAATCCTCAACTGCTCAGTTGTTTAAATAATTGTAATAATAATAATTGTAAGTAACTCTAAATGACAGTCATAAGCAGTAAATGTAAATGCCTAGATTAAATCTTAAGCAAGATGTTAAGAAAAGTTATTACTTGAAGAACTATGAGACATGGATATAATTGCTTGCTTAGCCTAACTGTTTCTGCTGACTGAAAATTGCAGTGGGTCTGTTTGTTATTAATGATCTTACTTTTTATATCTCCATTTTTAATTAAAAGCAAGGCCAGGCTGAACAATATATCTAATGGTAGCAAGCACAATACTACACACACACCCACGTGCACACACATATTTTTCATTATGTTCAGTTAAACCTATAAGAGTGTAATGAGTGTACTGAATGTGTGTTTAACTAAAAGAAGCGGTGCAGAAGCAAACAATCACACAGATATTGTTGACTAACCAGCTTTTTTTGTTATCAGAATAAGCTTAGGCTGCTTTATTTCCGATGGCTTTCATATATAATACTGTCAGAGACCACCAGCCACGCCTCCCTCCAAGGATCACACTCTCAATCAGCCTCTCCCTGCTACTAATCACCTACACCTGTCCTACTCCTACTAATCACCTACACCTGTTCCCCATTTACCTATCCCCATTCCCCCTTACTCACGGTCCGATCTACCATTTACGACCATAGATCACCTGGATTTCCTACCTCTCTGGTTCCCTGTGCTTCCATGCTTCCATGCTTCCATGCAACACTTTGTATTACTCCCAGTTTCTGACGCTTGGTCTATCCCTGACAAATACTGTCTGCATTCAGAATTGGTTCATTTTCAAATTCATCCGCTTTTAGTAAAAGATAAGAGAAAATTACAAAAGTTGTGACATACAAGAGCAATAAATCATAATGTTCAAAATCTAAAGTCAAAAATGTAATGGGTTAATGAGTGATAATATGCTTCTCTTGAGGAGCACAAGGTCAGATTATTGTTTTTATTTGAAGATCTAAAAAAGAATACTGAGTGACAATATCTTAGAAAAAGCAGAGTAACACATTCTCCAACAGTATTAATTCTTTTTTAAATATTAAACATACTTAATGAAATTACATACATGAACATTAGAGTCGCATTTTCAAATATTAAATAGAACAGAAGAATAAATGAATGAAATACGTGTCATTTCTTTATAAAAAAAAAAAAAAAAAATGAAAAGGTAATAATATATTTTTTGTATTTATTTCTGTGTTTTATACTGATTTTTCTTTATGGGCAAACCGTATCTTTTTAGCCAGGTGATTATTTCTTACAAATAATAAATCCTAATTAAATTTGTATAAAACCCAGTTAGTTTTATACCAAATATCATACTATATCTTTTTCAGGAGTGCATCACATTGTATAGGCTATATGTTAATGGTGTTGTGGACAATATGCTGCGTTCAAATGTCATTTAAGATATAACAGAAAAAGTGCAACAAGTGGATGTCTAATCAAACCTCTTAACCTTCTGTGTGATGTAAATTTGAGAAGTGGATTGTTGATTGTATTTTGTATTTGATGATAAAACTGATGCATTAAACCACCATAACCTTTGATCAGGTGCTGTGTAGTGTTGCTCTCTTTTTTAATCAGCACATTTGTACAATGAATAATTAATTAATAAATGCATTTATGTACAAAAATATCCTATATTTTGGGCTGAAGGCCAAGATATACACCAGCAAGTAAACCAAACAAATGCCCAATTAATTCAAAAGCAATTAGATATCACTGCACATTTTGAACTTTATTACACAAGATTTGGTCAGCATTATTCCCTTGTATAACAGATGTGATTAATTTCATATTAATATTGTTGTATTTTACAGATGATTTCTGTTTCAATTTCTGAAGAGATTTTTCATTTATTGGAATTAAGGATCTGAGAAGATGATTCTAGTAGTTGCTTCAAAGGGAAACCTGCCTATATTTATAATAAAACCCTTAATTAAATCTAACTGCTTAAGTTCTTATATGAATAAAGGTTATCATAACTTTCTGCAAATGAAGTTTGGTGGAAAATGTTGGGAGTTAATTTTAGTTAATTTCTTTTTATTTTGCTTGGTTTTCAACAATTTTTGTGATCATTTTCTTGTCTAGTGAAATGTATTTTCTCTCCTCTTAGTTTCCTCTTTATCTTGGAACTGGAATGATTCATGTATAAACGAAGATTTGTTTTATATAAAGTCAATATATGTAAGCATTAATTATGGTGTATTGTATGCATATAACATTTAAATAAGGGCCTACTGAATCCACATATTTAAATCTGATTCATCATTTGCACTTAAATCGATATACATTAATTTATATACATAATTTTCAATAATAAAAACAACTTAATCCCTATGCGTCTTTAGTGCACTTGAGATATAATCAGTAACGTCATCTTAATGCAGTCAGCAAGAAGGTAAAAATAAAAAACACAAAAAGACACATCCTCTATATTTATTATAGTGAAAACATAGGAAAGATCAATAATAATAATAATAATAATAATAATAATAATAATAATAATAATAATAATAATAATAATAATAATAATAATCAGTCTTCAGGGATTGCAATGCAAAGCAAAGAAGCTTAGAGTGGAATGCCCTATTAAAAAATAAGATGTTATATACCGTAGTTTGTCATATTTAGATTGTCTCCATTAAATCTCAGACTGAAAATTGTGCTGTACCATTATGGTTATAATTGTTAGGAATTATTTACTCTGTTGCATGCTACCAAAGAAATAGTAAGTATAAACTGTACACAAAAGAGATTTTTTTTTTCAATTCATTGTTGCAGTAATATTTAGGACTTCCGCTGATAATGAGCTTAAGAACTTATGTAAAACACCCAAATTATTATGGAAGCAGAAATAGTTGTACTTTTTTTTTATGTGAAAATGGCTAATGTGAATATGTAAAAAAAAGAATGAATTTGCACAAAGAATATGTGTGGATTTATGGATATCAGGAACTCCATGTGAAGTAAATAATTTCAGAATGTTCTCTTTGGGTCTTAACCTTATTAGTTAGAATATATGAATACTATATCTCTGAATACATTTTCATAACTGTGTGTGTGTGTGTGTGTGTGTGTGTGTGTGTGTGTGTGTGTGTGTGTGTGTGTGTGTGTGTGTGTGTGTGTGTGTGTGTGTGTGTGTCTGTGTGTGAGTGAGAGATAGAGTTAATATTATAATATTATGATGCATTCTAAAAAAGGAAGGTCCTGAATTAAATGTATTAATAATTCAGCATGAGGCATCACTAGTCTCTGCAGCACAGCCTTTATTGATGGCAAATCCAAAACCACAATCCAAAAAACAATCAATCTGCCATTCATAAATATAAATTGCTTAACAATTGAAACTAATAATTTCTTTAATTGCTAAACAAAAATTCATTAGAATAAATAATTAAATTTCGTGTAGAAGACTGTCTCTAGCAGTTGCATTTAATATTCTGCAGGATAGAAAAATGTTCAAATTTTATAATCTTATTAATTGCTCATATTCTGTCTTAACACATTCCACCTCATTTTTACTAGGTGCATACACTTATATTGTCTACAGAAGGTCCTCCTTATGGCCTGTATAACATTTATTGCTCCCATTTCCTGGTAAAGGTTACTTGATTTCAAGGTTACATGTGTTACTCTCTCGCTCTCTCTTTCAAACAAACAAACAAACACACACACACACACACACACACACACACATGAGAAAAACACATTTTCTTATCATGAAATGTTACCCAAACCTAGGATGATATATATGAATTTTTAATAAGAGCATACATAAAGAATTGTATTTTATGAAGATACTGTACACTGCTACTGTTATGTTAAATTACTCTCTCTATATAGTGAAATAATGTAGGCTGAGAAAATACTGTTGCCCACACAATTGTTCATACATAGCTATTTGCTGGGAGAATCTTTTTCTGCAAGACACAGCAATAGAACCTTTACATGCAGTTGAATGATTGGGCAACATAAAATATTTAATAATCCTCTTAGTCAGTCATTTAATAAGTCGTAAAGCACATTGAGTCATGATTATAACATATAAGTTATAAGATGAAGATTATTATTAATATTATCAGTAGGGTTTCATGAGAAGTAAAATCTAATAATATAATAGAATTTACACTTAAAAGAATTTTGATTCATAGACCACAAATTAACTTGTTAATATATTGTACACCCTTTTCCTTCTTGAATATTAATACCATGATTTTAAGGTAGTATAAAGGGGGAAAAAAAAAATCATCCATAGCTGCAATTGATCCTCTTAGCCAACAGCACCTCAGCTGAGGGGATTGGGCTATACTACTTCAAGAGATCAGCAGGATCTAAAAGCATTTAGAGATTTATACATCATAACAGAGTGAATAAATCTAGTCAACATTCTCTATGATCAGACAACAGGTATTCATTTAACTAAAAATTTACATTTTTATCGAATATTTACAGCTTTGATGAACAACAACAACAAAAAAGAAATTATAATTGTCTAGGAGGTCTATAAATGAGTAGCAAAAGTATAAAGGCCCAGTTCCAGATGTATAGATATATCCTGAATGAACAAGGTGTCAGTGCTAAGGAAAACTCTTTGCATTGAGGTGAGTTAGAAACCTTTAGTTGAACTTGGATCAAGCGGAAGAACTGGCAGGATTTAGATTTTAGCTGTTTCCAGTTAAAAGACCAAGGATTTATTGATCATTAATTTTTCACATAGTTCTCATCACACAATCTATGTAGAAAGACAAACTAGGAATAAATATTTATTTATTTAAAGGTCTCATTTAGCAGAAATAAAATGAAAAAATCAATATCCATGTCCTCTTTCCAACAGAGCAAAAATTATTCAGTTTGTTATTCAAGGGCTCTATTAAGAGTTGATTCACAAAGGTGCATCAGTAGATATGTGGGGGAAGTTATCCGGGTAAATACTATGCAGATGTGTAACTTGATTTTCTGGGCCACTCATTCAGATCATTGAAATTATCTGCATGAAGGCCACATCCCTGAGGTTGCAAGGGTTTTCTTCAGAAATTACTCTTAAATAAAAATACAAAAACAGTGTTGCTGTTACATGCAATATTTATATCAGAATGTAAATTATAATACAATGTAAACTATAATACATTTTAATCATAAACCTGATTTAAACTAATGTTATATTATTGAGTTATCTACTGAAAAACAAATAGTGAGGTTAATAATTCTTACAAATTCTAGTTGTTGTATTGACAAAATTTTTTTAGTAAACATTAGTAAAATTCTCTACTGCTTCTATAACTGCATATCAAATCTTTAGCAGATTTTATATGAAGGAAAAACATGCCCTTATAATTAGTATTTTTGAAAAATGTGTACATGTTTTCATGAACGAAACCAAACTAAAAATGTCCTATTTACAAATGTTAGCTAATTCTGATTTTCTTTGTATCATCAGATATATATATGTTTATACATGTTGTTAATGGCCAGATGCCGTCACTAAACAAGCAGTTTGCATTTATTAATTTTCAAAAAATCTACAAGTAAAAATAGACAATAAAATGGCTGGAAGAGGATGCAATGTCTTTTTCTAAAAAAAAAAATTATATATTATAAAACGCATTTAATGTTTAAATTAATGATTTCCGAACAAATTATTTATCCAGCTTGATGGCTGAGGCTCGTGGCTTGTGTTTTTTTTTTTTTTTTTATTCTTATTATTTTTTAAGAATGTCTTCGTAATGCAAACAGACAAGCTAAATGTATAATCGCCATGGATGCTTACTTGCATAACCAATCTTGTATAGTCTGTTTTTGTCTTGTCATGTCTGTTTTGTCATGTATAGGTTTTTATTTATGTCTGTACTTTTGAGAGTAGCAAACAGCAGGAACCAAATTCCTTGGGTGTGTCAACACACTTGGCCAATAAACCTGATTCTGATTCTGATTCTGATAATGATAAACATTTATAAGGATTACATGATATTCTCTATATGTCTAATACCCTGTCGCAGTTAGTTAAAGTGCAACCCAGTCATTCTAGCATTAGGAAATACTGACGTAGTGGCTTCAAGGTACCCATAGCTTTAGGAAATAATAAAACAGGGCACAATGCTCACTCAGCCCTGGGGCATCAACCATTAACCCTTACCGCAGAAGCACGCAATTCCCTTTCTTTTTTCTGATTTCTGAATAAATGGAAAGCGGAAACAGCATTATAATGAAATCCTATTGTAAATCAAATGGACCTTAAGATTTCCTGGCCTACTTTAGGAAAAGATAATTCTGTATGATGCTAAAATTCCCTTATTCTCAGTATTTAAAATGTCAGTCAAACTAAGGTCACATTCTGGTGCAGGACTGAAAATGTCATTTTGTAAAAGTATAGTTTAATGCATGAATAAATCACCACCTTTTCATGTTGCTTATGTATATTCATCCAGTAAAGCCTGCAAGAAGTGTAGGAAAAAAACAATTAAAGACAGAGGAGAGAGAGAGAGAGAGAGAGAGAGAGAGAGAGAGAGAGAGAGAGAGAGAGAGAGAGAGAGAGAGAGAGAGAGAGAATGAAAGCTGTCATTGTCAGGGAGATTAAAAGAGTATTTATTCATTTCTGCTCTGCTCAGAAACCTGCTTGTTCCTTGCTGCTTCTTATCAGATCAGATACACTGCACTAAATGCAAACAAAATCAAATGAGATCCTTCTGACTGTGACATTGTTTGTGTTGTTGACTGCACTTGCTAAGTTCTTTTTATTTTTATGCACTTACTCCATTAAACACAACAGTTCCACCTTAAGTGAAATCTGTACAGTTTCATATAAATTATATCAGCAATTTGGAGGACTTTGTATATTGTTACGCGAAAACACTGGAGGCGAAAGCCGAAGTAAAAGCAAACGAAAAGTTTATTTGCGCCACAGGGCAAATCAGAACACAACACTCGCCTTGAAATGTTAATAATCCGGTGGGGCGCAGCGGAAGGAAGGTAGTCGGTGTAGAATCCAAGGTGCGCTTGGGAAGAAGCACGTACTGAACAGTCCACAGGAAACACGTGTGATAAGCAGCATAACCTTAGACAATAACTGACAATGTGAATGTGGAGGTGAGGGGTTTATATGGGTGTGGTGATGAGTGCCCAACAAGTCTCAGGTGTGTGTGTGTGACTAGTACGCTGGCGAGGAGCTTCGTGCGGGCGTGGCCCGCACAGAAGAAGGATCAGGGAGCTCCCTGACACCACCCCCTCCCCCAGGGGTGGCGCCGGACGCCCTGACCCTGCGACGAGAACGACCCCTAGCCCGGGGCGTTGGGCGGCGCGGGTGAGCAGCATGGAATTCCGTCAGCAACGCCGGGTCCAGCACGTCCTGCCGGGCCACCCAAGACTGCTCCTCTGAACCGTACCCTTCCCAATCCACGAGGTACTCGAAGCGACCCCCGCGCCGTCTGGAGTCCAGGACCTCCCGCACCGTGTAGACGTCAGGCTGAGCTACGACCTCCGGCTGGACAAACGCCGCGGGGTCACCTGGAGGACAAGAGGAAGGCGAGACACATGGAAGGTAGGGTGAATTCGGTACCTGGGTGGCAGCCCGATCTGCCTGGAAACCCGGAAGGGCCCGATGTACCGGGGGCTCAGCTTACGGCACGGCAGCTTCAGCCTCTGGGTGGCAGCCCGATCTGCCTGGAAACCCGGAAGGGCCCGATGTACCGGGGGCTCAGCTTACGGCACGGCAGCTTCAGCCTCAGGTCCCTTGTCGACAGCCACACCAAATCCCCGGGGCGGAAACGAGGAGCCTCCAGGCGCCTGGCATCAGCGTGCCTGCGAGTGCTGCGGAGGGCCCGACGCAGCTAAGACTCCCAGACCCTGTTGCTCTCCCGGAACCAGGCATCCACCGAGGGCACGTTGCTGGGCTCGTCCGACCATGGGAAAAGGGGCGGCTGGAACCCCAACACGCATTGGAAAGGGGTGAGCCCCGTGGAATCCTGGCGAAGCGATTTCTGGGCGTACTCCACCCAGGGCAAGAAAAGAGCCCAGTCTGCCTGGTCTTGGCTGCAGTAGGTCCTCAGGTACCTGCTTAGCTCCTGGATCTTTCGTTCCGCCTGGCCATTTGACTGCGGGTGGTAACCAGACGTCAGGATCACCGAAACCCCCAGGAGCTGGAAGAAGGCCTTCCAAACCCGATATGTGAACTGGGGCCCATGGTCCGAGACTATCTCCTCCGGGAGACCGAAGTTCCTAAAAACTTGGTGAAACAGGGCCTCTGCTGTCTCGAGGGCGGTTGGCAGGCCCTTGAGGGGAACAAAATGGCAGGCTTTGGAGAAGCGGTCCACCGCTACCAGGACGCACATGTGTCCCCCTGACCGTGGCAGGTCGGTCACGAAGTCGATCCCCAGGTGGGACCAGGGGCGCTGAGGGACGGGGAGCGGCACCAGCTTGCCTACGGGCAGGTGGCGTGGCACCTTGGACATGGCACAGGTTGGACACTCCTGGACGAAACGGGTAACCTCCTCTGCCATCCTTGGCCACCAGTAACGCGCCTGAATGAGCTGAACCGTCCTCTTCTCCCCTGGGTGGCCCGTGCCCAGTCCCTCATGGACCGACTGCATGAGCCCTCTTCGGCAGAGGGTGGGGACAAAGACACATCCCTCTGGACACCCCTCGGGGGGCGGTTCCTGGAGAGAAGCCGAGCGGATCTCATTGTCCACGTCCCAGACTATGGGCCCCACGATGAGTGCGGGAGGAAGGATGGGGTCCGGATCGCTGGGTTCCTCAGGGCCGAACACCCGGGAGAGTGCATCAGCCTTTCCATTGAGCGCCCCGGCCCGGTAGGTGATGTGAAACTGGAACCGGGTAAAGAAGAGGGCCCAGCGAGCCTGCCTGGGGTTGAGTCTCCGGGCCTCCTGTAGGTACTGGAGGTTCTTGTGGTCAGTGATCACGGTAAATGGGGTCCATTTCAGGGTTCGTGCTTTTCCCCTGAGGACGGTCGTGAGGGGTGCAGTGATCTGGCTGTAACCCTGGATGAACCGACGATAGAAATTCGCGAAGCCCAGCAACTGCTGGAGCTCTTTAATCGACTCTGGAATAGGCCAGTTCCTCACAGCCTTCACCTTGCCTTCGTCCATTTGTATCCCCTGTGCACTGATCACGTAGCCCAGGAACTGTATCCTCTCCAGGTGGAACTTGCACTACGAGAGGTTCAGGTAGAGCCGGTGGGAACGAAGGCACGTGACGATGGTGCTCCTCCAAGTTTCGTGAATAGATCAGGATGTCATCGATGTAGACCATGACACACTTCTGGAGGTAGGGCCGGAGCACCTCGTTCATGAACCCCTAGAAGACAGCATGACGGGCATGACCCGGTACTCGTAGTGCCCTGAGGGTGTACTGATGCGTACCAGGTTGTATGCGCTCCGGAGGTCAAGTTTGGAGAAAACCCTCGCCTCCCTTAGGTCCTCCAGAGCTGAGGGTACGAGCTGGAGGGGGTAAGGGAGAGAAGCGATCTGGGCGTTCAGCTGCCGGTAGTCAATGCATGGTCGAAGACCCCCGTCTTTCTTTCCTACAAAGAAAAAGCTTGAGGCTGCCAGAAAGGAGGATTGGGTGATAAATCCCTGCTGGAGCGCCTTTTGGACGTACTCCTCCATAGCTCGGTGTTCAGGAGCGGACAGGGGATAAACACGGCCTTTGGGCAGCTTAGCTTCAGGAAGCAGGTCAATGCAGCAGTCCCAGGGCCGGTGAGGGGGGAGACGAGTGGCTGCTTTGGCACAAAACACATCCTGGAACACCTGGTATTCCTTGGGAATCGCCGCCTGGGTCTTTGTTGTGGCTTCCTCCACCCTGGTGGCGCCGACCACGGCCTTGGGGGCCCGTGTCGGGAGCTGGGAGAGGCTGTTTTCCCTGCACTGTGCACTCCACTCCAGGATGTCGCACGGGTCCCAGGAGCACCGCGGGGCATGTTGTTGTAACCAGGGCCGTCCCAGGATCACACTGACGGTCGAGTCGTCGAGCACCATGAACCTGATGTCCTCCCGATGAAATAGCCCCACCTGGAGAGTGACAACTGGCGCACAGTACTTCACCCAGCCCCTTCCCAGTGGGCATCCCTGGATGGTCTGAACGGCTAGGTCCTGGGAGCCCCTCTCTTGGGGGAGCCACAGGCGGTCGAGGCAGGCTTGAGAGATAAAGTTCCCTGCTGATCCAGAGTCAACCAGAGCATATACAGAGACAGAGAGATCGGGAGTTACCACTGCGAGCTTAGACAAAGGAGATATGTCTGTGGGGAACTCAACCATACTCACCGCTGTGCGAGCAGGACGTATGGTGCATCCGGCGATGGAGTGGCCTGGGTTTCCACAGTACAGGCATTTACTGGCGGCCAGGCGGCTGTTTCTCTCCTTCCTGGACAACCTCTGAGAGCCCAGCTGGATCGGTTCGGTGTCGGAGACCGTAGCGGATCCAGGATGGGCCCCTGAGGGATGAGGTGTGGGCGGGCACGCCGCTAGCCGCTGTAAAAGGCCGATGGATTTTCCTATGAATTCCTCCAGTCCCATTGTATCATCATAGATCGCCATAGCTTGTTTAATCTCTGGTGAAAGACCCACTCGATATATACTCAGAAGCGCCGACTCGTTCCAGCCACTAGATGCCGCCAGGGTGCGTAAAGTCGTGATGTCGTCACTCCCCTGACGCAAACTGAGTAGCTGGTAGGCTGTGGTTAGGACCCCGGAAGCGGCGCTGAAAACTTCTAGGAAGTGCGCGGTAAAATGAGCATAGGCGTTCAACACCAGGAAAAGGATCAGGGAGCTCCCTGACACCTATATAGGATACTAGTATTGTATTACAAGCATACAAAGTATATGTATGACTTTCAAGCGTCCCCAACTCAATCAAACTTATGTAAACCGGTATCTTCACTTGCTACCCGCTATTTCAATATGATAGATTTTTGTATAAATTTTTTTTTTTTTATAATTAACAGTTAAAACTTTAAAGGAAAAGCTTTATCACCACCAGCTTCGAATACTTCCATGAAACCCAGAAGTAAGATCATTTCCCAGTATTTAAAATGATCATGACCTCCATATGCAATAAAACCAATAACTCACACATAATGTGTGCTACATACTTGTACTACAGTATAATGTTTACATGCTGTCTTTGCACCTTTGTATTTAGTAAAATGTTTACATGCTGTCTTTGCACCTCCTTGCTGCTGTTTTTTTGCACTACATTGTTCTGTTCTGTTCTGTTTGTATTCTCTCCTGGGTATAGTTTTTACATTTCTCCTTCACAGTACTGTATAATCAAGTATACAGCAGGTTTACTAGTCAGCGTTATACTTGTTTTTTTGTCTTTTGTCTTGTCTTGTCTTGTCTTGTCTTGTGTTGTCTGTCTGCACTGTCTGTCTGTACTGTTTTTTTGTTTGCACTGTTTGCACCAGGTTGCACTCGATGCACTTTATGTTTGTGTTGTAGCTCTATGCTGCTGTTGTTTAGTGTAGCACCAGGGTTCCGGAGGAACGTTGTTTCGTTTTTACTGTGTACTGTGTACCACTGTGTATAGTAAAAAATGACAATAAAAAGCCTCTTGACTCTTGACTTGGAGAGTGCTGATAGCAAGCCAATGCAGCATTCTGAAGGTCAGAGTGTAACCCCAGAACATGACAGACCAGTGGCTAATGTGCTTCAAGCTGGCATCAAGGCTGCTTTGGCAAAAGTAAAATTTTATTTTCTGCCAAATGTAATGAAGCAACCCATTTTTGGATATAGAAGCAGAAGTGATTAATGGTATACAAGGAATCTGTGACCTGGTTGAAGATCGTGTAAAGAATCTGGTAGCCTGGTTCATGGTGAAACATTGATTGTAAACAATTGCTGTACGCAACTCATTTTTGCTCCAATGAGACATACAATGAGCACAGAGGTCTTATAGGAAGCACAAAAAACTAAGGGTACCATTTCAACTGGGGAGGGGAAATCTTTGCTTTATTAACACAATTGAAAGGCAATATGACTGGCTCTATTGCCTGTGCAAGAATTTGCTACATTTGTCACTGATGTCTAAAGTAGGCATTCAGTGCATGGGTTAAAGAGGACAGATGAGAGTCATGTATGAGTTATTAAAAAAAAAAAATCATTTAAAAACTGAAACAACAAATGGAACAGCAAATGCCCTTTTTATTTCAAGTTTTAAAATATGTGGTTGCTGGTGAACAGGATTTTCCTTTTTGTTACTAATGGATGTAAATAAGATCAGATCAGTGGCTCATGAACACACAGTCCACATCGGATTGTTTACGTTTGTTGACAAATACCACCTTCAAATATAGGTGTTTGCCTTACAAGGTGCAGGACCCACTAGGTAGAGACTGCAGATTGTACATAAGTTAAACTACCTGATTACATTCATTTCAAGATATTTTTTATTTTTAAAAATTGCTTTATAAAATACCTTCATAATTAGAGTCTAGGGATGAATAATGAACAGTAATAATCACATAGATGAAGGTGGAATCTGTGGATTGAACACAGGGGAGCAAAACCCACAAAACCCACACCATTTGTTTATTGAGAGCTAGTACACAAAATTGAAATCTCTGATTGGACACAAGAGAGATCCACCTGAAGCTCATGCTAGCTGAGAGAGAAAATGAAACACAAACAGCAGAGAAACCAGCAACAAAAGAACAAACATGTTTATTTTCCTTTTTTTTTTTTTTTTATTTAAATAAATTGCATATCTGCAAGTGCAATAAAATGTAATGACCTCACAATGTATGAGATTATCTCACAAAGAGGATTTGTCACAATATTTCCAAATTTTATTTTATTTTACATTTTATATTAAAGTTTTTTTCAATATAATTCATAATAATATAACTTCAGAATCTCTTGTTAAATCCTGAGCTTAAGTTACTTCTGTGTAGAGTTTTTCATATTCTTTCTGTCTCTATGTGGGTTTCCTCTGAAGGATAGACTACACTAAATTGTCTCTGGATGTTTAAATGTTTGTGTTAAAAAACTCAAACTATTTCTCATATACACACTTCCATGATTCTGATTTAGTATTTTGTGTTTGACTAATAATGAGATTAGAAACAAAATTGTTAGTTAAAACAAAATTCACAAAGATTAACGTGATTACAACAAGGACTATTTATGCAGCAATACATCTAAGACTTAATTTTCAGTAGTTGAAAGTAGTAGGTGGCTGTGCAATAAAACATTGGGTAGCACTGCACTTCTTACTACTTCTTACAGAAGGCGTATTGGTATATTGCCAGAAACTAGAAGAAAATGGTCTGGTATAACAAAAGCAGATATTTGAAAGGCATAAGAAGTCAAAGGTATCCCTGTGCATATACTGTAAGCAAATATGGGGTACTAAAATATTTGAATGAGCCAACATTATCGACATTATTCTCCGTGGGTAACCTCTGGCACCAAGAGCATTCACAAAGTTTGTTTTAGCCGCAGAGACAGTAAATAAAAGACAGTCTCAGCAGCAGATGATAACAGATGGAGCACCTTATTTTCTACATGGAAGCTCTTGGGCTAAAATTCTATCACAAAAAAAACAACACCTGAATTGGCTGTGCAGCTTATTGGCATGAAACTTGACCTGCAGTCTAAATGCAGCCTTTTTATTAAATGACTAAGCAACCTGAAAAAAGCAACCTGGATTATGAAGGTATTAACAGAACAGCACCTATGTGCAGCTTTTCGGCATCGATCATGAATGTTATAGCATTGAATTATATAGCAGTAATAGTGGCAGAAGTATGTGTGTACACCCTGAGGCATTGGTCCAGCACAAGTTTTCTCCTTTGTGACATGCCCTTAGGAGTTCTCCCTGTAGAAACTGAAGTAGTCATGATAGATGCCTGTGGGCATATCAAAAAATCTGAAAGCTAAAAGAAGCTCTGTATGAGTAAATCAATGTCCTCAGAATGAAAGCTGTAGGGGCTGGTGCTGCAATATTTCTGGAAGCCCCTAATGGGGTCACACAAATGGCTGGCCCATTTGAGCAAAACCAAACATTCTTTTGAGTGGATGCACTTTCTAAATTATGGTTGTATATGCAAGCAGCTGGATTAATTTTTTTCTCAAATGATATTTCTCATCATTTAACATAAATCATTAATCAAAAAATAATTGTAATGATATTTTTGATATTTTTAATTTAATATTTTAGAGATTCATCTGGATTTACTTTAAATTTGCTAGACAGTTTGTACCAATTGCATATGAATATAAAAAGACAAGAATATATTTTAGCTTTTATTATTTTTATTGGACACATCAAATGTACTTCCAAAGATATTGACAATCTGGTATATAAATAAACTCATCAACCTATCTTACAAATGAGACCTGGCCAGCCCTGTGTCCAGGTCTCATTTGTAAGATAGGTTGATAGGATTATGTCTCAGGGAGAGCTCGCAAGTGCAATGTGGAAGCAACTGCCAGCTGGCAGGTCATTGACCAACTGTGTTTTAGACAGCAGTGTTGAAGGGCCTTACCATATAACAGCAGGTTAGTCCATCGGATAAAGGCAGTGATTGTATAGGCATACTTGAATGCAATTTAAGAGGTGCCTTTTGTCATTAAATGGCATTCAATACACTTTTTCCAGCTCCTGGGTGGCAATAAGAAGAGTGTCATTCATGAAACAATGGTCACCATTTAGTTTCAGTAGATTATACAGACTAAATGGAATCCTGACACCTTTTGTTCTGTAGAGTTTAAGTGACTCTCCCCCTCAATCAGGAACATTGTCTGTCCAGCAGTAATTCCCATCTTTATTAGAAAACATTTTCAGTACTCTGAGCGATTGCATCCTGAACCAAATACACTAATGGGACTTTCAACAAGTCTCACAAATAAGATTGGTATCAGAACTTCAATGATTCTCACCTACAAGAGAATGAAGTGGCAGTACCTTGAGTGATTCTCATTCTTAGTAGGGTACAGTACTAATACAGTGAGGAAAATAAGTATTTGAACACCCTGCTATTTTGCAAGTTCTCCCACTTAGAAATCATGGAGGGGTCTGAAATTGTCATCGTAGGTGCATGTCAACTGTGAGAGACATAATCTAAAAAAAAAATCCAGAAATCACAATATATGATTTTTAAACTATTTATTTGTATGATACAGCTGCAAATTAGTATTTGAACACCTGTCTATCAGCTAGAATTCTGACCCCCAAAGACCTGTTAGTCTGCCTTTAAAATGTCCACCTCCACTACATTTATTATCCTAAATTAGATGCACCTAAGGAAGGTGAGAAATCAGCCCAGAACTACACGGGAGGAGCCGTTAAATGACCTGAAAAGAGCTGGGACCACCATTTCCAAGGTTACTGTTGGTAATACACTAAGACGTCATGGTTTGAAATCATGCATGGCACGGAAGGTTCCCCTGCTTAAACCAGCACATGTCCAGGCACGTCTTAAGTTTGCCAATGACCATTTGGATGATCCAGAGGAGTCATGGGAGAAAGTCATGTGGTCTGATGAGACCAAAATAGAACTTTTGGGTCATAATTCCACTAAACGTGTTTGGAGGAAGGAGAATGATGAGTACCATCCCAAGAACACCATCCCTACTGTGAAGCATGGGGGTGGTAGCATCATGCTTTGGGGGTGTTTTTCTGCACATGGGACAGGGCGACTGCACTGTATTAAGGAGAGGATGACCGGGGCCATGTATTGCGAGATTTTGGGCAACAACCTCCTTCCCTCAGTTAGAGCATTGAAGATGGGTCGAGGCTGGGTCTTCCAACATGACAATGACCCGAAGCACACAGCCAGGATAACCAAGGAGTGGCTCTTTAAGAAGCATATCAAGGTTCTGGCGTGGCCTAGCCAGTCTCCAGACCTAAACCCAATAGAGAATCTTTGGAGGGAGCTAAAACTCTGTGTTTCTCAGCGACAGGCCAGAAACCTGACTGATCTAGAGAAGCCCTTTTTCAAGGAGTGGGCCAAAATCCCTCCTGCAGTTTGTGCAAACCTGGTGAAAAACTACAGGAAACGTTTGACCTCTGTAATTGCAAACAAAGGCTACTGTACCAAATATTAACATTGACTTTCTCAGGTGTTAAAATACTTATTTGCAGCTGTATTATACAAATAAATAGTTAATATTAGTTTTTTTTTTATTATGTCTCTCACAGTGGACATGCACCTACGATGACAATTTCAGACCCCTCCATGATATCTAAGTGGGAGAACTTGCAAAATAGCAGGGTGTTCAAATACTTATTTTCCTCAGTGTATATCAAAGGCTTTAAATATTCAGTGAAGTAAGGTCTGACTGTCATAGTCAATAAAATTATTATAAAATTAATATTGTTGACTGCCCTCCTGGTTTCTTCACATCAGTAAAGTATAGTACTGAAAGACTAACTGATTCTTAACATTACTATAGAGCAGTATCAATGCTCAGATGATTTTCATTCTTAAATATGTTCATAATCAGCACTGAGAGGATCACACCCTTAATAAGGATTAACATCTTGCTTGAGTCAGTGTCATCTTAGCTATATTAATGTTTTGAAAGGACATCAGTAGTAACAGAGATAATGTATCAGTCCTTATTACAATCACTGTCCAAGAGAATACACTGTGAATGTTATCAACCCTTGTGATGGTTTTAATATATGTTCTTCACTTGTTTTGGAATTATGTTTGACACTGTTTTAGCTAGTAAGTTTAGAACAGTAGTTGTAATACATACCCTATGGTTTTATTAAATTGAGGGCAAAGCCAGGCCATCTGAGTCTCTTTATTTGATCTGAATAGCCAGAGAATAAGTTTGAGGTAGCAGGGGATTGTGCTATATGTATGAGGCTATCAAATGAGCACCAAGAAAAACTCTAGAACATGAGAAAAAATGTCCAAGTGATCTTCATCAAAAAGATTCCATGTTGAAAAACAAGTGCATTAAAATAAACCAGTTGGTAAACCAAAGGGTATTTCCATTACAAATAAACATAATTTAACTGTATAATTTAGAAGCCATGATTAAAGTGAACATTATGTCTGGACATAGGCGCATTTCTAATACTAATACTTAATATACTGTATTTGTGATGGCTTAATAAAGTGCAATCGCAGAAACAAGGCCCTGTGTAGGTGTATTTCTCGGCAAATGATTACCAATGAAAATGTAAAACTTTAAATGGATGTAACCTTTTCAAACAAACAGAACAGCATACATTAGATTGAAGTCAGGATCAGGCCTTCAAACTTATTTAGTGTTTGGCTTCTCTGCTCCTCGAGGGCTGCATGTATATCACTCAAACAAAAGAGTTCACCTTTTTACGAACAGCGCAACATGCCTAAGGCATCAAATCCTATTAAATCCATCTTGTCTACTTTTTAACTTCACTCTACAGCTGCTACGTTCATACTTTCCATATTCACACTGCCCTAGCTACATGTTGTAGAACGTAAGGGATTACATTCTACAACATGTAGCTAGGGCAGTGTGAATATGGAAAGTATGAACTTAGCAGCTGTAGAGTGAAGTTAAAAGATTTATGAAAATAAAAGTGGGAGGTTGTGTTACTAGAGACTATTAACCACAGTATGTACAGACTTACTGTAAATGTCTGTAACTTTGTATTTTTCAGTGAACCTTGTCTCAAAATTAACTCATCAATTTAATGAGTTAATATCATATCAAATAAAGAATAATTCACAATGTCAAAGATCATGGAAATGGGTTTAACAATAAAGCACAAAATGCATACCAGTTAGTTATTTTATATGTGGATCTATAATTAAAGCATTCACAAATAAAAAGAAGTTAAGAAGTTGAATGAATATTAATAAATAGTTAAGGGAGAGAGAGAGAAAGTGTCAGGGGACAGCCTGCCATGCCATCCCTCAGCTCTACACACACACACACACTTAGTCTGTCCCCATCATACTAAGTACCGGCACCTGCGGCTCATTAACCGCAGCCCTACATAAACCACTCACCTTCTCTCATTCACCATCAGTTCTACTAACTTTTTTTTTGACTCTGTTGTGGCATCAGCCATATTCTATGGAGTGGTCTGCTGGGGTAGCAGCATCTCTACTGCAGACAGGAAGAGACTAGACAAGCTGATCAGGAAGGCCAGCTCAGTCCTGGGGATTCCCCTGGACACTGTACAGGAGGTGGGAGAAAGGAGGATGGTAGCAAAACTATCATCATTACTGTAGAACGCCTCCCACCCCCTGTATGAAACTGTTACCTCGTTGAGCAGCTCCTTCAGTGACAGACTGTTACATCCTAAGTGTCTGAAGGAGCGATACAGAAGGTCTTTTCTCCCTGCTGCTATTAGACTGTACAATAAAAGCTGCTCCCAGTTAACCATTAACCAAAATACACACTGCTATTACTGTTAAATGGTGTAATAGTTACTGTTTTTACTGTTTTACTATTTAATAATACTGCTGTGTGCAATATTACCTGTAATATGTGCAATATCACCTGAAATACTTGCAATATTACCTGCAATACCACCTGTGTGCAATACAACCTGCAATACGTTCTTTCCCTCATCTGTATTTATATATTGTGTTGTGAATATACTTGTAATATTATAGTATGTCTTATTCATCTATTCTTTTATATATTTGCATTTATTATTATTTTTTTTTCATGCTGCTGTAACAAAGAAATTTCCCCACTGTGGGACGAATCAAGGTTTATCTTATCTTATCTTATCTTAGATGAACACCATTGACCCAGCATACAACGGTCTACGTTCCAGTGGACACTGCCGCGATCTCCATACCTCCAGAGAGAATGCTCTGTTCTTTCTCTACGAAGAACTCTTTGCTTTTCGTTCAGCCTTTCAGTTTTTTTTTTTGTATCGTTTTTTCATTAAACCCTGTTTTCTCTCTAACCCCGGGTTTTTGCTTCAGTCACTCCACAACCGTGACAGAAGAACTGACCGAACAAACAGAAGGAGAAAAAAGAACCACGCAGCCTTACAGATGGAGCCAGAGCCGCAGCGGAGTGTAAGCACGAAGCTTTTCCGGGAGCTCATCAGAGCGCTCCAGGCTGCGGTCGCCGCTAACCTGGTCCACCGGGCTCCACCACCTCCAGAAGCGCTAAACTCCTGAATCTCCACCAAGGAGCGGACGGCGTGGTGGAGTACACCCTCCGCACTCTAGCGGCCTCCAGCGGCTGGAATGAGACTGCACTCCTAGGCGTGTATAGGCAAGGTCTGAATCCGGCAGGTTCGGATGGCAATGGCCAGCCATGATGATGCGGTAGGACTAGAGACCCTTATAGAGCGTTCTATTCGGGTCTCACAACATCTATCTGCCTGTCACATGCCTGAATACACGCCTCCCGCTGCGTTGGCCGCTGCATCGGGGACTGCTCCCGAACCCATGAGTTGGGGTCCCAACGTCTGTCTAGGAGAGAGAGAGAGATGCCGAGCCACCGGGGCCTGTCAGTAACTGTCGCAATCCGGGTCACACCCTTCCACAGGGCACTATTCGACCCCAACGCGCTGAGGTGAGCAATATCGCGTTTCCCACTGAGATTTCTCGCTCAGTCACGCTTTCTGTGACTCTTCTCGGTCCTAACACCCGTCTTTCCACCTCCGCCCTAGTCAACTCAGGTTCTATCGGGAACTTCATCTCCCAGGCATGCTTAGACCAGCTCCAGCTGCGCCGGGAGCGGAGACACCACGATCTGGCCGTCCAGACCATCCAAGGACGCCCGCTAGGACAAGGCTGGATCAAATACTGCGCTCCCATCATCACCCTCCAGGTCGGTCTGTTTCCCCATGAATGGATACAGTTCATGGTCCTGGAGATCTGTACCGTGAGCATCATCCTGGGAAGGCCATGGCTGGGTAAACACTCACCACGGTGTTCTTGGAGCCCTTGTGACGTCCTTGAATGGAGCCCCTGGTGCCACGAACACTGTCTCCGCCACCTTCCCACTCCACTCAACAGAAGGGTGACCATGGCCGCCACACGGGTCTAGAACTCCCCTGCACCATCTCAGGCAGAAATTCCACCTGAATACTACGAGTTCGCAGATGTGTTCAGCGAGCAAGCTGCAACCCGACTACCTCCTCACTGACTCTGGGATTGTGCCATCGATCTGGTTAAACTCCCGAGGGGCCGGATCTACCCCCTGTCTGTTCCTGAACGCACATCCATGGAACGGTACATCCGACAGGCCTTCGACCAAGGTTTCATCACCCCGTCTTCCTCTCCCGCTGCCTCAAGCTTCTTTTTTGTGGCGAAGGACTTGGGCCCCCGGCCTTGTATCGACTACCAGAGCCTTAATGCCCTCATCGCGCCTCTCCCTTATCCGCTTCCGCTCGTCCCAGCCACACTAGAGGACCTCCGTGAGGCATGCTACTTCACCAAGCTAGACCTCAGAAGTGCCTACAACCTCGTGCGTATCCGAAAAGGAGACGAGTGGAAGACTGCCTGCATTACTCCCGCTGGCCACTACGACTACCGGGTCATGCCGTATGGCCTTACAATCTCACCGGCCGTGTTCCAGGGCTTGTGAACAAGGTGTTCCGGCCGCTCCTACACCGATCCGTCATTGTCTACATCGACTACATTCTGGTCTACTCCCGGACACCTCAAGAACATCACGACCACGTGACCCAAGTGCTAGAGCTCCTGCGAAAGCACCAACTATACCTGAATCTACCTAAGTGCGAGTTCCACCAAACCCGGGTCCAGTTCCTCGGCTATGTGATCAGCGCCAAGGGAATCCAAATGGACCAAACGAAAGTGCAGGCGGTGCGGGAATGGCTGTCCCCCGGCTCTATGAATGAGTTGCAGAGGTTCCTAGGGTTCGCAAACTTCTACCGGCGCTTCAACCGGGGTTTCAGTCAGGTCACAGCCCCGCTCACCTCCCTCCTCAGGGGCAAACCCAAAGGACTGTCCTGGACACCTGAGGCCGAAGAGGCATTCTAGGAGCTCCAGGAATGGTTATGCATAGCTCCACTCCTCAACCACCCGGACCCTGAACGTCTCTTTGACGTGGAGGTGGATGCTTCATTCACCGGGCTCGGGGCTACCCTCTCCCAGTACTCCAGGAGCCCCGCTCGACTTCTCCCCTGCGCCTACTTCTCGAAGAAACTCGCCAAACAGAACTATGACATCGGGAACCGGGAGCTCCTCGCCATTAAACTAGAGTGGAGGCACTGGCTGGAGGGGGCAAAACACCCATTCATGGTGATCACGGACCACAAGAACCTACAATACCTCAGAGAGGCCAAGAGGCTGAATCCCCGACGGGCCCTATTCTTCAACCGGTTCAGCTAAACCCTCACCTACCGACCAGGGTCCAAGAACGGCAAGGCCCTTTCCCGCGTCTATGGTCCGGATGAACCGGTCGAACCAGAACCCGTGATTCCTCCCGAGCTGATCGTCTGCCCCCTCGTGTGGAGCCTCAAAGAGGAGATACGTTTGGCCGCAAGTCAGGAGCCTGCACCCTCCAGGTGCTTGGATGGCAGGATATTCGTCCCCACAGCCTGCCTTGTTGAACTCCAGGTGTGGGAGTCAGCCCACACTCAACTCCACCGAGCCCTCCATGACACGCAAAGACATGCGGACGCACGCACGCTGGCTGGAATCCCTATCCTACCGACCGGGGGACAGGGTGTGGCTTTCCACGAGGGACCTGCGGCTCCGTCTCCTGTGCAGGAAACTGAGCCCCCGATTCATTGGGCCGTTCCAGTTAGTTCGCCAGGTCAACGAGGTTTCCTACCAGCTCAAACCTCCCCCCTGGTTCCTGGAGCCTTTTCGCCCGCCGACTGCGCCGCCTCCTGGGGCCAGCGGGGACCCCCCTGCTGCCAGAGATCCTAGGCCAGCCAACGGTGTACACAGTGCGCGAGGTACTTGATTCCCGCCGGAGGGGCCGTGTACTAGAGTACCTGGTCAATTGGGAGGGGTTCAGTCCTGAGGAACGCTAATGGGTGCCCCGGCAGGACGTCCTAGATATACATGTCACGTCTCAGTAAGGGAGCTGTTGGTGTTAATTCCTTGTGCCATTGTTACTGCATAATCCATCCCGTGCAGGTCTCTATGGGCGGGACCAGGACAAAACTTAAATATTGCAGGCGGGAGAAAATAACATTTAAAATAACTAACATTTTTGCGGGAGCGGGACAAAACTTTGCGGAAGCAGGTCTCTAGTTTACACGTTTATTGTTCCTGCATAATCAGTCTCATCATAAAAAGTTCTCTGTTTTTAGCCCTTACTTGTTTTTGCTAGATTGTTGTTACTGATGGCTCTTGTATGTATCTTGCATTATTTGTTGCCTGACTTAGTTTGTTAGTATTTTAAAGCATTTAGGTCATTACACCTATTTTAGTGGTAAATGATTACTCATAGTCCAACATTTTTTAGATAATATACACACACACACACGAGGTACAAAATCTGGCATTACCTACCTACATGCTTATTTTTAAGCAAGTGATACAGAGAGGTTTGGGGAATTTAGTCCAAAATTCCAACATACATCTCATCTGTTCAATCTGCTAAAAGAAATAGTTTTAAAGCTAAAAATCTTAAGGGCAATTTGTCAGCTTGTGGATCACAAAGTAGCCAAGCCAAGTTTCTTCCTTTTTTATTTTAAGAAGCTAGCAGTGGAAACTGACTGTATTTTATAATGTGATCTCAATAAATATATATTCAACATATTTTGTGCATTTCAGGGTAAATTTTTTATTTTAACAATAACAAAATGAATAAATTCTTAATATTGCTACAACCAGTGGTAAACCTGACCCAGGGAATAGGAGTAGGAGGGTGAACTTCAATTATGCCCCATAAGCAGACACAACAAACACATATTTATGAAATAAAATCCAAAGACTTTTGTCTAAAGCACATACTAAAGTGTGTATCTAAATTGGGATTATATCTAAGACCGATTTTTATCTTACGTGAGATGAAAATAACCTCACGTCTTAAATAACCTCACACCTGCCTCTGTTTTTTTGCTATTTTCATGGCCACCTGCATTTTCACCAGTTCACAGAATGCCCAGTGTATGAGCATGCTTGGAGATTCACTGGACTATCTTTATGTAGTAGTAATAGCCTCAGTAATGTAGTTAAGATTGCATAAATTTTGGACCCAATGAGCACGGTGTAGAGGTTTTGCAAATTCCATGCTTTATCTGGTAGTCTATTTTAAGAGCATCAGGAACACAGACTAAATCAATCTAAACATTCCATTTTAATGTGATTAGAACCAATTCCCCTATAAGTAAGAAAAAGGTGCAAAAAACGGCTGCAAATCCTGAATTCAAAAGAAATTAAGAGAGAATAAAGACGATCACTCCTGCTACTGTTAAGCTCCAGCTCCATCAAACTGAGGTGCAAGAACACTTACAACTCATCCATCAAGCAATATTGCTTCAGTCTCACACAAGACATGCTTCCTCCAAACCTCAACACTCTTCACGCTCATTTCATTGTTCAGCGGGAGAGCAAAGAAAACAATAATTAAACCAGATGCCTTTTAATTAAATGTTGAGTAGGTTAATTAGAAAAAATTTCCTTAAAGCACATTGCATCTTTGTTAATTCTCTTGCCTTTGTAAGGGGAAGGAACATGCTGAAGAATGGACAGCTGGAGGAGACTGGAGAAAGAGAATCTAAGGCTTGCCATGTATTGTTCAAATGCAATTTGCTCCCATTGTCCAGTTTTATGGATTTTGTTAGACCAAATGAAAGTGTAATGCAATAAGTGACCAGCTGTTTTTCAGGTCTCTTTCTGCTGTTTACAGTCTAGGGATAGTGACACTAAATCCTTTAGGATTTACCTGGTCAGTGCCTTTGGCCTGGGACCATATACATCAAACCAGACACATTTATTACATATAGTAAATATATTTGGTGGCCTGGAATCTACAATTAAACATTCAAACCCACAACAAAAAAAAGGTTGCTATATATTTTTCATGAATCATAGTAATCAACACTATCTTTTAAAAGTCTGACCCTTTAATTTTACCCTCAAAAATTAAAGGGGAAGAAAATTTACATTTTTATTTCCCATGAACATAACACCAGTACCAGTACCAGAAATAAACTTTCTTTTGGCTTCTCCCATTAGGGGTCGCCACAGCAGATCATCCGTATTCATGATCCTCATGTTCGATTTGGCACATATTTTTACGCTGGATGCCCTTCCTAACGCAACCCTCACCATTTATCTGGGCTTGGGACCGGCACTAGGAGTGCACTGGCTTGTGCAACCCTAATAGCTGGGGTTGGTTCCCTGACCGGGTATCGAACCCGGGTCGACCAGTACATATAAAATATGATACAAATATAATTTTTATATGATCTCTATATTCTCTTATCCTGATTTAAAATTATCCCTAGGTGACGGGTCATGCAAGGAAAAAACACCCTGCCTATGTCTTCATTAATAACCTATTTGTTAAACAAACAAGTACTTTTAATTACAAATTAAAGTTTAGCTTCTGGAAAAAAAGAAGGTAAGAGTCAGCTTCTGTTTGTTCAGGTAAGCGCTTGTAAATCTGTGCAGACATGAGCTTTAAATGCAAGCAAAATTTCTGACTGTGTGGATACACACAGCCGATGTATTGTTTGCTTAGCTTAGGAGCATGCTTAGTCGGCTCTCGAGGAAGTAAACTATTAGCATTTTAGCCGTGTGGCTATGCACTCCCGGAGAGCGCTTTTTGAGGAGAGTCTTCTCCCTCATGGCTCGGTCCCGTTTTTGCTGAGGCAATGTGGTGCCGGAAGTCGTGGGACTCGCAGATCTAGCAGGAGGCACGGAGCCTCTCCTGCCGGGTTGAGCATTTGTTCCCCGCGGGGAAGCACACCCTTTAGAGTTTTCTTCTCCGGGCGTGAGTAGCGCTGTGCTGTTTTTTGGAGGCTAGCGAGCCCACAGACTCCTCACAGCCTGTGCTGTAGAAGTAGCTCCTGTAGGTAGCGACGTGGGCCATGTCCAAGCTAGAAATAGCTTGGCTGGATGAAAAGCGGAAGCAGTGCACACCTAGTGAGCTGGATGAGTGCTTCCAGCGCCCCGCGTAACCTCCATGCCAGGACCTACTATTCTTCCCTGACCTGCCCTGACCACCGAGGTGTTCAGGTCCTGGGAGACACCATACGCGGCCCGTACCTTTTCCCCAGGAACAGAGTTTAAGGAGTGCAGCTATGGGGTGATGCTAGGTGCAAGAGTTGCTAGCTAGCTATCTCTCCCTTGGTATAGCATCATCGCTAAGCCCCCAGTACTGGGAGACCCCCTACGCAGCCCGTACCTTTTCCCCACAAGCAGAGTTCAAGAAGTGCAGCTATGGGGTGATGCTAGGTGCAAGAGATGCTAGCTAGCTATCTCTCCCTTGGTATAGCATCATCGCTAAGGCCCCAGTACTGCCTACTAAACCTTTGAGACGGTCCCAGTAGGCAGCTGGTCAGGCTGTGGGTTGCCTCCACACAATGAGTGTGTTGCAGGCATACCAGGCTTACCTGCTACAAGAGATGGATGAGGGCGCTGCAACCTAACCCTTAGGGCCACCAAGGAATGGTGCAGGCCGTAGGTCGGTCCATGTCAGCTCTAGTAACCACAATCTGTGGCTTACCCTGTAAGCGGAAATCCCAGCAGAGACACAGCTTTCCTTCTGAACACCCCGGTGGCTCCTCCTGGCCTGTTCAGGCAACGCTGTAGCAGCGGCGTTTCAGTGGTACCCTTCCCCACCACTCTCATGGGGCTGCATGGCGGGCGCAGTCCCAGCCTGGCCTTGCTGGGCATCTCAAAGCCTAAAAACTAATCTCTAAGCCCAGATCGAAGGAACCGGCCAACCTAAGGGTGGTCCTCTCCTCGAACTAACAGACAGTGGTGCATCGGCCCTGACAATCAGAGCCCCCTTACGTCGAGGAGGCCGGTGTACACCTCATTAAACGGTGCCTGTATCTCCTCGACACCACCTGTTAGCCCCGCCACAGGATGTGCTTTGGGGCGCAGCCTCCCTCCAGCGGTTTATCTCTTGGGAGGCCTCAAGGGCTGCAGGGCATTGCTCCAGCCGTTCTAAAAGGGTCAGAAACCAGTCTCAAGGGGCTGGTTCCCTGATCAGATTTCCTTGCACAGGAGGCCAGGCTGTTAGCCCTGCCACAGGAGCAGCTGTTTTCCTGCCAATAGCAGACTCTTAGCAGATGAATAGTGGATGCCATTTCCTCATCTTATGAGTCCTCTGGTCTTCGCACTCCTTTCGAAGTTAAGGCTCATGATTTCACATGTAATTCAGAGTGTGGACAACGTGAAGGCATTCCCAAAGCATTCCGACACAGCGTCTCATTCCCTCACGGAACAAGGGTTACATACATAACCTAGAAACATTATCGATTTTGGCGATTCTGGCCCTACAAAGATGATCAATGGGTCACTCCTGTCATTCTAAAAGTTGATGTATAATAATAGCGAATATTGGCCTAATGATTTCATCATGGTAGCTGTGTGCATTAAATTTGCCAAAGCACTTGCTATACAAGGGATAAACTTGTAACCATAAACCCAAAAATCAGCATACCTTCTGCCTGCCTGCCTGCCTTTCTAGTACAGTTGAAATCTAGATTAATCTATAAAGAGAACTGTTCTCCAATATGCCAGTGGCTATCAGAAGTGCACTTGCCCACTCATACCAGTTAATGATGCTGATCTGTGTTAAGGTTGATGCCCTAAAGACACTAAGCACCAACATGACCTTCAGCAACATGATATCCAGATCTTTGTGCAGAAATGCTTTAATTGTCCAAACCAACGGTTTCATTAGCTGTCTGTGTGGCTGGTCTCGGTCCCGCAGGTGTTTAGTCTTTACACAAAGCCAGTCAAAACGTTTAGAATTTCCTCTATTTTAGCATTTTTCTCACCAAAGAATAGGTATTAATGAATCACAAATTGTTTAATAAATTATGCAATGCTACAAATCGTTTACTTAATTAGAACTATCTACTCAGTGATCTAATCTAATCTAAAAGCCATAAAATCTTTATCACTCTAATTAGTCTTTTATCTGTAGGATTTGATCACTGTGCACCTGCATCGATACGTTTCACATAGATTTAAGTTTCTTTGTTTAAGTGCAGTTCTATGTCTATATATAATTTTGTTTAGTCTGTAGAAATAGTGTTTAAATCAGAGTGCTGTTGACTTCTTAAGTTTGTGAGGAGGTGGCAATTTTTTAAAAAGAAATATATTTATTAATTTTTCATGTCTAACAGTTTTCAGGTTCATATCCTTAAAGGTTTACATATATACACAAGTTTATATACGTAAATGTCCTCATTCTAACACGTTATTGTATCTAGAATTCACATGGACCTCGGGAGTAGCAGTAATGAAGTTTTTAAATATGTATTTATTAATTAAACAATGTAAGAAATGCTTAACATTTGAAGTAAAATTTCACTACAGGGAAGTCTTCAGAAAGCTTTCATTTTTGCTTCACCATTTTTTCTGTCTAATTATCTTGAAAAAAAGAAAAATATATATATATATTTTTATGTTGTTAAAGCTTAAAGCTTGCTTGTGTAAAAGATACAAATGTAGATTTTTTTAAAAATGGTTTGTGAAACAAGTAAAACTAAACTGAAACAAATTGAGTTTTGAGAATAAAACCATGACCTTTTTCTAATGTACAATTAGTAAAGAACCAAAGGGAAAAAAAAGAAAGCTGACATTTAACCTTTTGAACTTCCATCACTTGACCCACATCTCATAGAATAACCTTTTAAGATTTCCTGCATGAAGCTGTGCTTTTGGGACTTGTTCCAGAAGTCAAAAAATAACTGTCAAATCTGTAAGCATTTGGTGAGTCTGACCTTTAGTTAGTTGTTGTGCGTTGGCTCAGATGTGGTCAACATCAGAGTACATTAGCTTCTTCCCAGTATTGGGCCATAATCACAAAACCCTAAAGCAATATAAGAATCCATCGTGTTTTTTTAATTGCACACAAACCTTCCTGGCCTTGTGTCATACATTTCTTAGAGAAGGTCAAAATTATATTTAGCCTTGATTAATAATAATGTTTTGTTTATTTCACTAAATTATTTATCGTATATTACTTACCTACTGTATTTCTTGGGCTTATAATTTGAAATTAAGATCAAATTATGCATACTATTTCTTGGTTTGTAAGCAGGCCTCTAACAAAAGATCTTACAATTCAATAGAAAAGAAAAGTATAAATGTTATATTGCTTTTGTCATTGTTATTTTTTTTTTGGTTAGTTATTGTCAAACCTCATTACATTAAATACAATTTGTAATTCCCTTTTGCACATCTAAATGTATTTGCACTATTTTTACCTACCACTTTATCACTACATAATATATTTTTTCCTATTTTTAATTATTTCCAATTACTTTATTTATAGTGTAATGCACAATTTTCTGAGCAGCCAATCAGGTTTACATTTTAGTGCAAGTTGTATTCTGTATATAACTATGTTTATGACAAGTAAAAATAAAATAAATCTTGTATCTTGAATGTGGATGTACTAATCTCTTGGAACAAAAATAACTATATCCTTTTTTGTTATCACCTTTTCCTCCACAGAAACTATTGTACTTTAATAATATTGGGTTAAAGAATTTTGTAATGCTCATAGATTATTTTTCTTTCTATTCCAGACCCAGCAACTGAGTACCTGCTCACTCTATTGGTCTCTGTCTAGCCTTTTATTGTTCTTTTAAAAGTGCTCCCCATACATGTGAATTCTGATCAGTGGGTGACCAGCATTTCCCCAGAGAGGACTTTGTTCACTGTAGCATATCTGAAATACCAATAGGTTGCCTTCAGCTAGCTGTCAGTTGATAGATTTTTTTTGAGGAATGCCTGCTGTTTTCCTAACAGGGTGTAGGCTATTTTACCCGCATCAAAGGAATCCTCACTGGGACAAGACAAATGGTTCAGACCTTTAACGGACTGGGACACTGCTCTTAGTGACATGGTGTTACCGGCCACTGACTTAAATAGTTCTACTGTATAATATAATAAACTGTAACTATTAGTTTCTGTCCAGTCTCTGGGTTTTAAGAAGTCTAATTCCTTGAAGGAAGAAAATATTACACAGTGTGGCCTTTGGGTCATCCAGAATGTTGGAGGATTTGCTAATGCAGTGTGTGGTATAAATATCTGTGATGGAGAAAAAAGAGACCACAGTGATCTTCTCAGTAAACCTGAATATCTGCTGCATGGTCTTTCAATCTGTAATTCCCATGCTTACGGTGTAGCTGGCAAGTCTTCTTAGACTGAAGCTATAGGTTTACTGAACAGTCCCGCAGGAGCCATAGCTATGCAGACATCCAGCCGGGTCAAAAACAGTATAGCATCAGAACAAGGCAGGATGGAAACACACACAGTCAATTCCGCAATGTTTCTTTATTCAACTATAAGATTCTGATCTGTTTAAATGTTATATTCCAAAGAGAAAAGAACATACATACAATTTCTATATTATCTAATAATATATATACAGTGAGAAAAATAATTATTTGAACACCCTGCTATTTTGCAAGTTCTCCCACTTAGAAATCATGGAGGGGTCTAAAATTGTCATCATAGGTGCATGTCCACTGTGAGAGACATAATCTAAAAAAAAAAATCCAGAAATCACAATGTATGATTTTTTAACTATTTATTTGTATGATACAGCTGCAAATAAGTATTTGAACACCTGAGAAAGTAAATGTTAATATTTTGTACAGTAGCCTTTGTTTGCAATTACAGAGGTCAAACGTTTCCTGTAGTTTTTCCCCAGGTTTGCACACACTGCAGGAGGGATTTTGGCCCACTCCTCCACACAGATCTTCTCTAGATCAGTCAGGTTTCTGGCCTGTCGCTGAGAAACACAGAGTTTGAGCTCCCTCCAAAGATTCTCCATTGGGTTTAGGTCTGGAGACTGGCTAGGCCACGCCAGAACCTTGATATGCTTCTTACAGAGCCACTCCTTGGTTATCCTGGCTGTGTGCTTCGGGTCATTGTCATGTTGGAAGACCCAGCCTCGACCTATCTTCAATGCTCTAACTGAGGGAAGGAGGTTGCTCCCCAAAATCTCGCAATACATGGCCGCGGTCATCCTCTCCTTAATACAGTGCAGTCGCCCTGTCCCATGTGCAAAAAAAACACCCCCAAAGCAGGATGCTACCACCCCCATACTTCACAGTAGGGATGGTGTTCTTGGGATGGTACCCATCATTCTTCTTCCTTCAAACACGTTTAGTGAAATTATGACCCAAAAGTTCTATTTTGGTCTCATCTGACCACATGACTTTCTCCCATGACTCCTCTGGATCATCCAAATAGTCATTGGCAAACTTAAGACGTGCCTGGACATGTGCTGGTTTAAGCAGGGGAACCTTCTGTGCCATGCATGATTTCAAACCATGGCGTCTTAGTGTATTACCAACAGTAATCTTGGAAACGGTGGTCCCAGCTCTTTTCAGGTCATTGACCAGCTCCTCCCGTGTAGTTCTGGGCTGATTTCTCACCTTCCTTAGGATCATTGAGACCCCACGAGGTGAGATCTTGCATGGAGCCCCAGTCCGAGGGAGACTGACAGTCATGTTTAGCTTCTTCCATTTTCTAATGATTGCTCCAACAGTGGACCTTTTTTCACCAAGCTTCTTTGGCAATTTCCCCGTAGCCCTTTCCAGCTTAGTGGAGGTGTACAATTTTGTCTCTAGTGTCTTTGGACAGCTCTTTAGTCTTGGCCATGTTAGTAGTTGGATTCTTACTGATTGTATGGGGTGGACAGGTGTCTTTATGCAGCTAACGACCTCAAACAGGTGCATCTAATTTAGGATAATAAATGTCGTGGAGGTGGACATTTTAAAGGCAGACTAACAGGTCTTTGAGGGTCAGAATTCTAGCTGATAGACAGGTGTTCAAATACTTATTTGCAGCTGTATCATACAAATAAATAGTTTAAAAATCATACATTGTGATTTCTGGATATTTTTTTTTAGATTATGTCTCTCACAGTGGACATGCACCTACGATGACAATTTCAGACCCCTCCATGATTTCTAAGTAGGAGAACTTGCAAAATAGCAGGGTGTTCAAATACTTATTTTCCTCACTGTATATATCTATATTATTAGGGCTGTCAAAATTAATGCTTTAATAGCTCATTAACACAAATTCATTTTAACTGCACTCATTTTAGTAATGCAGCGTGTATTTATGTTTGACTATTTTTATTCAAATATAAATAAATAAATATAAAAGAGGTGAAATTCTAAACTTTTATGCAACACATTTATTCACAATGTCCTTTTTTTCCAGATATAAAAAAACATTAACTCCACTGAATTCTTTTTATTTTTTATCACTAAACATTTTACTGATGAGCCGGCAATTGAAACCATCCGTGCGGAAACATTGAAAAGGCTCTTTTTGGTGTCCTGATGATTTAGGTCATTACAACACTTTAACTACTTTAAAATATTTACAAGAGTATTTGGTGTCTTTATGCTCTATGTTGAGTCTGGTTTTACTAATAATAAACATACATTTGCATAAATCATCCATATTTGTCCTTGTCTATGTTGATTAGAGTATTAAAAACTTAAAAAGTTTAAATTTAAGTATTTACATTTAGAACAGATAAATATGTGTGATTTAAGTTGTGATTAATTTAGTTATTTCCTATTACATGGAATGCTTTAAACATTTAGTGTCTGTACATCATGCTTGATATTCAGAATTACTGTATATTTATAAGCACTTTGTTTCTTAATAAATATATTGTGAAATCTTCGGAAGTACAAATGCAGTGGCATAAATTTGACGTGCACTGCCTTTCCAGATGGGAAATATACACAGTGTAACCTTTAAAATAAAACTTCTAAGCTTGCACACAAATATGTTATTTCTATACACTTGAATTGACCTTTTGAAATAAATAGCATTTCACCAAAAAATAATTCACATTTCCACAAATGGTAGGTGTCTTTATAATGGCATGAATAAAGTCATATCTTTCAACTACAAGACTCTATTTTCTCCAACTTGCTGTTCTTTTTTGAAAAGACTATTCCAAAATCCAGATCTCTTATATTGCCCTTATTTTGAAGAATCCTATTTAAAAAAAGAACACATAAAAATCTTAATATTGTATGACTTTAAGTGTTTATAATGTTTCATGTTTATAATAACTCAGTGTACTTGTGCGTAATAGTTTTGGATTACATTAAATTTGGATGAACACATTTCCAAAATATACTGTACATTTTTTATCACTTTAAATCTTTTTTTTTTTTTTTTTTAATGGTAGGCTCAGCTTAGCTGTCAATAAGTTGTCAAGTCAGAAAACATAAATTAATGTTTAAAATGAAAAAGATGATCACAGTTTCAATGTTCCCTAAAGTTATATTTCTAATTTTATATAGATTTTAAATATTTTATCCCAATTAATTTTCCATGTGTTTAATAATACCTTACAGGTCATAGTCCGCCTTCTGACATTTAAAGGTTCCCTAGGTTTTGGGTGCTTGGACACCATGATGTTTCGAAGTGTTGAAAGTCTACAATGCTTCAAATTGAGCAACCAGGACCACTCTCATCAATCGGAAAAGCTTGAGGTACTGAAAAATGCTGGTGAATCTTTGATCTAGCCTCAGAAGTGGTAAAAGTGCTCTTGTGTTTTTGATCACAGGCAGGGAATCAAAGGGCATTTCAGGACACTCTGTGTATCATCATATTCTGATTAAAATTGAACATAAACATACTCTCTGGAAAGGTAGAAGTGTAATTGACATTACATGACCAGGTTGTGCATTTGCCTGCATAGTTAGGGTATAATTACACACAGATTGAGCTTGGCTCTTCTTGCTTTTAGTCATTGCCTCGCAAATTATCATTAACATGTGTTGGCAGTGACTCAGAAACAAATGCTCAATTCTTTGATCCTTCCTCTGAACCACAGATAATAAAATGTGTTTTAAAATCTGAGCTTCCTAAAAGGTTGGTCATTGACTGTTTCAGTATATCATTTGAAACAGTTAAGGTACAATTGCAATTTAATGTACTAAAATTGAGGACATGAATTGACCCCAAATTTTGCAATATATTGCTTTGTAACTAAACTAGGAGTCTTCTTAGATCCTACTATAGGCCATCAAACGTTTTGTTCCTAAGCTACCTTGAAGCAAGAAGGCAAAATCCTGATCAAAGGTATGTAGCAGGTCAATCAAGACATAAAGCAGCAGTGTATTATTACTGATGATGAGGCTTCAACCCCAACTGAAATATTTCATATACTGTAAATGGGTCATATGCAAGTAGCAGAGATTTAATTATTTATATTTAAGAAAATGTACATATGTCATATTTAGTGCACCAGACAAAGTCACCACTATTCAGTACATGCATACCATCAGGAGGTTTTGTGTGAGTCAGTCTGATAAGGACAGCAGGATAGGTTGGATCAATGTGGCTCCACAGCTCTCATTATATTCCCTCTTATGGATTAGTCCAAGTCTTTGGAGGATCTTAGCATTCAGCTGATTAAAATCTTTATCTTTGATCAGGGCTATAATACTCCTGCTGTTCTTGGTCAGAGGTGTAGGAGGTGTATTATGATGCCGATGAGTGGAATGAGGCTGAGATTTACCAATCACCACCAAATTAGATTTTTTTTTGTTTATTTTGTTTTATTCTTCCAGGGCAATTTAAAGTATAGAGACAATGGGTCTTGTCTATTAATCCTTTAGTAAAACTTTGTCGTAAACTTTGCACAACAGATTTACATTTAGTGACATCCATCACAGTTTTCATCAACACCTGAAAACACGAGACCTGAAATCAACTACAGTATAACTCTAAAGCTCTTGTACACACTGATTTTGACTACAAATGCACATCTTATAGAAAAGGGGGCTCTTGGGTTGTACAGAGAATCATTCGGTCTATCATTGGGTGATTGCAAATTAAAGTCCTGATGATTCCACAGCCTTCTGTGGCCAGGAGCTAAAATGGTTCCTATTGTCTTGGTGGGAGGAATGGTATACTTTCTCTTCACTATCATTCACATAAAAGTAGCTACTTATTTGCCTCTGTTGAGCTCATGTTTGTGGAAGTAGCCAGCCAGATCTTTCTTCTATGCAGCTGAGAAGTAGTAGTTCAGTTTCTGCTTTTACTTTAACTTCTAGCTCACTTCACATGTCTTACAGGATGCATGTCTTACAGGATGCATGTTCATATGTTTGCCCTCCCAGCTTGCAGCTGTCATATGATAGGGATCTGGGGAACAAATTGCTGAGAAAATGTGGAAAAAAGGTACAAAATTTGGACTAACTTGTCATGGCATGGACAAGAAGTCTTCCGTGGCTGAAAGCAGAAGTGAGACTTGTCATTGAAATGGCGTTTGCTCTGGATATCATATGTCTGTACTTTTAGTTTATTGAACATTGGGACAGACTTTATATTCTGCACTTAAGCAGTTGGTGATGTGACATGCTGAAAATATTCAAAAGTAAAGCTTATGTTTTTGACTGAATCATAAAGGAAAATGGCAGTAAAATGAACATTTCTTGTGTGCATACTCCTGCAAAAAAAAAAAAAAAAAAGAAAAAGAAGAGAAGAAATTCATTTGTTTTAATCCAGCTTTATGAAGCCCTGTGCCAACTGACTTTACAAACCTTTGGCATCTCTAGTGACTGTCTGGCATGTAGTTCTTTAATCTGCCACTCATTGATTTGCCAAAAGGGAGCACTTGTTCTACAGTTTCCAAATATGTGTGCTTTAGTCCAGCACCACCCCTCAAGAATGTATTTATTATTGTTTTGGCTGCTTACATGGTACTGATTCCTTGCTACTGGCAGCTTTTAAGTCTGTACTGAAACACTGAATCTTCTGCCATGTGGACAATGGCATACTTTCAATATTTCTAAAAGAATCAAAAAAAGAAAGAAAGCAAACAAACAAAACAATATCATCGCCTCATTGCTATCACCATATTTTTTGCAATCCAGTAAGATTATGGAGTCTAAGTTTTTTTATTTCTAAGCCTTATACAGTTTCATCTTGAACAATTTTGTTGTCAGTCATGTTAGACTTTTTGAGCACAACAAATTGGGCACTCTAGAACACAGCACAACCTTTACAATAAGCACTTTTAAAAGAAAACATGCTAGCCTTTCAGGAATAAATTCTGATATTAGTCATAGAGCAAAAGGGAATGAATAAACACAATATAACCCCAAATTCCAAAAACCTGTGATTCTGGGTAAAATTAAAATTAAAATTGCTAAACTAATAAACCCATATTTTATTTGCAACAAATAAAAAATAAAAAAATGAACTTTTTTGTTTAGGCCCACCGCTTTTCTCTTTAAATATGCTGTCTGTGAGTGAAATTATACATAAACATGGTATTCGCTTCCATTTCTATGCTGATGATACACAGCTGTATATTTCAGCAAAGCCAGATGAGAGAGATCAGCTTATGTTGAGGAGTGTGTCTAAGGACATTAGACGGTGGATGCTGGATAACTTCCTTCTGCTCAACTCGGATACGACAGAAAGACTTTTACTTGGACCACAAGCAGCTAGAAGTAAATTTTCTGATTATGTAGCATCTCTGGTAAGTGTTTCTGTCTTAGTGTGTACTGCAGTCAAAGACCTTGGTGTGATTATTAACCCAAGTTTTTCCTTTGAGCCGCACTTGAATAATATTACCAGAATTGCCTTCTTTAACCTTAGAAATATGATGTTGTTACAGGATGCAAAAAAACTAGGTCAAACTTTTGTTACATCTAGATTAAACTACTGTAATGCTTTCCTAAGTGCATAAATAAGCTTCGGTTAGTTCAGAATGCAGCAGCAACGACGGTGGTGTGGTGGGTTGTCTCTTATCCCAGAGATCCCTCATGTCTGTGTTAACTTCCGACTCTTACTTTTAGTCATGCTGCCATAACAAGTCTTGCCGGAGTCCCCAACTGCCTAGTGTCCTTAACTTTCATACAAAATTACTGAAACAGGACACATAATAATCCATATCCTTCTCTCCCTGTCTCTCTCTCTCTCCCTCTCTCGGTCGAGTTAAACATGCTCCTGAGGTTCCAGTGACCACTCTTCCTGCCTCTCTCCCCTCCTTTGATCTGCCCACTTCATGCAGCTTGGGATGGTTTCTCATCAATGCCCTGGGGATCCATGAAATTATTCATGAGTAAGAACTATGGATTTTCACTGTAGTTAGTGTCAACAGTCTGCTACACTGGCTCAGGACTACAATTTGCATCTGATCACCATCACTGCACACCTCAACATTGTTTATCTGTAAAAAGAAATTTATGAGGACAACTCAGATGAGGATGGGTTCCCTCTTGAGTCTGGTTCGTCTCAATAGTTCTTTCTTATGCCATCTCAGGGAGTTTTTCCTTGCCAGAGTTGCCACCTGCTTGCTCATCAGGGATAACCACATTATCACCCCATTATCTGTGTAAAGCTGCTTTGCGGCAATGTTAATTGTTACAAGTGCTATACAAATAAAAATGAATTTAACTGAATTGTTTTTTAATTTAATTTAATTGAATGTTAATGAGATAGGAATTGGCACAGTGGATAGCATTGTTGCTTCACAACCCCATAGTCACTGGTTCGATCATGAACTTAGGCATTAATTTGCATGTTATCTATGTGTTTGTTTAAGTTTCATCTGGCTTCTAAGGTTTTCTCTAGAGATTTGCACTGCTCCCGCAAAGTTATCGTCACCCTCGCAAAAATATATATATTTTTCTCCCGCCTGCAATTTTTAAGTTTTGCCCCGCTCCTGCCTGCAGCTATAGACCTGTGCGGGACAGTCCCTCTCCCGCACACTAATGCAAAAATTGTATTTTCTCCCGCCTGCAATAATTATGTTTTGTCACGCATTTTACCTCCTGCCTGCAAAGCTTGGAGGTAAAATGTATAATTAGTTTTATTTTCAATGCACTGATCGCTCCTTCCTGCTACTCTGCTTTTTATTTTTTATGTTCACTTGCTTCCCTTTTAAATATGAATGTCATATGAACATATGTCAGTTAAAATAATATTAGTTACATTTGTGCATATATTGGAAGAACTCACCATTGGTTGTTGCACTGCTTGCAATTGCGTTCATTATACTAGGGGCCGTTGTTGTGTTCTGTGTGTGAATCGTTAGCCTTTAGCATTAACACAGGTGCTGCACACTCGCACATGCTGAGACACGAGTTGCACTGAGACACTTACTGCTGACTGTCATGCATCTGATAGATCTGCAATCTAATCAACCTATGGTCCTGTTTGTCCCAGTGTCTGTCTAGTACAATAAAAGAAGCCTTTGAGTGACTACCCACCCAATTTGCAGTGTAAAACGCAGGGTGCCATGACTAGTTTCCTCCATCAAGATGGTATCTGATGCGGCCAGGGGTTCATTTTAAAGTTTAAGTTTGTGTCCGGTAGACGCAATTTTGCAAAACCTGTAATTTTTTTTTTTAAAGAACAGAAATTAAATTTTTGTCACTTCTTTACTCTTTCAATTACTGCATTTGAGAATTACAGACATTTACAGGGGACAATTTTCTTTTCTAAACAGAAGCACATTCTAGATTTTCATCTATTTTATCCATTGTTTATGTGTATTGATTTTGGTGTACTGACATTAACTATGGATGGTTTTAATGACTATCACACCCCTTTCTGTGAAAGTAAAGGTAGAGGATTAGGTTTATTGAAAGTTCAGTTCAGTGACCCGATGAACAGAATGATGTGATCACAGAGAGTAATGATGCCAATTCAGACTTTGTGAGGGCCTGTCTACTAGCCATGTATAAGATGCTTTAGTTGGGCACTAAGGTGTGTTTTTGTCCACCACAATTCCTAGCACAATTCCTGGGCAGATTGAACACAAGTCGTCTAGCTGCGTTTTGGATCATTTGCGGTGGATGAACAGCGTTCAGAGACAGTGCCAGCAGAGAATTGCAGTAGTCCAGTCTCAAAATTACAAGAGACTGAACAAGCACCTGGGCAGTCTGTGTGGACAGAAACGGTTAAATCCTTTGAATGTTGTAGAGAAGAAATCGACAGGAACAAGCCACATTAGCGACATGTGAGAAGAAGGACAGTTGATTATCCATATTTACCCCAAGGTTGCAAGCAGTGGCTAAAGGGGAGAGCAGAGAGTCATGAAGAGTTATTCGTAGATCTTGACCTAGAGATAATTCACCTGGAATGACCAGCAGCTCTGTTTTGCTGGGGTTAAGTTTTAGTTGATCAGCACTCATCCATGAAGATATGAAGCATGCCGAGATCAGAGCGGAAGCTGTGGTATCTGAGGGAGCGAAAGAAAAGATGAGCTGAGTGTCATCTGCATAACAGTGGTAAGAAAACCCATGTAAGGATATGACTTCACCAATGGAGTGGGTATAGAGGGAGAAAAGGAGGGGACCAAGTACCGAGCCTTGTGGAACACCAGTAGTGAGTCTGCATGGGGCAGATGTGGATCCCTTCCATGTCACCTGGTATGAGCAACCTTTCAGGTAGGAAGCAAACCATTCCCATCCTGTTCAACGGATACCAAGGCTCTTGAGGGTAGACAAATCACAACAATGTCTGACATAATCAGTCAAGTCGGTCAGCATATTCAGTCAAATTATTGTCAGTCTAGTGACAATCAAACACATTCAGTAGAGACATTCAGTGAGTGATTCCTTTAAAACTGTGATGACAGGTGGTACAGCTTTACAAATGCTGGACTTAATTCAAAGTCAGTTGTCCATTTTCAGAAATGTGAAAGAGCCTCCTAACTTCAGAGGTGACGTTTCTGACACTGTTGATTTAAATGAGTGGATAGATATCATGAGAGACTACATTAAACTGAACAATGAGGAAAGAGCAACAAGCGGAGGAGATTCTAAGACACATCTAAGAGGCAAAGAAAGAGATGTGGTGGTGTTCAGTATAAGAAACGGTGACATTGACATTGTGCATAACCCTGAAGCAATTTTTAGTATTCTCAAGAAACATTTTAAAGATGCTCCCTGCTCTCCTCTCCCGCTGGCCGATTTTTATACCACATTACCCAGACCAGACGAGGATGCTTTTAAATCCTGGCTCAGGCTAAACCGCACAGTCGGCATGGCCACTGAGCGCTTGAAGGAACAGGGTAAAGTGCTAAATTGTCCACAAACTGAGTCTCTGAAAGCATCTGTGTTATCGTGAGTCATGAACCTGTTAGAAGTTCAAAAAGTTGTGTTTCCAGTGTCACTCTTCTGACCACTCCCACTTTGGTTGACTCGAGAGAGTAAAATCTCCATCTTGTCATAGCTGGAAAACTTGATGATCTACACTGAGGGGAGGACAGTATAGATCATGAGAATATTTATCCCAACCAGTGTTGTATTAGTGACCCTACCTTAGTTCTACAGTTTAGAGCCTGAAAAGTAAACTTAACATTGTCAGAACATGCAAAGTGTAAAAAGAATTGATAGTCTGTTTTACACACAAGCAACAATATGGGGCAACCATCAACTGAAAAGCTATGACTGACAGAGGCCCCATGGCATGCATGTTTAGTGAAGCTGCTGAACGTTGCTTGTTGCACCCTGCCATTGATGTGGTCAGAATTGATTGTGGCAGACAACGTGTCACCACAAAAGTAATATATGCACTTAAACTCACAGTTTATGCCTGCAAGATTGTTGTTCCAGTTTTAGTTGTTTCAGGCCAAACTGACGATTTAATACTCGGTAGCAACGCTATTAAATGGCTGATTCATGAAAAGAAAGAAACAAATGGATACTGGAGACTAATGTCTGGCTCAGCCAATTCTGATGATATGGAATGCCACCAATTCCTGTCTATGTTTTCAAATGTGGAACGGTGGAGGGAAGAAGACATGCCTGACAATGTGTGCAGGCTTAGTTGAAGGAGAAAATAACTCTAGAACCACACCATGAACATGCTTGGGCTCAGCTTCCTAAAGCAACAGCTGTTTCTGTAGTGAGCACAGTTATCATTAAACCAATCTTCACTAGTTTTGGTGTGCAAAAATAACGGTGACCATCGTATTTGCACAGATTTTAGATGGCTGAATGTGAAGACAGTAAAGGACGCCCTTTCATTCCCAAACCAAGCAAATGCACTTGCTTCCCCTTGGAGGCAAAGTTTTCTTTTCGACCATGGACTTGACTTCTGGCTTTTATAATGTTCCCTTGTTTGAAAAAAATAAAAACAACAAAGTATTTTTCTCTTCTTTTGTCCTCCACGAATAAAATCGTTTACCTTAGGGTCTGACCTACAGACCTGCAACCTTTATGAGGATGAGGATGTCCATTTTCAGTAAAATTTCACTAGCTTACTCTGCTACTTGGATGATCTGATGGTTTTTTGCTCCAAGTGAGCAGGTAGCTCTTGACCGACTTGAACTTGTTTTCTTATGCCTCTCTAAGCACAACTTAAAGCTAGCACCACAAAAGTGCAAGTTCCTCAGGAGATCTGTTAAATTCTTGGAATATGTTGTCACTGAGAATGGTGTTCAGACCGACCCAGAAAAGGTAGAGGTGATCAGTGATGTCCAGACTTGATCTCATGGAAGCAGATGGTACAACCTCTTCTCCAAAGAAGATCAGATCCTTACTAGGTATGATTTTATACTTTTAGCATTTCATTCAGGACTGTTCTGCTAAGGCTAAACCACTGTTCAATATCCGATCGGTCACAGAACAAAGCTCAGAGAAATTGTCTTCATTTCAAACTTTTACCCGAGGATTGGAAAAGTGCATGCCAAACGGCTTTTGAAACTTTGAGGCAAGATCTACTGTACAGTGTGACTCTCACTCACCCTCTCTGGTAATGCTTCATTTGATGGCATATGAGCTGTGTTATCTCAGGTGCCCCATGGTGAGAAAATTGCAAGCCCAGTTGCTTTTGTTAGCAAGACACACTAATTCCCAGATGAATTACCCAACACATAGACTCGAAATTTTGGCTTTAAAATGGGCCATTTGTGACAAGTTTAACCATTGGCTAAAAGGGAGACATTTCACAGCGTGGTTTGATGATAATCCCTTGACCTATATTCTAACAAACCCAGATTGGAAACGTGTGAACAGCGATGGGTGGCAAAGCTTGCTGCATAAGACTTTGACCTTAAATACTGTATGTGCCAGGTATGAAGAATGCAGTTGCAGACACCTTAAGCAGAGAGCCCTTTGTTAAGTCTTGTGTCAGTCATCGTCTGTTAAAAATTATATGTTTCACTTCTTGATGAGGTCAATGGTGTCCGGTACTGTGCAGGATGCCTTACGTGTCTTTAACCACTGTCAGAATGTGCAATCTACCAGCCATAGTAAAATGAGAGATAGGCTGAAGGATGATGTGAATGACTCATTTCCTGGATTTTTTTTAATGCTGCTGAAGTTTCTGCTTCATTGAGTGCTCCCTCCATTGATGAGGTTGATCTTCAACCTATAGCCAATCCAACATCACTCGAGCTTCCTTCTGAAAACCCATCTGTAGCGATTCCGTTTTCAAGATTTGCCAGTCTCCAAGAGCAGGACAACATACTCTTCAACTATGTTCAGAGACGTAAACATCCTTCAAAGATTAAGCGAACAAAGAAACCTAGATCTGTGACATACATTTTGAAGCACTGGAAAAAGTTAAACATTTATAATCATGTGCTGTACAGAGCAAAGAAGGATTGGCTGATTAATTTAAAACTCCTTTAATATATCGTACAAAATTCCCTGAAACATGATGTTCTCCATGTTGTTCATGATGCCGTTATGTTGTTCATGAACTCTCTCCCTTGCAGATGGAATATAATTTTGGCTGGGGATAAGTAAGGGCATTAAGCTTTATGCTTGTATGTATCGAATTGTGAAGTGCTGAACAAACTTCAGGGAATGTTGTCCTAGCAGTAACAGATCATTTCTCTAAGATAGCACACACCTTCCCCTGTCACAACCAGTCTGCAAAACAAGTTGCCTGTCGCCTTTGAAATGATTTATTTTGCATCTATGGATTTTCAAAGAGAATACATTCAGACCAGGGTGCAAATTTTGCTTGAGATAGCTGGTGTTTAAAGTTTGCACACCACACCATACCACCCTATGGGTGGTTTAGCAGAAGGTTTTAGCAGAATTTTGGGGAATATAATAAGAGCTCTCCCAGTCAAATCCAAGGCGAGGTGGCCACAGCTTCTACAGACTTTAACCTTTAGTTACAATAAAACGATCGGGTTCGTGCCTTTTTATCTTATGTTTGGGCGTATCCCAAGACTGCTGATTGATATCATGTATGGCATGTCCTGCATGATGATAAGGTGATCTGCCGCCATGCGTTTGTCTCAAAGAGCAGAACCTTCTTGACATTCTTTTTATATTGGAAAGTCAGAGGTTCATGGGATATGAGTTCTGCTGAGTTCTGCTGGCTAATTGAGGCATTAAGAATGTTCTTCTTACAGTCCCACTTGTCTGCACCAATCAGTGAGACCAGAGATTGTGTAGAGGATTAAAGATGATCAGACTGGGAATCTGTTGCTTCCAGTAAACTTCTTATCCTGGGATGATGATAAAGAGGAGTATGTTTAATCAAATTTCACCTGTGCTGCCAGTGGCAGCACTCTTGATTCTGCCTTGATGGATGATACTAATCCTGTTTCAAAGACATCAGAATGGTTACTGCAAATAAATGGAATACATGAGAGTGATGATATGTAGGATGCCAATTGTGGTGTAGCTTCAGACATCCCTGATGACATGACTGCTTCAGAGTGTTCTAACAATTATCAACACAATCCAGAACCCAAGCATGTCAGGTTACACCTGTTAAGAGTACTGAGAGCTTACCTGCATCTGAGCCAAATAAATAATCCATTTGTGGGCAAAAACCGGATAACAGACCTGACCCTTTCATTTGTGAAAAGCCCAAAAGCACATGCACAAGTCACATCACCACACGGGTAGGGAAATTAATTAGACCCAGTAACAGAAATATTTGTGAAATTGTTCAACAAAAAGTTGTGAATTGGACAAATAATTTTTCAGGGATTACATTTTGTTGATTTGATAAGGAACATTTTTGTTTAGTGCATTTGAGTCTAAATGGTGCTTTATATCTGAGCCAATTATGATAATGCTTCATTTGTTCCCTTAAAGTCTGAGAAGATTCGTGTGTGCACTAAGAGAAATTCAAAGAGCTGAGATACATGCCTTACTACAAGGAGCATGTAGACTGCACCTTCTATTGTCTGTGTTAAGTTTTGGGGTCAGCAGTCTCACCAAGCCTCGCTGTTGACTGTCATGCAACATCAGTGATCTGCAATCTAACCAACCAATGGTCCTGTTTGTCCCAGTGTCTGTCAAGTACAATAAAAAAAGCCCTTAAGTGACCACCTACCCAACTCGCAGTGTGAATTAATCAACCATCACTGACACAGTCACACGTAGAACATCAACTGAAAGGATTTTATATAAAAAAACCGAAATCTTATAAAAAAATTAATAAAAAAAACAGGCGAAAGTTTTATTGTGTTGTAAGTTTCTTTCTTTAATAATGAAGTAACATCTGTAGCATCCAGTAATTCTCCTCTTTCTTGCACACAGACATTGTGCCTCGGTGTGCTCTATTAGTCTACTGCACAGAAACCACGTGAGAATTAGCTTCTGACCTTATGCCTGTAAACCATTTTTTTTTTTTTTTTTGGTTGCCTTTGTTACTTTTGTGCAGTAGATACATAACTGTATTTGTTTTAAGTAATTTATTTTTTTTTTTTCATATTTTGAAGAACATTTTGCATGTCCCCCAAATTATTTTATTCTTCCGCAGCCCGCACACACATGAGTATTTGCTCCAACTGCTCAAAAACAAATCTAATTCAGGTAGGTGGATTGGCTTTGCTAAATTGCCCCATGTGTGAAACTAAAAATTATAAAATGAAAAACAGCATAACATCCGATATATATTTCAGCAAAGAATTGCTTTTAAATAATCACATTTAAAATTCTACAAAATTACCAAACATTAACACACAGTCTTATTGTTTATTGAAATGCAAAGTAAAACTCTCCAAATGCAAGTACTGGGGCACTTAACAAGTTATTTTTTGCCAAAGACTCACCCTCCCCCATCATTTCCTAATGTAATTTTACCATGCAGAAGGTCTTGAAGAAGGACTGCTACCTTGTTAAGAGTTGGATGGTCTATAATAGCCTTAAAACATTCAAAAGGATCTGATTTCTTATATAGTCTCTGGGCATGGCCACATCTCCATTACTATTGCCTTTTCTGGGCAAGTAGTTATCCAGCCTTCCTCAATGCATGTCTCAGACATTGGACCTATTATTAAATTTTCTTTGTATCTGTGGAGTTAGAACTTTGGGCAATACTTTCATAGTTTCTAGAACACTTACTGTAAGTACAATTGATAGTAATTGAAAATTTATTGAAAGAACAATAAAATCATGCAATTTCAGTAATTTACCATGATACCAAAAATACCAGAGTATTAGTATTGTATCAAATACATATTTGAATTGATCTATAGATCTAAGATCTATATATAGGATCTATAGATGTCTCTCTCTAGTACTTTCTTTCTTTTTGTGTTTGGTTACCCTACCCTGATAACTTACACTAGATAAGAACCTCTTAACATCGGGCACTATACTCCCATTTTTTTCACACCAGTTTTTACAAACCCGGAAAGTTTTTTGGCGCTATTAGTTGGAGGAGCAGCTGCTCTCTATGGTACATGGAGGAGACGTCGGCAGGGGAAACTAGTGAAGCTACGGCAGAGGGGATTTAGAACTGTGCTCCCATCAATTAACCTGGCGTACCTCTGCTCACTGCCAAACAAAATGGACAAACTAACTCTTCTTAACAGAACAAACAAAGACTTTGCATGCTCGCTGCTCTCTTTGGTAAAACAGAGAGCAGCGAGCATGCAAAGACTTTGCATGCTCGCTGCTCTCTGTTTTACCAAAATTTGGCTCAGTCACTCAATCCCGGACAGCGGATTACTTCTCTCGGGCTTCCACTTCTCTTGGGCAAAATGAAATGTGGCGGAATCTGCTTTTACATTAACAAACATTGGTCAGAGTGCTGGATAAATACTGCAGCCCAAACTTGGATTCACTGTTCATAAACTGTAAACCATTTTACTCACCGCAGGAATTTTCCTTATTTATTCTGACCGGAGTTTACATCCCACCGCAGGCCAATGTAAGTGATGCACTGCAAAACCTAGCAAACCAAATATCAACCTTGAAACAAAAACATCTGGATTCTCTTTTTATTATCCACGGAGACTTCAACAGAGCAAAACTAACACTTGAACTTTCAAAATACAGGCAGCATATTAATTGTCCCACAAGAGAGGGAAACACACTGGATCATTGCTACACCATTCTTAAGGATGCATATTGCTCTGTACCCCGGGCAGCTTTAGGGAACCCCGATCACTGCTTGGTTCATCTTTTTCCAACATACAGGCAGAAACTAAAATCTGCTAAGCCTGTAGTCAAAACAGTGAAGAGATGGACCAGTAAGGCAAAGCAGGAACTGTTTGACTGCACTGATTGAAGTGTCTTTGAGACTGGAACTGACAGCCTGGATGAACTGACTGACACTGTGACATCTTACATCAGTTTTTGTGAAGATGTGTTTGTGTGTGTGTGTGTGTGTGTGTGCCAACCAAAACCTTCTGCAAATTCAGTAACAACAAGCCATGGTTCACAGCCAAACCGAAAAATCCAAGTGCCAATTAAGATGCCTACAAAGGAGAGGACAAAGCACTGTACAAGCAGGCCAAAAACCTACTGACAAAAGAGTTCAGCATAGCCGAAAGAAGCTACTCTGAAAAGCTGGAAAGTAGGTTTTCAGCTAACGATCCTGCATCAGTGTGGAAAGGCCTGCAAGATATCACAAACTACAGGAGACCACCTCTCCCCACTGAATCAAACAAAGATCTGGCTGACGACCTCAACACCTTCTACAGCAGGTTCAAGAATAATATCTTCACACCTCTCAACCAACCCAGCCCACTGACTGTCTGTCCCATCACACCTCTGGGAACCCCTAACAACTCCTCCCAGCACTCAAGTTGCACTAACGATTTGTGAAGAGGATGTGTATGTGTGTATGTGTTCAGAGACAAAAGACAAGGAAAGCTCCCAGCCCAGACGGTGTCTCCCCCTCCTGTCTCAAAGCATGTGCCGACCAACTGGCTCCTATCTTCACCTATATCTTCAACAGATCACTGGAGCTGTGTAAGGTCCACTCCTGCTTTAAACTCTCCACAATCATCCCGGCCCCAAAAAAACCCTTCATTATTGGACTGAAAGGCCTGTCGCTCTGACATCTGTCGTCATGAAGACCTTTGAGAAGCTGGTATTGGCCCACCTAAAGAAGGTGACAGATGAGCTGCTGGACCCCCAACAGTTTGCCTACCGAGCAAACAGATCTGTGGATGACGCAGTCAACATGGGGGTGCACTACATTCTGCAACATCTTGACTGCCCAGGAACATATGCCCGGATTCTGTTTGTCGACTTCAGTTCATCTTTCAATACAATAATTCCAGAAATTCTACACACCAAACTCCTAAACCTCACTATATCCCCTGCCATCTGTATAGTCTGTTTTTGTCTTGTCCGTTTTGTCTTGTATAGTCTAAGCTGAATGTATAGTTTTATTCATGTCTGTACTGAGAGTCACTAACAGCTGAAACAAAATTCCTTGTGTGTGTCAACACACTTGGCCAATAAACCTGATTCTAATACTGATTCTGATATCCATTCAACTAAGCCCAGTGGAGTAGTAAGAGCAGTCAATCTCTATCCATACCATCACTTGCCAGTAATCTCTGGCAAAATCTATGATGAAATTCGGGTATGATTTTTCTTAGATATGTCAGTTACTTCTTAGCAGTGGAAAGCACTAATATAGTGAATAAAGCCTTTGTCCAGCAGGTTCTGAAGGTGCTGTACTCAGCTTAGAAAAATAAATGGAGAAATTGGCCTACACTTCTCATGGCTAGGGTTTGCATTCAAGGATAATATGCGACTTGGTTTGTTGTTCAGTTTTTGTTTATGGGGTGCTAATACCTTAAATGTAGGGCATGTTGAAGTGGTAGGCCACAGTCTAACTCCATGGAGCCAGCTCTTCCAGTGGCAGACAAATAAGTCAGGCAACCTCAATGTTACGGACCATGCGCCTGCAAATCGTAAAGTCTTACTTCCAATGTCCCTGAGCTGCAGATGCGCTATATAATTTACTGAAATAACATCCTTTAGAGCTAAACACTAATTTCTAACAATAACTATATCTTTTGATGACATAAAATAGCATGGATTTTTTTTTTATGTGGTAATCAAAGTATTTGCACAGACCTCTGAAAAGGTAAGATCAGTTTGATTTTGGAGAAGGTGCTGCATCTTTTTTCTTAATAAAACCCGCCTCCAGGCCCAGGATCTCCTGATTGCATAACATCAGCCTCTTGTTCTTGCCATCTGCAGAAAAGCTCATGAAGATTGAGAATGTAAGCCATACACTCTCCTCTTGTAGCTGTCTACACTGACGACATAATCAGGCTAAAGTCATCATAAATTCTGTTCAGTTCATCTAAAATTAGCCTTGATTATTGTGTATATGTGAGACTCCCTTTTGGCTTCTACTTCTAAATCCCCCATAATGAAATCAACTTTCAGTGTTTCTACGCATCCTTGCACTCTAAGCATTGCATCAATCTGCAGCTACCATTTCCTAAATTTAATTTGGCTACCTTGCCCTAAAATCCTAGGTATCGATAGACCACCCATAAACCAAGGTATTACCATAGAGCTAATTACTGAAGGACTTGCTGTGCTAGCTACACTGGAATTTCCTCTCCTATGTGTGATGGCTGTGCTGTGTGGCAAGGCTTCCTGCTGACTATGCCAAAATGGATTATATCACAAAGTATGTCTGGCATTCCCTGAAGTGTTCTATTTACTTTTTATTATTTTAAGTATACCAGGCCACCACAACACAACAAGCCAAATACCTGTAGGGAAAAAAAAAGAAATTTTAAAATATAAGTATAAATTCAAAAATAATTTTTAAAGGAAGAACATTACAATCAAGCTATATGTAGCAATTTACAAAAAAGAAAACAGAGGATAAAAAAAGAAATCTTCTCAATAAAAAAAAAAAAACACTTTTAGTTCTGGTGAAATGCCTCTCTCATTAGTTGATTAGCTGTGCCACCCCAGAATCCCAATGTTCCACCGTCATCAGGTGCGTTCCTCTCCTAACTGGAACCTGCATGCTTAGTCGATCATCCGGTCCCTCACATCAGAACATCAGAAATCTTGTCCAAACCTCATGCACACCTGCAGACTCCCCCAGCTGCCCTGGCAACAAAACAGAGAAACTCGCTGCTCCGACAGACAAAATACAGGCCACACATACGCACAATGGATGCCTTTCTACTTCCCCTAAAATCAAGGGACATGCACTCATCAACATTCTCCACGTCCAGTTTTTTTTGGAGGGCAGCACTACATGGTGTTGCATTGTATTGCTACAAGCTATCACTGATGTGGAATTCGGTGAATTGAAACGGGAAGTCAACACCATAAGTCAATTTCCATGTCTGTTTATAAGATGCAACACTTTTCATCTTAAGGTTAGACGTTATTAGCATTGGGAAGTCCATAGTATCAGTGTCGGGTGCATTTGTCTTTGGCAGTAGCAGTTTACAATGGTGTACTCAACAGTAAAATAATAATCTTAGTTAAAAAGAGAGCACCAAATTTATATTATTTATAAGATTTTATTTTATTTTTTTAACCAAATACAATACAACACTTTGTATATACAATATATATTTTATGGTCAAACCCAAATTTCTATGATACCAATAAACATTACAAAACAACACATTTTGGCACAGAGCACATTTACAGTATACTAGATTCATTTCCAGTTCCCATATTTATGGCTCCATTGCAATTATGGCCTCCTGTGACATTCTGCCCAAGGGCTCACTTTTGATCTTAATGTACTTTGCATGTGCCCTGCTTTTGATCATTTAAATATCGATGTCAACTATCATGCAACAGGCTTATAAAAATTATAAGAAATTTAATCATTTCCTAATAGCAGTGCTACTGTGGCATGGAATTATAAAGCATTGCATTGCACATTGCATCAAAGTTTTTAAATCGAATAATTGAACACTTGTACACTAGTTTTTATATTGTTATTAAGCCCTTTGAAGTTTTTAGACTTGAAATAAGAAAGTGGGATGACAGAGAGGAAAAGGTCAATTAAAGGGTATAACCTTTTGTGGATCTGAGCAGTCAGACCGGGTTTGATCTGACCCTTTTGATTGTGACTGCATCCTGATTTAGCTGTGCTCTGATGTAGTTGACTTTACATTGCACACACGGAGCATCTTTGTCAACCTGTCCATGAAAACTGTCCCTATCCTCAGCTTAGGAAAAGAAAGCAGATGTTGGCAAGTCCGCTTGCACCATTCGATTCAGTGAGCACTTTGTTAGTGGCATTTAAAACACAAACTGACTGAAAAGTCAAACACTTTACAGGACCTTCAGCTTTTACTGTGGGGGATATTCAGTAACCTTAAACAGTAACCTGAGCTCAGTATTGAGCCAGGCACGCTGGAGCTGTAAGGATCTAACCACTGAGCCAATGGCAGATAATATATAACAAAATGCTAATCTTATGAACAGTCCATGCATTCATCTAAAATTAGTGTATAATTTACAAACTAGTAATATATTTGTCATTTTATTTATTTATATATTAGTTTTTATCTCAAATTAGAATCCCAGTGATTTAATTTCTTGGAAAAAAGTTAGATATGCTCTAATGGTAGGAGAAACTCTTTGACTAACTCTCTTTTTCCTGTTAGTCACAGTGACACTAGTCATTTATGGGTGTCATGCAAAGCAGCTCTTTCCTCTGAGAATGCTTTGCTGGCCTGAGATGCTGCATTTAAAAAAAGATTTGTTTGGCTTGGATGAAGAATGTTTTAGCTTTCACCCACCCTTGTTGGAAGCTGTTGTATTGAATTGGAATTGGCTGATGACCAAAATGGGGACAACATTCTGGAAAAGCATAAACAATTCCTTTGAAGCCACATCTGTTTTGGCTTTAAATGTGGATAATTGGATCAATAAACAGATGCAGATACAAATATTCTGTATTGGATTACAATTGCGTTACAATCTTAACACACATTATTTTACACTCCCCATTGCATTCTTCCATTAAAAAGATCCTTCTCTTTTAGCACTTTTTTTGTTTAAATTGAATCAAAACATAGAACAAAACATTTAGCTATCCTCATATCTACCACCTTTTCTCTGTTTTTGTTGTTCAGTGACCTGGAGTTATGGACATGTGTACATGGATTTGTCAATTAAATTCAGTTAAATTTAATTCAGTTCAATTTAAGTCAATTTAATTCAATTCCATTTGTTATGGTGCTTGTTCCAAAGCAGCTTTGCAGAGATAAAAAGGTTATAAAGAATTACATTTATATTGATTTATAATTTGTATAGCCTGGGTCAGAAGTGGATGCATTCTAGACTGGGTGGCACCTAATGTATAGTTTTATCATTGTTGAGGTGTACTATTCAGTGGTATTGTCATACCAACTGTAGTCCTTAGCAATTGTAGCAGACTGTTTGTATTAATAATAGTCAAAATCCATCTTCATAGTTCTTGTGTTGCTCACTATACTTTTGCCATTTCTGGGTGGATCCAGTAGGAAGAAAGGAACAGGATCACTGGTCACTAGTCACTAGTGCCTCAGGAATATGTTTAACTTGACAAATAGAGAGTGGGGAATATTAAGTATCCTTATTGTTAAAAAGGAGAGCCAGAAGGTAGCACAGACATGATCTCTGGGATAAGAGACGGTCAATAGCACCATCAACAAACCTAAGTGAATGCAAGAGAGTGAGGGACAACAGCATCCAAACATCTCAGTTCCCCAAAACAATTTACCCATGATCCCTCCAGGTCTTCTCCTTCACCAAAGGAAAAGAAAACAACTGAGAAAAGGCTTGACTAAATAGATATGTTTTCATCTTAGACTTGAACACTTGAACTGTTCTTAGAAAACAGTTAAAAAGGTATTTGAGAGGAAATAATATATTTTTTTACAAGATTAGTGTTTGTAAATAATTTTGCAAGAAGTGATGCAAGTTGCAAGAAGTGATGCAAGAAGCTTTTGATTTTCTTAGGAATTAAGGGAAATGTGCCAATAACCAGCTATAAAGTTAATAATTATGAAACATTGTCTTCTGAAAGTCTATCACATATTTCATCAGTTTGACAATGATTTCCTTAAACCGCTAGTTGTTAACATTAAACTCCATGGGCTGTGGTCAGGTATAATGTTTGATAAAGGCATGGAAGCTATAAAAGCACATGCAGTGGAGACAACGCTAGCTTCTGCAATGGAAGAAAGTGCTGCAGGGATGCAGACAGTGTGGCCTGTAGTTGCAGTGTCTTATTCCTTCAGGAAACCAGGGTTACATCATACCCTAGAGACATTTCCTTACAGGAACTCGGGCTCTAAGGTCAAGACAGAACCTGACAAAGGCCAGCAGGGTTGACCACTCTGCAGCATTGCAAATGTCTTGGAGAGATGCTCCAAAGGACCAGGCTTTAGAGGCCGCCACACTCAAAGTGGAGTGAGCTCTGACCCCAAAAGGTGCGTGGAGACCAGAGGACTCATAAGAGGATGAGATAGCATCCACAATCCACCTACTGAGGATCTGCTTGTTTGCAGGGAGCCCCTTTTTATTATGACTGTAGCGGAAAAACAGCTGCTCTGACTAGTTATGCTTCTCCTGGTCTAGGCCTGAAAAGGCAGAGAATAGAATGCCTAGAGCATGACGGGTCGTGGGGGGAACCAATGGCACCTTAGGAACATACCCTGGTCTGGGGTAGAGAAAGGCACTGGCCATGCCTGGGGTAAACTCCAGGATAGACGGGGCCACAGAAAGGGTTTAAAGGTCCCCAACACTTTTTTAGGGAGGACATAGCCAGAAGAAAAAACAGTCTTGACTGTAAGGAACTTTAAGGGCACCTCGGGCAGGTCCTCGAGGCCTCGAGCCACATTTGTTTTTTTACCACCAAGATGAAGCTTTTTATGTGAAGGTTATTCCCAAACATATACAAACAATACACCAACCGAAGTACTATGACGTAAAAGAATAACCATTTAAATTACAACACGATTGTTTGGTTGGAGCAAAAATGTTTTACGTTGCGTTGTTCAGTGGATGATTTTCTTTACAAATAAACCGGAATTTGCAGCAGTGGGTCCGTTTGTTACTCGTTTATGCAATAATTGTGTAAGTACTGCATTTTTTATGCTTGTTGTTTGTGTGTACTGCTTACACAAATTCAGAAAATACATATGTTATACATTTTCCATTAAAAAACAGTTATCTAAAATTGATGCTGAGGTCTAAGCTAAATTCGTTACACTGGGATATATGCTGCCCTCATGGAGAGCAGCTTCCATTGTGCCCACAGAAGAATCTGACATGCCAGCCTAAATGTTGATGTAGAAGACCACTGAAGTGTTGTCCGTACATATCAACACATGGTGGCCTCTCAAGTCTGGGAGAAATTGCTTCAGAACCGGCTGGGTGACATTACCCATCCGGGTGACACCAGGAAGCTATAAAACGCACATGCAGAGGAGCCGACACTAGCTTCTGAGGGATGCAGGAAGTGTGGCTTGGAGATGCAGCATATCATTCCCTTAGGGAACCTGGGATACATTTGTAACCTAGAGATGTACCAATCATGCCAGACTAGCCAGTCCCTGCTTAGTGTGGTTGGGTACAGCTAGATCGAAGGACGGAGGAGCCAGGATTGGCTCTAAAGTCAAGGTTATACAACCTGACAAAGGTCAGTGGGGTGTATGCTGCGTTGCAAATGTCTTGGAGTGGCACTCCAGAGGACCAGGCCATAGAGGCCGCCACACACCGGGTAGAGACTTGAGGGGCCTCGAGAGAGAGATAGCCTGATAGTGTCTCTTCAACCCTGGTCATTGTCCCATAACTGCAGTTAATTAGCCCTACTACATTCAAGTAGAGAAAAGGGGCAGTCCCCGGTCTGGAGGCAGCAATGCAGGTTGCAGAAAATGTTTGTCAAGTTTACTGGATGGATGCTGTTCTGCTGCTCAGCTGGTCAAGTGACATTCAGCATGGCAACGGTGAGTCACTACCTCCAACAGCTCCTCAAAATTCAAATCAGCGTCCACCCCACCCCTCCTCGGAGGAAGAGAGGTGGAGTGTAGCGCTCTCTATGCAGGGGGAAGAAAACACTGAAAGGCGTGCTTCCGAGCCCTGGGAGAAGATGCTGGATCTAGCAGGAGAACGGGTAAAACCCGTTTTAAATCTCCTGCCAGGTCCCAATGCGAGCCCCATGAAATAATTTGCCGATTCGCCTTGGCAGCAGTGGGGCCAGAATCGCAAGGAGTGGGAGCACCCCCCTCAAGGAGTGCTCTCCCGAGACGGCGCGTTTACATAGACATGCCAGCACAATGTGCGCGATGCAATGTGCACAGGGAAATTAGCAGGCCGCAATGTGTGCAGAATATGCAAATATTGTGTGGCGAATGTGCACAGAATATGCGACTAAATGGACTAGTGGCAAGTACAGTAATAAGCGTGTATCATTTGCAACAAATGCTCTTTCCATCTCTCTTTTTCTCTGTCTGTCAGTGTCCGCAACATTTGCAACAGTGTGCGGTTGAACCGCTCAGAAGGATTACATTGTGGGTGGTACAGAGATGTTTGTGAGTGTCCGACCCCTGACAGGTGCCCAAGGGTGTGGAAAAGGCTGTTCTCAAACTTACGTCCTTGATCATAGTGGAGACGATTTGGATAACCCAGACGAGGTATGCGGCCGTTTGTCCTGATTTATTTTTGGTTGGGTAAGCCTGAGCAAACCTGGTAAAATGGTCTATTACTACCAGAATATATTCATAGCCTCCTTTGCTTTTCTTCAGATGTAAGTAGTCTATGCAAACCAGATCGAGAGGGGAAGCAGAAGTCAGACCACCCATTGGCACACGGATGTTTCTTCCGTTTTATGCAACTGCATTTTCTTGTGACATACTCCTCTATGCATCTCTTCATCTGCGGCCAATAGAAATGTTCTTTGGCGCGATGGAGCACACATTCTGTGCCAACATGTCCCATATTGTCATGGAGATGTTTTAGAGCAACTGACCGGTACTTGGTGGGTAGGACTAACTGTTTTTTTTCTGGTGTTTGGCTGTACTGGACTCCATTCTCCATATGTAGTTGACTCCACCCATAAAGGAGCTTGCGAGTGAGCCCACTCACTGACCTTCTGACCTCATCTGTGAGAACATTATTTACCTCTTTCAATGTCATTATTTACCCTATTCCAGGGTCCTTGCATTGGGCTTTTGCCAGCTCTTCGCTGCTTATTTCGGGCAAAGTGAATGAGGCTGAGATAGCACATCAGCAGAGGAGGTGTAAAGTGCAGCTATCCATGCTACATCCTTCTTCTGGGCTGCTCTACTCCTTTCCCAACTCACATGCAGCACATCCTGAGACAGTTTCTCTGTGCATTTCGCCACATAGTTGTCGATATCGAGAGGGATACGTGAGAGCGTGTCGGCATCTATATTTTTTTTCCAGGCCTGTATTTGATACTAAAGTGGATCTCTGACAATTCTCCAACCCAGCGATGTCCAACTGCATTGAGTTTCGCAGTGCTCATGACATAAGTCAGCGGATTGTTATCAGTGTAGATGATGAAATGCAGAGCGTAATAGAGGTCTCTAAATTTCTCGCACACTGCCCACTTCAGAGCAAGGAACTCGAGTTTTCCGCTGTGGAGTCGGTAGTTTCTTTCAGCCGGTGTCAGAGTTCGTGATCCATATCCAATGACACGCATTTTTCCACACTGTCGCTGATAAAGGATTGCGCCGAGCCCCTTCTCCGATGCATCCATGTGTAGAACGAATGGCTCCTCAAAGTTGGGGTATGCAAGGACTTGGGGGTTGGTCAGCATATTGACAAGCCTTTCCATGGTACTTTGGTGATCAGCCTTTTATATGATGGGTGTTTTGGACGGGAGCTGTGGACCCTTGGACTTGCATTGACGTGGAAGGGGTTGCGTTATGGAGGATTTAACTTGAAACAACTCATACAATGGCTTTGCTATTTTAGCGAAATCCTGTATGTAGGAGCGGTAATAGCTCAGAAAGCCAAGAACAGTCAGAGGTCACCAACTGTTTGGGGCATTTTGGTTTTTAAAGCTATCACTGCCTCTAGGTCTTTGGGGTCAATTCGAACTCCCTCAGCGGACACCAAGCTTTCGACATAGTGAACCTCCCTCTGAAACATCTAGCATTTTTCTTCCCTTAGCTTCAATCTATGATGTTGCAGTGCTTGGAGGACCTCCACATGGTCACTGAAAGATCTGGAGTAGCACAGTAGGCCATCCAAGTACGGGATGCAGTACTCGTCTCTCAGGGAGCCCAACATCTCCTCCATGCTCCTCTGAAAAGCTGCAGGTGCATTAGAAATTCCGAAAGGGATTCATACCCATTCGTCAAGCCCCCAGGGAGTCATGGAGGTGGTGAGATGGCGTGACCCTTCTGCCACGAACCCCTAGTGGTAAGCTTTACCTTGGTCCAGTATGCTGAACACTGAGTACACACCTAGCGTGTCTATCAAATCCTGTATTCACGGCAGTGGATGTCTGTCAGGTACGGTTTTTTGATTTAGGAGACGATAGTCTATGCAAAGATGAAGAGTGCCGTCCTTCTTTCACACACATACAACTTGGGCAGAATAGGCAGACTTCGATTTTACTATCCAACCTTTTATAAGAAGATCTTGAATGTCATCGTTCACTTCCTTAAAAAGTGGTCTGGGAATGGATGTGTATGCTCTCTGCACAGGAACATTGTCGCTAAGGTTAATCACCATTTGTAGATTTGGAATACAGCCAAGGTCATTTCCATCCCTAGCAAAGGCATTTGACTCCTCATGAAGCATCTTTTTAGCAACCTCTTGTTGTTCTTCCTCCAGGTGGTCGAGATTTACAGGTGGGTCCCACAGAGGTGGGTCTGAGTTGCTGTCCTGACTGACAGTCGCTGAAGGCTGTGCTTTGTCCAGGATATCAGCCTCCACAACATTTTTAACATGCTGCAGAATCCCTAGAGCTGTTTTTTGTGGTATTGTGATGTCATGATTGGTGTTATTACCAACTTGAATGGTGACATAGGGCTTTGTTGGGTTCTGGATTTCAAACAAGCCTGGCCCTGCATCCCACTGTCCAGACGGTAGGCTGTTTTTATCCGTCTCAAACAACACTAATTGGGTAGAGGACAGAACCCGGCACCTCACCCACAAGACTTGACCAGCTTGGAGCATGATATCCTTGGCACCTGTTCTTAAGCGTCCCTCCTGCATAACTGGCTTGGCTGTCTGAATAAAGTTAACGAGAGCTTCAGCTGTTTCTTTGGGAACAGATATGGCATTGCTAAGAAGGCTAGCAAGTACTTGCACTAGTCTCTCTGGTTTTCCACAAACTAACACTTCCAAGACGTTAAAGCCAATCAATGGTTTATCCATGGGTTAGCTGCTGATGAGAAATGGAACACTAATGGACAGTTTGGGATCCAAATTCCCTGGCAAGTTCACTGTAATAGCTACCCACCCATCATAGGGAATGATACTACCATTTGCAGCAATAACCTTCAGTTCCTCCTCTCCTAAGATCTCAGAAACTGAGTGAATACTGAGGTGAGGTAAGTACTCTTCTTTCCAGGCACGACTGACTATACTGACTGGGGACCCAGAGTCGAGCAAAGATGTGACTGCTAAGCCATTTAAATAACTCTGAACTAGGGCCTTTTTCCCGATCAGGCTAGCAACTGCTCTAGCTTTAGCTACACGTGGTGACTGGGGAGGGACCTGAGCTACTTGGTTACAGTGACTTAATGTGCTTGTCGTTGAGGGCGAGGGTGAGTGTGCTGTGTCATTGTTGACCTCACCTTCTGGTTGGGACTTATTTTCAGACCCGGCCACTAGATGTCTCTCTCCAGTGCCCGGTGGGAGTTTCCCTGTCTCTTTGGTTGCTGTAGACAGCCTGCTGCATGGTGTCCTTCTTCCCCATATGTGAAACAGTGTTTACAGTCTTTTCTGTCTTGTTCTACACAGCTTGGACAACCATAGGGCCTTCCACGTTTAGAGTGTGTCCTATTTTGACTGTACTGGCGCCCATTGTGAGTTAACTGTTGTTTGTTTTGTTTTTGCATAGTCTCTACCAGTCTGGTGAGCTCCTCTACTTTGGTCGTAAGGTCGGTCAGAGGGTCGGGTTTTGTTTGCTTTGACTTGGACTCTACACTCTTAGACTTTGTGCTAGGTGTCTTTACCACATCCGACTCAAGCTGTGTGCTGTGTGCCTGTTACTATCTGTCTGCGGGACGAGCCAAGTCTTTTCATTCTCTCATTTTCTTCACTGGTGATTTTCATCACATGGCACAGAATCACCTCATCAGTGACCCCACTGGTCGTCAACAAAGGTTTGAGCTCTCTGCGTATGTCAGTGTGTTTGTGTCTAAAGCCTTGTTACACTGCATGTAGGAAAACATCTTGCACTGTAGCTGGAGAGTATTTAATGTTAGTGTCAACCAGTTTTGATGTCAGTAGGATGCGTTGTAAATGATAGAGAAATTGTTGTGGTGTCTCATTCTCATCTTGTTTCGTACACATAAACTTTTGGAATAGCTCTGTGCTGTTTTTTTCTCTTAGATGAGTTTGGAGAAATCCCTTAAGTTCAGCCACTGCCATGTTGTCTTTGTTTATCAACATCTCTTTGAATATGCCTGGTCTTATTATCTTAAGCACACCACAAACAATCTCTAAATCAGAGAATCCTTCTTTGATTCCATCATCAATTTGTCTACAGACATTATTGTAGCTGATATTTGAGGATTGATCACCGATCTGCTCGCCTTGCACTTTGAACTATCTGTGTAAAAGGTAACTGAGTTCCCCTTAAGGACACCATCCCCTTGCGAGCTGACTGAGAGGCATGCTCACCCAGAGGGTTCCTGTCTGGCTGTCTCAACAGGACTGAGGATGAGGGTGTATGTGTCTGTGTAGAGGGCATATGTATCTGCGATGGCAAGGCATGTGCTGGCATACACTGGCATCACCACCCTGCCCAGTATGTAACTCAGAATCACCCTTTACATTTTGAAATGACATAACATCATGCCATTTTACTATATTATACTAAATCTTGTAACATCAGCAACCGAACCATTTCCTCGTCCTCTGTTTCAAGTAACTGCTTTCTGTACATGAACGAGTTGATGTGATTGTAGCATTCCTCCTGATCTTTCTCCACTGGTCCATGTCCGACACTGGGTTTACCACTCTGGCGACCCGAAGAAGCTCTTCAGCTGTCAGGGTGAGTAGGCTCTTCCTAATGTCCCACACTAGGCTCTTCCTTTCCCCACTCGACATGATGGCTACTCATCCCCACGGCTGGACAGGGCTAATTGCAGGTCAGCGTTGTCATCATTCAGCTCCCGATCCACTAGGTGGTGCAAGGTATCCTGGACGAGCCCCCAAGAATCTGTAGCGGGTTCCGACTATGTCCTCACTGGCAGATATATAGATAATCCTCTGATAGGAGTGTTCTAGAAATATTACAAATATTACAGAGAAATCAGTAAAGCAGGACAACTGTTGCTTATTCTCCATTTATTTGGATTATGAGCTCGTCTTGCTCTGTGCATCACTAAATGTGTTACTGCCACCCTGTGTCCGTTTTATGAAATACATGTCATCGTGTGTTTTTTCCATAGTCTCTCATTAGCATTCAATTATATAGATCAGAATAAAATAAAATACCATTGCTGTAGAAGGACACAAAAGTAATCATCTCAACAAAACTTATTTTGTGAGTGTCACATAACCATGACTAACTTTGCATAATTCTAAAGGTCTAAGCCTCAACCAGCAATTTCAGATAACTGTTTTTCAATGAAAAACGTATAACGACTGTTTTTGCTAAATGTGTGTAGGCAGTACACACAAACAACATGAATTAAAAAATGCAGTACTTACATTATTATTGTAATAGCGAGTCACAAACACATCCACTCTTGTAAATCCCGGTTTATTAGGAAAGATAGGGCTCGACTGAACAACATGCCGTAAAGCATGTTTGCTTCAACAAACAATAGTGTTGTAATTTAGATAGTTATTATTTTGTTTCACAGAACTTTGGTTGGTGTATTGTCTATATATGTTTCGGAATAACTTTCGCATATAAAACGACATCTTGCTGGTAAAAAAAAAACAAATATGGCTGGTAGAGTATAGTGTTACACAACAAATGAAACCACACACAAAAAAAACAAACAAAAAAAAAAAAACAGTAAAAGTTTGAGTCTACAATCCATAGGCAGGTGTCCAGGTGATGTTAATAATGCACCACCTGCCATTTCAAACCTTTAATTTCCAACAATATATGGGAGGATTTTATTCTCAATGAGGGTGAGACTCTTTACAAACTCTTAGTCGTCAAACAGGACACGTGCACACAAACCAGGAAGTGGTTGCAGCCTCGGTTCTGCTCAAACAGCTGTTTCCAGCTCGTGCTGACTGGGCTTTGTTTACAAAAAAAGAAAACAAAGAAAAAAATGGACAGTCAAAAAAAGTTGTTTGTGTGAGATTTGCACAAAGCAACGATGAGGAAAATATTAATGGGGCGGAGTAAGAACAGAAAACAGATCTGCATGGAGATGGACAATCTGAGCCTATTTTACATTTGTAAGTTACAATATATCCCCCTTTACAGTTTTATACGATTTTATTGCCTGTTTTTATACAAGAAATGCTTGAAACGTAAGAGAGAGAGAGAGTGTGTGTGTGTGCGTGCGCGCGCGTGCGCGCGTGTGGAGGTGGTAGCTCAGTGGTTAAGGCATTGGGCGTTGGCTCAGAAGATCACAGGTTCAAATCCCACCAACACCAAGCTGCCACTGCTGGGCCCTTGAGCAAAGCCCTAAAACCCTCCCCTGCTCAGTTGTAAGTCGCTCTGGATAAGGGCGTCTGCCAAATGATGTAAATGTGTGTGTGAGGATTGTTGGGATTGGAATGGGTAAAAATCAATATGAATGGTCATGACAGTAAAACAATAGCTTGTCTGGCTACCTGGCCATCAATAGCCAAACATGTATAACAATAGTCTTTAATGGTCAGCCAGTTATTTAAAAGCAGACTGTATGAATAGAGTATGAATAGGCACCTGAGTTTAGCAGGTGGCTCTTAAACAGGGAAAGGGAGAAAAGGATCAAATAAATGTTTGTAGGAATCTCATTTGTCATGAAAAATTTGTGAAATGAATCTTTAAAAAATTTGAAATATAAGATCATGAGACAAGTTGCTTTCAACCCAATACTATATATATATAAAAAAATCCAGAAATCACAATGTATGATTTTTTTACTATTTATTTGTATGATACAGCTGCAAATAAGTATTTGAACACCTGAGAAAGTCAATGTTAATATTTGGTACAGTAGCCTTTGTTTGCAATTACAGAGGTCAAACATTTCCTGTAGATTTTCACCAGGTTTGCACACACTGCAGGAGGGATTTTGGCCCACTCCTCCACACAGATCTTCTCTAGATCAGTCAGGTTTCTGGCCTGTGGCTAAGAAACACGGAGTTTGAGCTCCCTCCAAAGATTCTCTATTGGGTTTAGGTCTGGGGACTGGCTAGGCCACGCCAGAACCTTGATATGCTTCTTAAAGAGCCACTCCTTGGTTATCCTGGCTGTGTGCTTCAGGTCATTGTCATGTTGGAAGACCCAGCCTCGACCCATCTTCAATGCTCTAACTGAGTGAAGGAGGTTGTTCCCCAAAATCTCGCAATACATGGCCCCGGTCATCCTCTCCTTAATACAGTGCAGTCACCCTGTCCCATGTGCAGAAAAACACCCCCAAAGCATGATGCTACCACCCCCATGCTTCACAGTAGGGATGGTGTTCTTGGGATGGTACTCATCATTCTTCTTCCTCCAAACACGTTTAGTGGAATTATGACCCAAAAGTTCTATTTTGGTCTCATCTGACCACATGACTTTCTCCCATGACTCCTCTGGATCATCCAAATGGTCATTGGCAAACTTAAGACGTGCCTGGACATGTGCTGGTTTAAGCAGGGGAACCTTCCGTGCCATGCATGATTTCAAACCATGACGTCTTAGTGTATTACCAACAGTAACCTTGAAAATGGTGGTCCCAGCTCTTTTCAGGTCATTGACCAGCTCCTCCCGTGTAGTTCTGGGCTGATTTCTCACCTTCCTTAGGATCATTGAGACCCCACGAGGTGAGATCTTGCATGGAGCCCAAGTCCGAGGGAGATTGACAGTCATGTTTAGCTTCTTCCATTTTCTAATGATTGCTCCAACAGTGGACCTTTTTTCACCAAGCTGCTTGGCAATTTCCCCGTAGCCCTTTCCAGCCTTGTGGAGGTGTACAATTTTGTCTCTAGTGTCTTTGGACAGCTCTTTGGTCTTGGCCATGTTAGTAGTTGGATTCTTACTGATTGTATGGGGTGGACAGGTGTCTTTATCCAGCTAACGACCTCAAACAGGTGCATCTAATTTAGGATAATAAATGTAGTGTAGGTGGACATTTTAAAGGCAGACTAACAGGTCTTTGAGGGTCAGAATTCTAGCTGATCGACAGGTGTTCAAATACTTATTTGCAGCTGTATCATACAAATAAATAGTTTAAAAATCATATATTGTGATTTCTGGATTTTTTTTTTTAGATTATGTCTCTCACAGTGGACATGCACCTACGATGACAATTTCAGACCCCTCCATGATTTCTAAGTGGGAGAACTTGCAAAATAGCAGGGTGTTCAAAAACTTATTTTCCTCACTATATATATATATATATATATATATATATATATATATATATATATATATATATATATATATATATGAAATAAAAATAATGTTCAATGCAGTAAATGTATATCCATGGCACTTTATCATCTATTAATATCTTTTGGGCAATATCATTTGGCAATATCAACTTTTGATGATTGTCAGTAAAGCTCAAAATGCCTTATTTCCAAAGATATCTATATTGTGTATGTAGCACAGTTTTGTCAGGAACTGTTAACATTTAATATTATTTAGGGCATTTCAGCTGTAAGTCCTTAAACCAGACAATAGTCTCAGATAAATGTTTGTAGGAATCAAATTTTTGTCAGTAATATCTTCATTCAATTTAAAATATAAACTCACGAGACATGGCTTTTAACCCAATACTTTTCTGGATTGCATTACTGATTTCATGTATTTATATATGAAGAAATAAAGATTTTAAATTTAGGAAATTTATATTCACGGTACTTCATCATCTATAACTTTCTATAAATTATTATTTTTTCAAACAATATCAACTTTAAATAATGGACAGTAAATCTCAAAGTGTCTTTTTTTAAAGATATTTAAATTGTTCCCAAAGTGTTGGTGATGCAGATCGAGTTCCTGAAAGGGAACTTTATATTGTTGCATGCATAATACAGCACAGTAAAAAATTTTCTTTCCATATCCAGCGATGTTAGGAAGCTGGAGTCAGAGCCAGCTGACACCCCTGAAGCACAGAGGGTTAAGGGTCTGACTCAAGGGCCCAAGAATGTCTAATCAGTAACTCAGAGCCTAACCACTAAGCAACCACTTTCCCAGATGTGTCACATTCAAAAGGTTTATATTCATTTTTGTTTAAAAATTTTTTGATTTTACAGCTACAAAAAGCCACTCACTATGTATATGGTTTGTAAGTGAAAAAATAACTAAAATCAAACAGAGCTTCAGACCACAGCATGAAAATTAAAATTGGGCAAAGAATGACATGCAACAAGCTGGTTAAGACATAATTTTCACATTTCACCTGTACTGTCACCTTCTACATATTTCCCTGCCTATTTTGAGGTGACTAAGCTACTACAAAGAAGTGTATGCAACATAAAAGGGAAAAACAATATGAGAATATGGCTGAATATGGCCACAGGTTAGTGACATTTCCAGACAGGTGATCATCCAGGCATGACGTTATCACCATGTTGTGATTGTATTGGCTAAGAATCACCATAAGAGGTGTTTCAGGTTATAGTACACAGACCTAAGAACAGGGGGACATCTGATCTGTCATCTCTCTTTGACAGCTGAAGAATAATTGTGGGAGTCTAGGTGTTCTTCAGTGCATTTGATATAAGAATGCTGCTGACACTACAAGCATACTGAGAGTTTGTGTAGGGGTTTTTAAAGTGGGTTCCAAAATCTGTTATATTCATAGGTTTTGTTCTGAAGTATCAATGCACAGTCCAACTTTAATGTCAGAGAGCGAAAGTCTGTCAGTAAGAGAAGTTTGGGCCAAGTTTGTCCATTGGTTTGGTCGTATTTCGGTGTTACCTTGTATTTCACTTCCTTTTCAGGAACTCGAGCTGCATCGGAACACTTTGGGAACGTGACTGCGTTGTCCATGCTTTGAATAATGAGCCTAATCAGTCAAAATGGAAGGCAGGCTGTCACCGGCAGGGTGACGTCATAACCAGGAAGTATAAAACGCCCATGGAGAGAAGCTGGCTTCAGCTTCTGTTTGTTTACTAAGTGCTCTGTGTAAATTTAATGTTTGTCTGTCTGTATGTCAAAAAAATACAATAAAAGCATAGAAGAAAACCAAGCACACTTTTCGGCCGTGTGCTTCTCGCTGCCCCCGTTTTATTACAGGAAGGGATATACACAACCTGTGTGTGACTTGTTTGGGAGCGGAGCATGCGATTTACCAGCACTGCGCTCGCATGCCTATGCGGCTGCTCTGCTCCCGGCGGGCGCTCTTTGAGGAGGGCGCCCCCACTCCTCACGGGTTCCGATCCCGCTCTTGCTGAGGCAGAGCAGCGCTCCGGTTCCTGGGGGTCGCTCATGGATCTCGCATGATGTTTAGAGACGGGCTTGTCCCTTTCTCCTTCCTCCTCTGCTTAGTCCAGCTCTCATTCGGCTTCGGAGAGATGCCTCTTTGTGATTTCTTCCCACATCATTAGAGCGCGCAGCTCCACCTCTCTTCCTTTGAGGAGGGAGGGGTGGCTTGCAAACCGATAGCGAGGAGCTCCTGGAGGTTGTGACACATGCTTGGGCAGCTGGTAAGCATAAAGCCCTTCCCTTGGGCAAGCAATGGGTTAGGGTTAGGGTTAGGGTTTGGGTTAGGTGAGTCTCAATGACTCACCTAGACTCAATGAGTCTATGGCCGCCCTAATAGCCATGCTGGGACTAGATGCCATGGCACAATCGTGGCCGAGGCTGTGCCTTTCTGCCTCTCCTCCATCGCGCTGCTTCCGGGAGTTCTGGAGAAAATTCAACGGGACGGAGTCCGCCTCTTTCTGGAAGCCCCACAGTGGCCAGGCCATCCGTGGTTCCCGGACCTGGTGGCCCTCCCCGAACAGCCTCTATGGGAGATTTCTCTGAGGAGAGATGGTGGACGGAGCCAACCCTTTTGCAAACTGCTCCTGCAGAAACTCCAGCACTGAACCAACTGGGCAGTAGACTGGGTCCAAATGATGCCGGGAGCACAACGCAGTAATCAGGCGCCATCTCGCGGCATATGACCTCCTCGTGGAGGGAGCTCTAGAATGGAGAATGGTCTCTACCACCTTGGTGGAGAGACTGAAACCTCTGAGTTTCATACAATTTAATGGTAAAAAAAAAAAAGAAGGGAACCGAATCATCTAGAAAAGAGAATAGAAAAAATGCATGAGCAGCTCGAAATAATAATAATAATTAAGAATGCCTTGGATATACAAGCTTCTTTGTTGGCAGTAACAGTGTGATTTTATCGACATGCTTCCAATAGAATAACCTTAACTGTATTAAATGTTTATTATATTAAACAATTGACCACATACTGTATTTAACACACATTTGTTAATAGATTTTCTAAAATGTATAGACATTAATGATATTTTGTTATGTAGAAGGTCACATAAGATCTAAATTAGATTAGGTATTTTTATATAAAAAAAAAATAAAAAAAAAAATATATATATATATATATATATATATATATATATATATATATATATATATATATATATATATATATATATATATATATATATATATATATCTTTTTGCTTATTTTTCCTGATTGAGATGAAAAAAGAATGGACTGTCTGGAAACCAATAGAGTCAACTCTTTTCACATATGTCAGTTAAATCGTGAAAGTGCCAGCATCGATACTTTATTTTGTAGAAATAAACTCCATTAACAAAGCCAAATCAGCCAAATGATGTGATTAAATTAGAAGAGCCTGAATTCCATCATAAGGTACCACTTTACAACTTGGCTCAGGCTGCTCTTGTATCTCTTTTGCCAACTTATTTCCATGAGTTCTTGACTGTGAATAAGCATGGACATGGTAGCAGTGGGAAAAAAAGGAATTTCAATGAAATGTGTTAGTTTAAGACATTACATAGAACAACCTGTCTCTTTCTCTTTCTTCACATTCACTTTTTCCATTTGCTCTTCCTGCATTGCACTGATCTAGTTTGAATAAAATAGTTTCAAACTCTCCCTGAACAACTCTCACTATTACATTAGTTTAGGTTTTACTGAAAGCAAGAACTTTTCAGAAGTCTGAACTACAGGGGAGATGGAATTGCAGTATCTGCATGCATTACAAATAAACTGAGCAGAAAACCTTTGGTTTTGTATTCTCTTATTTTTTCCCCCAATGTGCTACAACACTACAGCCAGTCAACTTATCCAATATTTAAAACAGACCGCATTCCTTCAGCCCAACATAAAACACGTAAGTAAAAGAACGGGCAAGAAGACGAGTACATGGTGACACCGATCACATTTAACTATCTGTACGATTAATTGTCTCCAAATTGACAGTTTGGCATACTGCCAGGTTGTAGACACAAAGTTGGAAGCACACAATTGTATAGAATGCCTTTGTATGATGATACAGTTTACCTTCAATGGAACTAAGATGCTGAAACATGTTCCAGCATGACAATTCCCCTGTCTAGAAAAAGTAAGGTCTATGACATCTTGTGTCCATGACAACTCGAGTGGCCTGAACAAAGCCCTGACCTTAACCCTGCTGAGCACCTTCGGGATGAATTTAAACACTGACTGCACCACAGGCCTTCTTGTTTAAAATCATTGCCTGACCTTATAAATGCTCTTATGGCTGAATAGGCCATGGCCACACTTCAAAATCTAGTGGAAAATTTTCCCAGAAAAGTGGAGGTTATTATTATAGAAACAAGAGACTAGATCTGGAAGTAAATCCGTTCAAAGTGCATGTATGAGTGTTCTTGTCAGGTGTCTCAAAACTTTTGAGTATATATTATATGTTGCTACTCATTGAAATCTGATACCCTACCACTGACCTCCAGAGGTTTTCATATATGATTTGTTTCCATTTCTTAGTATTGAATTGTACTTGGAGAGAGATTCTGATGCAGACTGTCATTATGTAGCTAAACATTGATCTTGTTTGTTAATGCATTTAGGAGGTCAAAGATAAAGGTAGAAATGACACCCCAGCATTACCATTGCAAGTCAGCTCATTTTGGTTCTGCAGGAAGAACGTTAGGAGTTCTTGGTGACGACTGCAGCAAGGCTGTTTATCTATTTGCCTCTACCTTTTAGCATGCTTCTACCATCCACATTGTTGCCATGGCAAAGTGACATTTTAACCCACCTCAACTCACAAAGTCTCTCTTTTCAGAAAAGAATGAATACAGAGTGAATTTCTCCGCTAAATTCATTGCTGACAACACGCCTGCACAATGAATGGTCGGACCTAAGATTGCTGATATACTGGACCATGTTCACAACATAGTCACTACAATATAAATATAAACTTTTTCTGTCTTAGTTTATTTCCCATCTTCTAAAAACTCAGTGGAGTAAAAGCACTCATTACAATGCGTCACACTTCAGTATACTCAGTATTTCCTTCAGTATATTATTATTTCTGTCATACTGCTTCTACACTGACAGACTTTACCTATTAAATAACTATTTACTCAGGTGGAACCAGTACAAATGCCATGAATTTAATTAGAAACACTAGATTTTTACACACTTGTTAAGATTCATCCGTTGATTTGTGGATTTTTGCCTTACCATGCCTTACTGATAACATTACAGCTTATCCTGAATGAGTTCCTGTACCTTCAGATAGAACTGCCAAGTCACCTAAACAATGCCTCTGGGCTAAACTGCTTGAAAATTGCAAAATAGGCAATATAAATCTGTCAATTTTATTGTTTTTCTTTATTCAATCAAAGAGAAAAAGAATAGTGATAAAGCAAACCTCATTAAAAAAAAATCTATTGATTGCAATGGATATTTATGAGATTTTTTTCCACCTAAGTTAAGGATTTTAAAGGTTTGGAGCTTCAAATCTGATAAGCAGAAATTAGCTGGCTGTAATGTGTCTGCTCTCTTTGTGAGAAAAAAAAAGCTTGTGGTATTGACCAGGAAAAACACTTTGCTGTTTTCTTTCACTGCATGATTTCCTGCTCATTCTATCAAACTAATCTATCCAATTATTCAAGCCATTTAATTCTGAACGTTACTACACAATGGATAAGAGAGAAGCAGATCTTCTCCATATGTGTGTACTGGTCTGTCAGATATGTAAATATCACATCTAATCAAATAGCATGGGATAAATTCACATGGCTGAAAATGCAGCATGTGTTGCATATACACTAATGCATACTATTGTTCTCACTGTCAGTGTTCTAAATGATTTATTACTGAAGTAAGCACATTTAAGATACATAGAGAGGAATAGTCAAATTTGAGTCCAGAATTCTTTTTATTTCAAAATGATTGATCAAATGTTAGGCAGATGTTTAGAGGAGGAATTAATTACCAAAATGTAATTTAGATTACTCGAATTAATCATTTGTGGATAATGTAATTTTTATCTACAAATGAATATGTTGTTTAACAGTTGATTTGTGTCTGATTTACATTTAGATTAACTAGTACAAGTTTTTAGAGTACAAAAAAAAGATTTTGTCCAAAGTTAACCAGTAACATCAGTTTCTGATGGATTTGTATTACTCATCGCCAGGCGTTGATTGAGAGCTAACATAAGCTTTGGAATTTGGATAGCTTTTGTAACACAGGGCTACATTAGGTTAAATGTATTATGCCACATTATACCAAAATGATAGCAAAACAAGACATAGTCATCAATAAGAATGCCTCGTATATAAATGTAAATTATCTATTTTTTCAAAGGCACTGCAGCAATCCTATTTTTTAAAACTTGTAGCATCATCACTTATACTTACATTATCATGTAAAAGCTTTAACTAAAATGCACTATGTTGCCAAAAGCATGTAGACATCTGACTATCACAATCCCAATGTCTCCATCTTTGTTTCTATGTCATCCTTCACTACTTTTTAACTAGATTTTAAAGCATGACTTTTTGAATGTGAAAATTTTCTATTTTGCAAATGTTCTATTTTTTTTATTTATTTATTTTTTATACCAAAGAACATCATTTGATGAGGACCTCAGTGTCCCACCACCAGGCATGGACCTGTTATATTTACTGGTCATCTTACAGGAATGACCAAATCTTTCTCCTTTGCTGGAACCCCAGTTGGGTCATGCACAACTTGAGATTGGTCAGGGTGCAACCTGTGGGTTCCTGTACACCAGTCTGACAAATAAAATATGGCCGGAAAAGGTACATACATTTTGCTGATATTGGTCCATGAGTAAGACAAACTGTTTAGTGGGTGTGCAGTTAAACAGCATCGACCATTGCTCTGAAGTCTCAGTGGGCATGTTTATGATATCACTGGCAAAGCAGCTGGACCAGTCAACTGCTGGCCTACACCAAAGAAAATGGTGTGGCCCTGACCCTGCCCATTATTTTTTTACACTGTCAGCCTTGTTCCTCAATTCTACTTTATATCTAAAGAGTGTTAACATTTGATGGTGTTTTTAGTGAATTCCACTAATTTCCTGCAGAGCAGCCATCTCTTCAGTATAAATTTAATGCTGCTTTAATAAGCAATTTTAAACAATTTCAAAGAAAATTTTTGACACCTGACTATTACACCCATTTCGAGGTTTTCAGCAATTTCTGAACAAAACTGATAGCACACATTTGTATGTGTTTTTTGTATATTTTCCATTTGCCGCTGTAAATCTGCACCAGCAAGACAATGTCTATTCAGACATGGTTCAGACATGGTCCTTTTTTGGGATTTAAAAGGACTCAAGGCACCTACACAGAGCCCTGATGATAAATTGGAATAGCAAATGCACTCCAAGCTTGCTTGTCTGACCTTGGATAATTTCTGGTGGATAATTTGTGATGGTGGCATGTAGGACTGTGCGACTGGTCTAAGTGGAGCTCAGAGAGTGTCCACAAATGCCTTGCTGAACTTATCAGCCTTTGACAGAGCCAGGGTAATTATCAGGGGAATAAAGGAATTTTATCTGTTGGTCAGTGGCAACATCAGCACACTGACAGCAGCCAGAGGGGCTAATGACCACTAATGAATCTCTCTAGAGACAAAAGCACAAGTCTGCACTTCAATACACATTGAAGCAACACCCTATTGATTAAGAGTAACATGCTATCTTCAGAGCATTTTAGACATGACACCAGAATAAAATATGTAATGGTATTCTGAGTCTTTTATTCTAGACAAAGAAATGCTTATATTTCTTAACTGAATTATGAAAGTTATTTGCTCATATACACTGGTGATCAAAATTAGAGAACAATGTATAAACAATTGAACAATTCTGAAATAATGTCATCTTCACTGCTCAACAGTTGAAGAAGTTTTTGTCCTGTCTATACCATGCTACCAGAACACCTTTTCCACAAATTAAATAAGGCATTAAAAAAAAAAAAAACATTATATTGCAGAAAAAACACTGATCAAAATTAGAGAACAACAATGTCTGTAGCATAAAAAAAGATTACAACAAAATTTTCTGAAGGTTACAACAGTCAGCAATTAGTAGGAAGTGTACAGGCCTCTGCTCTGAATGACTTCAGCACATCTGCGGCCACAGGACAGCTCTAGTCTCTCACACTGCTCTGGTGTGATTTTGGTCCACTCTTCTTTCAGACTCCTCCAAAGTTCGGTGACTGTAGTGGGTTTCTTGGCCATAACTTTGTCGCCAAGGATTTTCCAGAGGTTCCCTATTGGGTTGAGATCAGGACTCTGGGCAGGCCATGTCATTATTTCAATGTTTTTAGTTTGAAGGAACTGCTTTACCCGTTTTGCTGTGTGACATGGAGCGTTGTCCTGCATAAACACTGCGGGCTGATTGGGTGATGAACGCAGGGAAGGAACGATATGTTGTTGAAAAAGGTTCTGATAAACATTAGCATACATTTTGCCATGTAGCTGTATAAGAGGCCCAACTCCTGCTGCAGAAAACATGCCCCAAACCATGTCACTTCCTCCTCCACTTTTCACTGACTTCTTTACACACTTTGGGTTCAGTCTTTCTCCAGTTTGTCGCCGAACATAATGTTTCCCATTGGACCCAAATAAATTAAACTTGCTTTTATCACTTAAGTGAACTTTGTACCAGTTCTCCTCTGTCCACACAACATGCTCCTCAGCAAAGCTTAGTCTAGTCTTTTGATTCTTTCTGCTAATGAGAGGTTGGATTGCAGAGTGCAGAGTGGGCTTTCAGTCCAAATGCTCTTAAACGTCGAGACACTGTATGATGAGACAGATCCTTACCCTGTTCAGAGCTGAACTGGTGAGCAATTCCAGCTGCAGTGTGGAAACGATTGCCCATTGAGATCCTCCACAGTATCCTGTCCTCTCTTGTATTTGTCTGCCGTGGACGACCAGCCTTCTTGGCAGACTTAAATGAGTTTGTGATGTTGTAAAGATTCAATATTCTTGAAATCACAGATTTGGAACGACCAACTTGTCTTTCTATGGCTGATAGGGTCATCCCTTTGGCCTTCATCTGGACAACCTGCTGCCTGAGGCTTTCAGTCACTTTAGAACGGCCCACCATCTTGCAGAGTCAGTGAAACTGGAAGGTAGGCTGCCAGTTAAATAGGGGTTGACAGATAATCAAGGAAATTAGCACCAGGTGCCAGATTAACACCAATAACTGGGGGGTATCTGAAAGTGTTCTCTAATTTTGATCAGTGTGTTTTCTGCAAAATAATGTTTTTTTTTTAAATGCCTTAGTTAATTTGTGGAAAAGGTGTTCTGGTAGCATGGTATAGACAGGACAAAAACTCCTTCAACTGTTGAGCAGTAAAGATGATATTATTTCAGAATTGTTCAATTGTTTATAAATTGTTCTCTAATTTTGATCGCCATTGTATATAAAAAAAGAAAATTAGCTTATTATTTATTTGGTTAAATAACCAAAATTTGGTTATTTGGTTCATTTATTTATTCGATTTTCAAAAGCAAGTGGATTTAAGATTTATGTTGGCTACATGAACAGTACCTTCCTTAACCAGAATGTACCAAATGATGCATTTACGTTAGCTCTATGTGATTGATGGAAACCCATAAGCAAAGTGGTTTTCAAAGTCTCCACCAACTTGAATATCACACAATGGGCATGACAGGACCTTCCATCAAATAGTAGTTGAATTTTTTCCCCACTGCACATGAATTAAAACAGCAAGCTTTCTTCTTTCCCTGGCCATGATTTTACAATATGTCATATTAAACATAAATTCAATTCAATTAAAAAAAAATTAGTTAAGATGTTGTCACCATCATTATTACAGTTTTTTTTTTTTATATTTGGTAAAATACAACAAAAACGATAAGAAAAAAAACAGACTCCAAAGAACCAGAGACTATAAAAAGACTTGCGGGGGAAAAAACAAAAAAAGGGAGGCTTACAGTATAATCTGAGTGCTGTAAGTGCAGAGTTGCCTGATCACAATGAATTGTACTCCGAACTGCATTTTGCTGCCTTAGTGAAAAGTTGTTCAGGCATCAGATGGAAAAAAAGTGTGCTTTTAAACATTATTCTTAAGGTATTCAATACTTTTGATACCTTACTGAATTTTTGCTGGTTCAGCAATCAGTCTTTTTTGTTAACAATACAACAATTAATATAAACTCAAAGGACTATTCGAGCTACATTTAATTCTCTTTCTAATTTAGTTATTTTCTTTAATGAAAAGGTATTAAAAGCTCATACAGAAATGTTTCCTCGTTTTTTTTCACCCGAGTAGTTAAATCTTTGTGTGTGCTCTGGCAGTTTCAGCCATGACCTGTAAGACCCTGAAGGAGATCATTGTCTTAGATAATGCTCACAGATTGGGACAAAATTGTGGTTCTATTCAATCTATTTTGAGGCTCTAAATCAAGTGCCTTCAGACAGCAGAAGCATTCACCTCTATGGGCTTATTTGGCTTCAGTTTGAAAATACCTGGAAAGATGCAATGATAACATTCATATAAGGTGATCTAAGGCTGTCTTTATCATAAATAAATGCCTTATTTTGTTTAGGGCATCTGTAAAATAATAAAATGTTTACCTTAAACCTTAAGGTTTTTTTCACTTTTTATTTATTTATTTATTTTTTCTTAATTACAAGTTAACACAGAGGTTTAGGTTGCAATAGAAGTCCATTAGTCAGTTATTAACCACAATCCCAAGAGAAACACCAACACAGGATGTATTAAAAATACAAATAAAATATCTGATATTATATATAATATTATAAAAGTTTATAAAGTGTTCCAAAAGTACCTTTACACATAAGTTATTTTGTCATAATAGCAACATTTATTAGCATATGATTTGGTCTTTAATGATTATGCACAATCATGACCACACCCAACAATAGACCCTCACACCTGTAAAGTGTTGTGATTTTGATCATGTGGATTTTAATGAAATGTAAAGTGATAAAGTACAAATTCGTTGTTACTGTACTTTGGTAAATTATTCTGGTATCAGTACTTTCACTCATTAATTTTTTTTTACATTAATATCTGTATTTTCTACTTCTTACATGTTCAAACCTGTTTCATTACTTTAGTTTTAAACTGTTTGGTGACATGATCAATATTTGTTCTTCACATTGCGCACCATATTAGCCCATCAACCTATATCTTGTCTTTTTTCAATCTACCACTGGTGTATCATTTCCTATCACACACCACAGATGTAGACTAGTTTACAAAGCTAACAACAAACAGAAGGCAACAAGAAGTTGGCTAATGTGGATGAGACAGAGGGAGTCAGTGATGTAAACATTACTAAAACATTACTAAGACATTCCTGAACACCTTATCATCATCTTTTCTCTGCTTGTGTTCTATATGGTGGATAATCCAGCCATTAGGTTTGCACAAGCCAGAGCAATCTTAGTGCCGGTCCCAAGCCCGGATAAATGGGTAGGGTTGTGTTAGGAAGGGCATCCAGCGTAAAACATGTGCCAAATCAAATATGCGGCTCACAAACCAGAATTTCATACCAGATCGCTCAAGGCCCAGGTTACCAATGACCACCACAGGTAGTTTATGCTCCACAAGTGGGTTGTGAGATGGAGATAAAGGGAAAATTCCAGACTGAGTTACATGAAGTGGTGGAGAGTGTACCTAGGAACAGAGAACAGAGGTGATGGAGGTCTGTAGCATAGATTCGGAGATGAAGAAGAGAAGGAGAGTAAAGACTAAAAAAAGAATAAGATGGTGGAAACTGATGAAGGAAGACTGTAGTGTAAGATTCAGGGAAGAGGTCAGACAGGGGCTTGGTGGTGGTGAAGAGATGCTGAATGATTGGGCAACAACAGCAAAAGTGATAAGGGAGACAGCTAGAAAGATACTTGGTGTGGCATCTGGAAAGAGAAAGGAGGACAAAGAGACATGGTGGTGGAATGAGAAAGTGCAGGAAAGCATAAGGAGAAAGAGGTTGGCGAAACAGAATTGAGATCGGCAGAGAGATGAGAAAGTAGGCAGGTATACAAGGAGATGCGGCAGCAGGTAAAAAGGGATGTGGCAAAAGTAAAGGAAAAGGCATATGAGGAGCTGTATGAGAAGTTGGACACTAAGGAAGAAGAAAAGGATTTGTATCAATTGACTAGGCAGTGGGACCAAGCTGGGAAGGATGTGCTACAAGTTAGAGCGATAAAGGATGCACATAGAAATGTGTTGACTAGTGAGGAAAGTGTGTTGAAAAGATAGAGGAAGTACTTTGAGCAGCTGATGAATGAGGATAATTAGAGAGAGATATTTGGATAATGTGGAGATGTAAAGTAGGAAGTGGATAGGATTAGTAAGGAGGAAGTAAGAGCAGCGATTAAGAGGATGAAAAGTGGAAAGTCAGTTAGGCAGACATTCAACTGTTGACATACATGTCATCTGTTCATTTGGTTTAGGAGAGATGGCAGGGGAGTTTTTAACAAGATTGTTTAACAAGATTTTGGAAGGTGAGAGGATGCCTGAGGAATTGAGAAGGAGTGTTCTGGTACCAGTTTTTAAGAATAAGAGAAATGTGCAAACCTGCAGTAACTACAGGGAAATAAAGATGCAATATTTGCTTTGAGAACGTTGATGGAGAAGTATAGAGAAGGTCAGAATGATTTGTGTGTTTGTAGATTTAAAGAAAGCATACGACAGGGTGCTAAGAGAGGAGTTGTGGTATTGAATGAGTCAGGTGTGTCAGAGAAGTATGTGAGGGTGGTGCAGGACATGTATTAGGACAGTGTGACAGCAGTGAAGTGTGCAGTAGGAATGACAGACTGGTTCATGGTTGTAGGTGGGACTGCATCAAGGATCGGCTCTGAGCCCTTTCCTGTTTGCAGTGGTGATGGACAGGTTGACGGACAAGGTCAGACAGGAGTCTCCCTGGACTATGATGTTAGCGGATGATATTGTGATTTGTGGTAAGAGAAGGGGGCAGGTTGAGAAGAGCCTGGAGAGGTGGAGGTACATGCTGGAGAGAAGAGGAATGAAAGTCAGTAGGACGAAGACTGAGTACATGTGTGTGAATGAGAGGGAGGGCAGTGGAGTGGTGCGGTTGCAGGGAGAAGAGGTGGAGAACGTGGAGGAGTTTAAATACCTGGGGTCAACAGTGCAAAGTAATAGAGCGTGTGTTAGAGAAGTAAAGAAAAGAGTGCAGGCAGGGTGGAGTGGGTGGAAAAGAGTGGCAGAACTGATTTGTGATAGAAGTGTATCTGTAAGAGTGAAAGGGAAAGTTTATAGAACTGTGGTGAGACCTGCGATGTTGTATGGTTTAGAGACAGTGGCATTGAGTAAAAGACAGGAGGTGGAGCTGGAGGTAGCAGAGCTGAAGATGTTAAGGTTTTCGTTGGTAGTGACGAGGATGGACAGGATTAGAAATGAGTTTATTAGAGGGACAGAGCATGTAGGAGGTTTTGGAAATAAAGTGAGGAAGGCGTGATTGAGATGGTTTGGACATGTACAGAGGAGGGACATGAAGTATATCGGTAGGAGAATGCTGAGGATGCCAACAGGCAAGAGGACCCCTAATGGGAGCAGCCGAAAGAAGAAGTGTTCTACAGTATATGGTGGATGTTCAGCCAGGAAACATTCATTAGGTAACAAAATTTTACATTATTTTGAATTAATATATTAATATGACATAAGGTCCAGTTACCAGCATGACACTAAAACAGGTAGTAGTAATGGTTCCTTTTTAATTGAAGTATATGTCAGAGCCCAAACGTCTTTACTTCAACTTGAGTGAAAAAGTATAGTCAGTTTAACTTTTACCAGAGTCTTTTTAAAACATGAGTATCTGTACTTCTACTTAAGTAAAGTTTGTGTTTACTTTTGCCATCTCTGCAATCTACGGCTAAAAAAATATTATTATGTACTAATAAATGTAATAATGTAAACTTTATTATGTCTATAGTAACAGTTGATTTACAAGTTTGGCAGATATATACATTAGACGCAAAATCACAGTCCCAAAGAGCTAAATGAAAAGAGACTGCGGGCCGGATTTGGCCCATCGGCTTTGAGCTTGATAAATGTGATGCATGGAAAAAAATATTAGTGAAATGGCCCGCAGTAGGCAAACAATAGGTTGAAAATTTTCACACTCTACTGGTTTCACAGGAGATCCATAGTGTAGTGAATGCTATTAATTGTACAGAGCACAGACACATCTTTTACTGCTTAACTACAACTAATATGTAACCACAATGATGTTTCTGATTTCTACAATAAACACTTGTGTGTTTTAGAATAATGTCATAGAGCAGCAGTGGTAAAGACTGAAAAGATCATGTGTATTATAGGCGCCTAAACAGTGTAAACTGGGTATGAACACTGAGAACTTTCCCAGTTTAAATACGGATGAAAGTGTCCCAATACAGTACATAGAATTCATTAATTTCAGTGATGAACAGAGTGCAACAGTGAATTTCCTTGATTAGTTTATTATTTCAAGCTCAAACTAAGCGTCATTCTCCAAATTACAGCAAACTCTATGGCTTAATCATTTAATAGTAAATCAAATTTCAAGAAGCAGCAAGAATATAAATACAATTTTCAACCCTGGATTTGTCTTTCTATGATAAGAAAATAAGTACAATATCATGCTTTTTAAACACATACTGTATTATAATGTTTATTTGATTTTTAGACCAATTTATTACTTTTAAATAAATGTAATTGGAGATTGTCAACTTTTTCATTATTATATTACTACGATTTAAAACAAAAACATTGGAAATGTTTAAAGTAATGTATATTGTCTTTGAAAGAGATATTTTTCTCTAAAGAAAATGAAAAGGATGATGAAGGATGCACAGATAAACATTGCATTTTAGACATTTTCAGCATGTATTAAACAAATTTGTCAAAAGGCAATAAAGTAGATGTTGGAAAGTATGCTGATGTGTAAACAGTCTTTTACTAGCATGAGGATGATTATGAGCACATTTCAGCTGCTATGTTGACTTGAAAGTGGCACAAAATGAAATATGCCTTCTGTCTTTATGAAGTTCCTTTTAAGTTGTCTCCATTTTCCAGGTAGAAATTGGAGTCTTACAGAGAGGGAGTGCATTATGAATAGAAGGGCTCTGCCTCTCCTTATTACTTGCAACATCTTACTACTTAAGTGAAGCCTCAGTGCTTGTGAGTCAAATCAAGCTCCACTTTTCTTTATTAGCATGAAAGGCTTACTGGGACCTTGCACTCTCCTTGCATCGCAGAGGCACTCACCTTGCATCCCAGAGGCATCCATTTGTAGCTTCAGTAGGCACATTATTTAAAAAAAAAGAAATAAATAAAAAATCTAAGCAGGGTACAGATGCCATTATTTGTAATTGACTTTATATTCTGTTTTTTCATTTTTATTTTTTTATTTTAAATACACAAGAATACACTCTTTTTCAGACAGAAGAGGTGGCAAACAAACATCCTAATTGTGCAGCAGTCAAGGTGACTGACATCACTGTTCTGTTGAGTTGAATAAACCTGCATAAAGATCTTTTGTTTATTAAAATAATAAGGTGAGATCAGTTATGGAAGCCTTCTTTGAGATCAGTTACAGAAATTATCTTTTTATGACATAAAAAAGGTTGTTGCATAAATCTATCTATCTATCTATCTATCTATCTATCTATCTATCTATCTATCTATCTATCTATCTATCTATCTATCTATCTATCTATCTATCTATCTGTCTGTCTGTCTGTCTGTCTGTCTGTCTGTCTGTCTGTCTGTCTGGTATCTACCTGCTCCATCCTCCCTGGCTGCTAATGACTTTGCCTCTTTCTATGAAGAAAAGATTAAGAAAATCTGCCAGACCTTCACTTCCTCCCCAACAATGACTACACAAAACAGCCAGCAATTCACTACGCCTCTGTCAAGCTTCTCAACCTTAACAGAAGATGAGATACTGCAAGTCATCCAATCTTGCAATCCCACCACATGTCCTCTGGATCCAATCCCTTCAACTATGCCTCAGACAATCACACAAGATCTCCTGCCCTTCATCGCCACAATCATCAACGGGTCATTAACATCTGGCTATGTACCAACTACCTTCAAGCAAACAAGGGTCATTCCCATCTTGAAGAAACCTTCCCTGGATCCATCAGACATCAACAACTACAGACCAGTATCACTTCTCTTCTTTCTTTCCAAATCTCTGGAACGCACTTTTTTTAACCAACTGTCTGTCTATCCCTCACAGAACAACCTCCATGATCCGAACCAGTCTGGGTTCAAAGCGGCACATTTCACAGAGACCGCCCTTTTGGCCAAGCCTGGCCAAGCCTGGACCTTTCAGCAGCATTTGACATAGTCAACCACAAGACTCTTTTGTCAACTCTCAAGAGCCTCGGTATCCGTGGAACATCATGGGAATGGTTTGCTTCCTACCTGGAAGGTCGCTCATAACAGGTAACATGAAAGGGATCCACATCTGCCCCATGCAGACCTACCACTGATGTCCCACAAGGCTTGGTACTTGGTCCCCTCCTTTTCTCCCTCTATACCCACTCCATTGGCGAAGTCATATCCTCACATGGGTTTTCTTACCACTGCTATGCAGATGACACTCAACTAATCTTTTCCATCAGATACCACAGCTCCTGCTTGGATCTCGGCATGCTTGACAGACATATCTTTGTGGATAAATGTTTACCAACTAAAACTCAACCCCAGCAAAATAGAACTGCTGGTCATCCCAGGTGATTCATCTCCAGGTCAAGATCTCCAAATAACACTTTATGACTCTCTGCTCTCCCCTTCAGCCACTACTCATAACCTTGGGGTAACTATGGACAATGAACTGTTCTTCTTCCCACATGTTGCTAATGTGGCTCGCTCCTGTCGATTTCTTTTCTACAACATCCTAAGGATTCGACCATTTCTGTCAACACAGGCTGCCCAGGTGCTTGTTCAGTCTCTTGTCATTTCAAGACTTGACTATTGCAACTCTCTGCTGGCAGGTCTTCCCCTGAACGCTATTTGTCCACTGCAAATGATTCAAAACGCAGCTGCACAGCTTGTGTTCAATTTGCCCAAGTTCTCCCACACCATCCCACTACTGCGCTCCCTTCACTGGCTTCCAGTAGCTGCACGTATCAGATTCAAAACACTGATGCTTGCCTACAAGACCAAAAATGGACCAGTGCCATCTTATCTCAGACAGCGTGGTGCAGTGCGAGATGTGATGAGGTCTCTGAGGTTAGATGGACCAGTGCCATCTTACTTCAGAGACCTCATCACATCTCGCACTGCACCACGCTGTCTGAGGTCCTCCAGCACTGCTCGACTAGTACCACCTTCTATCAGAATAATAGGTAAGTATACAGTACTTCAAGGCTCTTCTCTGTTCTGGCACCGAGGTGGTGGAATGAACTTCCCCTAAATGTACGTACAGCGGAGTCCCTGACTATCTTCAAGCAACGATTAAAAACCTACCTCTTCCTGAAACACTTAAATTGGCACTTTCCAAGTTTGCTTTTTAGAATTCAAAAGTTATATTTATATTAAGTTTGTAATCTGGCGTACCAGTTTATTCATGCCTAGAGACTCAAAACACTTTTGTACGTCGCTCTGGACGTCTGCTAAATGCTGCAAATGTAAATGTAAATGATGTAAATGTATCTTACAAAAGTGAGTACACCCCTCACATCTCAGCAACCATTTTGGTATAATCTTCTTAAGGGTCAATATCATAGAAATTAAATTTGGATATATTTTAAAGTAGTCAATGTGCAGCTTGTATAGCAGTACAGATTTACTGTCTTCTGAAAATAACTAAACATACAAACTTTATTGTCTTTTGCACCTGACGCACAGCAACTTCTTTGATCGACCCTTGCCTGTTCCAAGTGGAACCCATCTTGGTAAACCTCTCTATGACCCTGGCCACTGTACTGTTACTTAGTTTTAGGGTGTAACTGATCTTCTTTTAGCCTCTGCCATCTTTGTGGGAGCAGCAATTAAAATTTTCAAATCCTGAGAGTTCTTTGACAATAATTAGTTGCCATGTTGAACATCCAGTGGTCAGTATGAGAGAATTATACTTAAAGCACCAAATTTTTAAAACTGCTTTATTACAAAATGTCAAGCAGACAAAAATATTAACATGATGAATAGAACATACAGCTGTTATCACTTAGGGTGTACTCACTTTTGTTGTATTAAGACAATAATTGCTGTGTGTATATATATATATATATATATATATATATATATATATATATATATATATATATATATATATATATATATATATATATATATATATATATATATATACTGACATTATTTATATGCTTGTTATAATGGTGGGTTGTTGGACACTGATGTGGAAGTTGTCAATCACTGACAGACATTGAGCTATTTCAGCATGAGTGAATCCCTTATCAAATTCAAACCAAATTTGTTCATCTATGGTGCTGCTGTATTGCGCTAAACTTTCAACAATAAAAACGCACTTTGTAATGTTCAGTACACTGAAAATTTAAGCTGTGATTACAAGAAAGAAACTTCTGTTATGTCGAGCTCATATGAAAACAATGCTTGGCCTCATAGGACTTCCATTATCAGTAGTAAGAAACAGTGGTCAGAAAAAAAATGGTTATGATAGAACTGTTCGGAGATATATAGCTATGTATGATGTATCAAATAATATCATCATCATAATAATCTTCACTTTGAGAAGGTATGGTCTGGCATTGGTGCTGAATGTCCTTTGATTAAACGACCCATTGTTTGTCTTGTGAAATGACTGCGCACTCCTCCAATATTGCGTCTCAAATGAATGAGTGGCTGATGGGTTGGCTATTATGGCTGTGGAGCTAAGCACTATTGTTGATTTATTTTTAATGGCTTTTCCAATTATGAAAGCAACAGTATCCATTAGAAGTTATTGTTGACGTATGCTGGTGCAATTGAAGTGCCGTTCCGTAGTTAGCTTTGTCATCACTTTGATTATCTTTGTCTAGTCTGCTGTTATGAATCAGGAACTCTCGGTCTATACTCAGATGAATTTGGACAGCCAAATAAAGCACTTGGACAACAGTGGTCATGAATTATTTTATTTCTTTTCTTTCACTGCTTTCATTCATCATTTACTGTGAAACGATGGGAACGGGTATTTCTGTAAAGTTGTGGATGATGTAAACTGATGATTTGGTTTATGTCAGAGCTCTAACTGCTGCATATGTCGTTGGAATCAGTATTAATACTCAACTTCAAGTAACAAGAACTAATGAATCACCCATTTATCAAGACAGTCATTCTTCGTTGTTTGATAAACTGCTTTTTCTCTGTGGCCCATACTGGAGACAAAATCTTTGAAATGGGAATACATCCTGGATGGCATACACTCCGTTGCAGGACATCACACACACACACACACACACACACACACACACACACACACACACACACACACACACACACACACACACACACACTCACACATTTTGTGAGGCATATTTTTGGGCGGAAAATGTTAATTGGACAGTGTACATTTGCCCTTCTTACATAGACCCTCAGTTCTCACTATAATGGACATCATAACCGACTGCCTGTCAATTAAATGGTAATGAACATGACTGTCAATCATTGGTGCCAATCAGACAAAGCACAGTTGGTCATTAATTGTATTACACAACTAGTATAGTTTATCATTGGTTCACTATAAAATTAAAGTTATTCTAAATAAATCGTAAGTCATAAAATTTGATCATTAAAATTTTTGTTTGCATATATTTAGGTCTAGATCCTCCATAAATAAAACTGTTTTATTTAGCAGCTTAGCTAGCAACAACATCATGTTGCCCTGTCTTTATGTTATTTTGCATAGGAGTGTAAAAATTCAAAAGAAAGGCAAGCCAACAGATAAAACAACAACAAAAAAATGCTATATATGAAGACAATAGAAATGGATTGATTTGTACTCACATATACTGTACACTGTTTGTATTTAGTAGGTATATATATATTGACACAGACCAGTCCATATCATTAAAAAGTTTATTTATTTTAGTAATTCAATAAAAAAAGTAAAACTTGTATATTATATAGATTCATCACACACACTGAAATATTTCAAGTATTTCTTTATTTCATTTATTTTTGATGATTTTGGTTCACATTTAAAAAAAAAAACACCAATTCACTACCTCAAAAAATGTGAATACTTAATAAGACCAATAAAAATAAATTTTTTTATAGAAATTGTTGGACTTCTGGAAATTCATTTACTGTACTACTTAATACTTGGTAGAGGCTCCTTTTGCCTTAATTTCTGCCTCTGTGGATCTTCCCACTTCGTCCAGGCCTGCCTCTGGATAGTGTTCTCTTCGATTGGAAGCCACTCTGTGCAGCTGGGGACGGTTTCTCATCAAAGCCTTGGGTGGTTCCATAAAATTCTGAAGTAAGAACGGAAGCTTTGAGGATGGATTTGGACTGTACTGTCAACAGTCTGCTACACTGACTCATGACTACAGTTTGCTTCTGATCATCATCACTGTACCCCGTAACATCGTTTATCTGTAATAAATTGACATTCAGTGTAACCCAGATGAGGATGGGTTTCCTCTTGAGTCTGGTTCCTCTCAAGGTTTCTTCCTACGCCATCTCGGGGAGTTTTTCCTTGCCACAATCGCCACCGGCTTCCTCATCAGGGACAAACTTACTTATAAAGAACATAGTAGTTTTTTTATCATCACATTATCTGTGTAAAGCTGCTTTGAGACAATGTTCATTGTTAAAAGCGCTATTCAAATAAAAATGAATTTAATTTAATTTAACTGAATACTGCCTCAATTCGGCATGGCATGGAGGTGATCAGTCTGCGGTACTGCTGAGGTGGTATGGAAGCCCAAGTTTCTTTGACAGTGGCCTTCAGCTCATTTGCATTTTTTGGTCTCTTGTTTCTCATTTTCCTCTTTACAATACCACATAGATTCTCTATAGGGTCCAGGTCTGGTGAGTTTGCTGGCACACCAACACCATGGTCATTTAACCAACTTTTGGTGCTTTTGGCAGTGTGGGCAGGTGCCAAATCCTGCTAGAAAATGAAATCAGCATCTCCATAAAGCTGGTCAGCAGAGGGAAGCATGAAGTGCTCTAAAACGTCCTGGACTCTGGGACCTTGATTTCTAAATGAAATGCAAAATGTTCTTCCCTTACATCTGAGAAGATGACTTTGGCCCACTAAACAACAGTCGAGTCCTTTTTGTCTTTTGCCCAGGTAAGACACCTCTGACGTTGTCTCTGGTTCAGGAGTGGCTTGACACAAGGAATGCATCAGTTGTAGCCGATGGATACGTCTGTGCATGATGGCTTTTGAAGCACTGACTTCAGCTGCAGTCCACTCTTTGTGAATCTCCACCAAATTCTGAAAACGGCTTCGTTTCACCTTTTTCAACCACATGTTTGACTTCCATTCAACTTTCCATTAATGTGCTTGGATACAGCACTCTCTGAACAGCCAGCTTCTTTAGCGATGAACATTTGTGTCTTGCCCTCCATGTGTCAATGTTCATCTTCTGTCAAGTCAGCAGTCTTCCCCCATGATTGTGTAGCCTGAACCTTTGCAGGTATTTGGATTTAATTAGAGTGTGACACTACGAGTCTCTAAAATTGAACTTTTTCACAATATTCTCATTTTGTGAGATACAGAATTTTTGGTTTCATTAGCTGTAAGCCATAATCATAAAAATTAAAACAAATAAACACTTGAAATCAGTGGTGGGCAGTAAGGGCCAGCAAAGCCTTCTCTGCTGGCCTAAACACTATCAAAAGCACTGACCTACATTTACAACATAAATTCTAATATTTGTTCCATGAAATTGTATTAATTTATTCCCAACAGTTTATTCTCTTCATTTCGTAGCGTTTCTCTTGGCTGAACTGCTTCCAGTACGTGTATGTGGATGTTAGATTTTTTGTCCAATCAGATTTCAGCCTCTATGTGCTGCCATGTCAATCTAATCTGCCCAGGGCCTTCAAAGCCGGTACTGCTGACTCTTTGGCCATAGAGAATATTAGCAATGAGTCTGTTTCTTTAACCACTCAGATTTCATATTCGCCTCACAGGGCCAGCTAACTGGCCCCTAATAGCGTCAGCATTTTTTCATCCTTTGATTGGTTGGTCAGAAGGAAACTGTTATAGACAATTTCGACTGGCAAAAAATGTGTGTAGCGCTGCACATACTTCTGAGTTAGACTTTTTTACGCCTACGGAGGAAGAGAAATTGATTTGGTCTCGGACATACTTAAAAATACATTTAGAAGAAAAGCTAGACATCGTGAGGAGAGGTCGGCCAACCCCGAAGCTAGCTAGCTTGTCTCAGCCCGGAAAAGGGTTTGTTCTTCACTTCCAGACAAGTGAATACGAGCCGTACCACTGGCTTACAGCCTCTGAGGGGCAGTGCAAATCATGAGTCTGCATCTCTGGTGAGTAGTTTGTATTTTGTTTACATTTTTAATGTTTTTGTCATGTTATTAGACAAATATTGATTCTGAACTGCTCCAGATGATGTAAATGGCGCAGTTGTAGTGTAGAGTCTTAAGTGGGTTTCTTGCTATAGTAAAAATGGTATTCACTCTCCATATGTAAAATGCCTCTCTCTCTGTGATGCCACACATTGTTATATTGTGTTTTTGTAAAGTATTGGTGGTTTCTATAATTACGATGTGAAAGTGGTGGTGGTATTAAGAGGTGGATTAAGTCAGGTAAGTCATTAATGAAGGCCCAAGTACCAAATGCACGACCCGCCACTGCTTGAAATATATTAGTCTGTGTGTGATGAATCTATATAATATACAAGTTTCACTTTTTGTGTTGAATTACTAAAATAAATAAACTTTTTAATGATATTCTAATTTATTGAGACGCACCTGTATGTGTGTAATTATTGTAAATAACACAAGGGAAAATTAGGTAAAATGTGTACATAAAAAGATTGTAGGCTAAAAACAGATAATTAACTAAAGAGATGGTTGTTGACTTTAGGAGAGCACAAAGCGGCTATTCTCCACTGATCATCAATGGATCCTCTGTGGAGATCGTCAAGCGCACCAAATTCCTTGGTGTTCATCGGGCAGAGAAGATCATCGGAGTCTCTCTCCCCTATATCATGGACATTTACACCACACGCTGCATCCACAAAGCCAACAGCATTGTGGGTGAACCCACACACCCCTCACACACACACACACACACACACTCTCCACTCTCCTACCATCAGGAAAGAGGTTCCGAAGCATTCAGGCCTCACATCCAGACTGTGCAACAGTTTTTTCCCTCAAGCCATCAAGTTCCTTAACACACAAAACTAAGATGTACAAAACTCACACACACTCACTCAATTTTGTGTTACTGAACTGTTACAACTCTGAATTCAAACACATATTCAATACTGATTTCACTTTACTTCATACACATCCATGTCTTCAGCACCACCTATATTATGTTTAATGATATTATACTGTTTACATGCTGTTTTGCACCTCCTGATTGCTGCTAATGCTGTTTTTGCACACCATTGTATTCATGTTTACAAGTACACTCTTTATAGTTCTTTCTTTTGCACATTGTACTGTATATTATACAGAAGGTTTACTGGTGGGCACTATTTTGTGTTTTGTGTATCTGTCCCACATGTGTTGTGTCTTTATCTTGCACTGTTTGCACTCGGTTGCACACAATACACTTTATGTTGCCAGGACAACTTGCTTCAGTCCTTTGCTTTGTGCTCTGTAGTCCTTTGCTTTGTGCTCTGTATGTAGCTCTCGTTGTGCTCTATGTTGTGTGATGTAGCTCTTTGTTGTTTTACGTAGCGCCAGGGTTCTGGAGGAACGTTGTCTCATTTCACTGTATACTGTGGCAGCTGTACATGGTTAAAATGGCAATAAAAGCTCCTTGACTTGACTTGAGATGTATGCTGGCATGCCAACAAACTCAATTAATGGCACATTAGTCTTTTTGAATGCAGATGAAATGTTCTTTCAGTGAAGTAAAGTAAAAGTAAAGTAGCACAAAGCAGTGGTAACAACACCTGCTGCTGGGTGTGTGTGTGTGTGTGTGTGTGTGTGTGTGTGTGTGTGTGTGTGTGTGTGTGTGTAAAAGACGAAAAGAGCATGCCTTTTTGTGCGTGTGTGTGTGGGGGTGTGTGTCCAAGTAGGTGTTAAAATAGGGGGGGAACATTAATCACTGACTAGAGCAGACACAGATTATTGTGGATGGGTAAGTCCAGGTCTCTCTGGAAGCACTCCAGTCAAGAAAGAGGGAATGACAGGTTGTAAATCAGAGCCTGTCTGCGGCTGTCACAGTAGAGGGATCTGAGCGGGATTTGCCACAAAAGTAGACTTAGAGGCATGAGGGAGGTCAGGAACTAACAAGCAAACAAGCCATAGAGAAGGAGAAACCCCTGGAGTGGACATTTTTAAATGACTCTTTATTCCTCTCTGTTGTATAGCACTTCAAAGTTTTAGGACCACATTTTAAAAAGAGGGAAACTGAATTGTTGCATGCACAATGGCTTCGTGTAGAGGCTTTTAAAAGGGAAAAAAACAAGTCAACTATTATACATTCTATAACTGTTATAAATTTACCAGAAATTTCACAAGCAAACTGTTGCCCTGAACAGTGAGGAAAAGGTTGAGGAAAGTAATGAGAGCTAGAAGAAAAAATTAATGAATCACTTTGACTTGCCCAGCATCACTGGCTGATAAAAGCTGGACAGCAGATACAGGTATAAGCATCCATACATACACTATATAGGCAATAATACTGGGACACATAACCGTTCATGCCATATGCAGTTCTTTCTCTAAACTGTTAGAACAAAGCTGGAGGCACACAACTGTACATTTGGCACATTTTTGAAGGTTATGCCCTGACACTTTCGTATACTATAATAGCCGAGTCACCTTTTATCTAATAAGCCCAGTGTTATTTTTAGACTGTAACTACTTTTTTGTTCCCTGAGTTTATAGGGCTGCATCATATGGGATCTAATCAAGTCATCCTAGGTGAGAATTTTCAAAGTTATCTTGTTGATTTTACCTGATGAGCAAACACATGCAGAGCATAATTACATAGCAGATGCACTGAGAGGGGTGATTTCCATATAATTGAATCCAGATTACATTTAATTAGTCATCTTAGCTGGCATGAGCTCAAGCATTTCACTGAAAACACAAGACAAACTATAAAAAACCTAAACTACAAACCAAAAACCACAAATAATATGTGAAGCTTTCAGCAAAGCCAAAAATATATCTTCATAATAAAAAAAAATATTGACTTTGATGCTTTCCCCAATACGATCTAAAATATTTAGATATAAAAAGAAAATTATTTGTATGTAAATCGGTCCTGAAAATCTTGAGCCGTTTTTTGTAAAAGAAACGGGTATCTTAAGAAGAATATATAAATGAATTAATTAAATGAATACATAATTTTTTGGAAAGCTTATATGTAAAACATATGTTAATATAATATTTTAAATAATGAGAGTAAGTCAAATAAAAGGGAACAAAAATTTTGAATTAAATCATTTTCCCCAAAGGAGTCAACACTCTCGCAAAGAGTGACATTTATTTGCAATACACAGAAAAAAGGTTTTTACTGATGATGATGAATCATCATCCTATTGTATAGCTTTTAATTAGTAATTAGTGTAATAGTTTGTTTACATTTTTTGTTCAACTCTAGTTAATGGCACTAAATTTTTACTAACCCAAATATTCAGTTTCTCTGCTCTCAAAGCATCTGCATACCTAATAAGACCTATTATAATTATACTATGACCTATGAATAATTGTCAGGGATCCACCAGCCACACCTTCTCCTATCACTCCAAGCCACTCTTCCACTTACTAATCAGCTACACCTGGCCCTCATCAGTTCCCATGCTATATAGCCCCCGTTCCTCCACCATCTCATTGTCCGTTCTACAGCTTAGGCAACAGAACACTGTCGGACTACCCAAGCTACACAGTATAGTTTATCGTTGGCTACGTGACTCTATGTGGTTTTGTTTTGCATCTGTCTGATCACAGCTCTCACCTGGTTTAGCAAACCTGGAATTTCATTACGGTTTCATGTTTCGTGCTTTGCCCTGTTATCTCTCATTAAAAAGCCTTGTGGATTTCACTTCGGTTTCCGGCATGTTCTTTCGCCTGACAATAATTCATAATTTTAAATAATGTTTTTTTTTTTTATTAATACCTGAATATGAATACATTATGAACAAATTACAATTTTAACATATAAAAATACAACTTACTTTTAAAATATAATAATTATAATTTAATACCATAAGTAGGACAATGTTTATAAATGGTTTACATGATTTAACTTGTTTATTACCAAGAAAAATGTTATCCATTACACCAGGGACCTCTAGGCCATTAATACACACTGAGTAATTTACATTTTAATATATTTTTTATATAATTACTGATATAGGTAGCATATACACAATATTGTTATTGTATGAATGCCTTTGTATGCTGTAGCATTATAATTTCCCTTCATTGGAACTAAGTGACCCAAACATGTTCCTGCAGGTGGTAGCTCAGAGGTTAAGGTGCTGGGTTACTGATCGGAAGGTTGGGTTTTCAAGCCCCAGTATTTCCAAGCTGCCACTCTTGGACCCTTGAGCAAGGCGAGCAAGGCTTTTAACGCTTTCTTGCTCCAGAGGTGCCATATCATCGCTGACCCTGAGCTCAGACCCCAGCAATTTCACTCTGCTGTAATGTATGTATGTAAAAAAATAAAGACTATAAAGAATTATTTAACTCATTAACCCTAAATAATTAACTTATGGACAAATCCCAGTTACTAATTGCTTTTAAATACCATAATTACAGTTAATCAGCAATCAGAACTCTCTTAAGAGTTTTTTAACTAACTTTATTTGTGAAAGTTTTGTATGACAAAAAACTCTTCCTCCCAGCTGAGGTTTTGCAAATGGGTTGCACTGTTACCACAGTGAATTTCAACAATTCCATTCATACATTTGTAAGATAGTTCTAAATAAATAAAGTGCTAAATGAATCGATCTAAATTACATTGAAGAATCGTTAAAAATGAACTAATCACTTTGAAACGATACTTACATGAATAGTCAAAACTGATAACTTCTTAATACAAGTATTTTATTTGGTCCACTTAAAGATTTAAAACCTGTCCACTGTTCATGGACCACGTTGTATATCAAGCTGTTTAAGTAGCACTGTTGATAGAAATATAAGCTTGTTTTCATCATTTATATAATTCTGGTCAGATGAGTCAGTATTTAAATGACTGTGCTCACCGGAATACCACAGAATTGTCCTGGCTATGTAACACTCAAAGCAAGCAGAACAGTTATTTTGTACAACACTTAGCAGCTAGATTTCGCCCAACCGAGCGAAGAGGAAATTGTGAAAACAGATGTCCTCATGAATTAATAAGTCAACTATGAAATATTGCCTTATAAAATATGCTAGAGGGGAAATGTTCATTTAATTATTACTTTCATATCATTCAGTGACTTTAGCCCTCCCAGCTATGTGTAGGTGTGTGGACTTGATGCTGGAACTGAACATTCACAGAGGCACAGGATCCTAGAAGACATATATACAAGTTCATAGGGTTAAAAAAAAAAAAAAAAACTGATCAGTTCTAAAGAATATTTCAGTGTACAACAGTACAACATAAGCCGATTAAATGTGGAAAAAACTATACCAATGTAATCAGTTCGAACTAGACTGCTCAAATTAAGCTCAACCTTGTAAAGTACTGCATTGCTGTCAAAAGTTTGTCAGTCTAATCTAGTCCCATTTTTGAGCCATTTTTTTTATATGCAAGAAAGTAAGTAATTAAACAGTATGAATTAAATACTAATTAACCATCAGTCTGTCTCCTTAGGCAAAAACATTAGATTTTGGGTTAATTACATTTAGATATGACACATTCCACATCACAAGTTCCTGTTTATGTTTGGAGAACATGCTAAATCATTATACACATGTAGGTTAAAAAGTAGGAATACTAAACCACCAACATGACTACACCGTACAATTTTAACTGGATTTCACAATACAAGACAATGACCCAATGCATATGTCCAAAGTGTAAGCATCATTTAGAGAGCAAACAGTCTGCCAATGTCTGATCTGCAGTACACAGAATGGCCTGCCCAGTCATTGCACCTTAACCCTATTTAACTGCTCTGGGATAAAACTGGATCACAAGGTCAGAAAGAAATATCCAAAAAACTCCCTGGGCAAGTTTTACACGAGGCATGGCAAACTATTTCAGCTGAATATTTAAAGAAACTAACTGTCCGGATCCCAAGAGTGTGTAAAGCTGTTATTAAAGCTGTTAAAGGGTGGGATTTTTCAATTAAATATCGTTTAACATCTGTACATTTATATATTTATTTGGTCAAAGTACACACTGTGAGAATATTAAAGAATATGCATGTGTCTTTCAAAACCATAAAAGTCAGGGTATTTCCAAACTTTGCATTGTATGTGGAAATAAAATTGCATATCTCCTGTCTGCATTGTTTTTTTTTTTTTATGAAATTGTTTCTAATCTTTAATGAAATATTAAGCAAAATGAATAACGGTAGAATAATTAGAGTGGGACAATTTGATTAAATCCATCAGACTTTCACGGATGGTTCCAAAGCATCCATGGTTGGCTTACGTTGGGTGGCTCGCTGGAGACAGGAGTGGCACTGAGACGGCCGCTTTGGTTTGAGGGGTGTCGTGTGGTCAATTCTCGAGATAGTGGAGAGAACATGGGCAGCTCTTCCTTACAGTAACAATCATGTTTTAACGTCTTTGGGCTCTACATTTTATACTTTACCAACATGCCACCAATCACAGTCACCAGAATTTTTTTTATGTTTATGCAAGAGTGCACAAACTAAAAAACTAATAACTCATCTTTTTAAAACCCCTATTTATGATGGGTGAAATCAGTACACTGCTGTGCTGTTCAGATTGGATTCCTGCTCACAGAGTGTAAATAACTTCAAGGCCACTCCAGTCATCCTCTCTGCCTCCTCTAATCACAAAAATAAGCAACTCTAGACCTCAATATTCTCCATGATGATTGTCTGCCTCTGCTAATTTACGTATTTACATGTTTGGGAGCACAAATGCACCGAGACGCACTTATCGAGAATAAGAAACGAACAGGCAGTGTGTCCCACATTACAAACGATTATATAGACATTTTATTAGAAATATGACACATTCATCTTGTGCTCTGAAAACTGTACATTAACAAAAAAGACCCTTAGAACTTAAAAAAAATATATAATTAAAATTAAAATAAAAAAAGAGAGAGAGTGGGGAGGAGATGGCAGGGAACAGGGACTTTGGACAAGAACAGATCTTGAGTGACAGTCAGTGATATTAAAACACACACTGTTACATAAAGTTACAGAACACTCATATAGTCCAGTAACCTGACAAGATTTGGGGATTCTGTAATGATTTTTATAATAAGAATAACAATATTTTCCCCAAGCACAGTAAGAAAGATATTTATAGGCTAAAATTTGTTGTGTAGAACTCTTTTGGAAATAATTACAATACTGTACAATACAACAGGACTCTGAAGAGTGAGCCTTGTGCTTTCTCTGTGTGCAACCATTATCATTTCATAAACTCTCAAATTCACACTCTTTATACGTGAAACACGCATTGTACTGTCGTTCCCCCTGACTGTGTTTTCCTCTCGCTTTCTCGTGCTTACAGTGATTGACACGTTTGAAAGTTCTGACGAGCGTGTCAAGGCATCACCATAAATTGAAGAGCATCATGCTAACATGCCATGGGCACAGCACAGATGGGTAATATGTTTTCATTCAACCACATGTCCTTTCTCTTCAAAACTGGACTGAAGTATCCATCAAAAAGACTGAATTCGATTCACTTGAATCGGTGAGATGCTGCGGAGTAAAAACTGCAGACTTGCACAGATGGTTCCAAAGCATCCATGGATGGGTGGCTCGCTGGAGACAGGAGTGGCACTGACATGGGCACTTTAGTTTGAGGAGGGTTGTGTGGTCAATTCTTGCTTTTTGGGATAGTGGCGAAAACATGGGCAGCTCTTTCTTACAATAACAGTCATGTTTTGATGTCTTTGGGCTCTATATTTGTTTAATGGAAACTTTACTGTCATGCTGCCAATCACAGCCGAAGCAGCACAGAATCTTATGTGGCACATGAACATTAATAATAATAATAATAATAATAATAATAATAATAATAATAATAATAATAATAATAATAATAAAATATTACATTCATGATGACAGATTAAGGATATGAACTGCTAAGGTTTTTTCAAGATACCTTTCAAGATCCTTTCTCCAGAATGGTGTAAAACTGTTGTGTGTGTGTCTGTGTGTGTCCAAAAAAAAAATGTAAGAAACGAAAGGCCACACATTCAGGATCCTCCATCCAACCACCTGAATTTCTGTCCTCTATTTTCCATTTTTTTGTTCCCATAGAAACCCCAAAATGTCAAGACTACACTCAGCCAGTCTCAACAGTCTGACCAATCCCAGGCTGTTTATACAACATGTTCAGGCCACTTTAATTCCAAGTAGTATGATTGCCATTCCAGCGTCAATATAAAACAAATTGTACACTAGCAAAATTGCCCTGTTTCATCGCTCTTTCACATCTCACTCTCCCTGCATGTCTCTCTCTTTTTCCCTGCCAGTGGAGTTTTTTTGTTGTTTTTACACCTCTGTGTGAAGCTGTAGGCTGCTCAGACTTCCGTCTGCAGGTCCATGATCTCTTGACCCACTAATGGGATGGTGGCGCTGGTCTTCTCCCACTCCACAGCCTGCAGCTCCAGGGGAGAAGCCTGTAATGGCTCCAGCTCCTTCCGCACCCACGACGGGGGAGAGTGAGTCTTTCTGATGCCCTCCCATGCTCGCTTGCTTGGCGTCTGCTGCTTGTCCTGTTCATGGGACAAACAAAATCGGGACATATAAGGATAAAGGGGTTTTATGAAAACTGACAAATAACAAATCACCCCGAACTTACTCCGAAGATACTGATCAGATATACGCAGCCACATTCGCAACAAACCAGCATTAACTTCTTCAGCATTTCAAGCTACAGGAGCTCGTCTGTTGGATCGTACCACCGGAGCCCGCTTTCGCTCCCCACATGCATTAATGTGCCTTGACCACCCATCACCCTGTTGCTGGTTTACCACTGTTGCTTTCTTGGACCAATTTCGATAGATACCGACCACTGCAGACCGGGAACATCCCAGAAGAGCTATAGTTTTGGAGATGCTCTGACCCCCACTCATCTAGCCATCACAATTTGGTCCAAATTGGTTTGTTCCAAACTCACTCAAATCCTTATGGTTGCCCATTTTTCCCACCTCTAACACGTCAACTTTGAGGAGAAAATGTTCAATTGCTACATAATATATCCCACTCACTAACAGGTGCCATGATGAAGAGATAATCAGTGTTATTCAGTTCACCTGTCAGTGATCATAATGTTATGCCAGCTCGCTGCATATATTAAATATAATATAATGCAGTTTTATGCTAATTAGACATTACACAGTACAGAAGCACATGAACTTATATGGAATAGTGTTACTCATACAACACAACACTACTACATAGCACCCCTGCTGCCTCGTCCCATTTTCACACAAACAAATGCTGTGTGCGTGTTTGACCAACTGAGTGGCTAACTGTGTGCTCAATGAGTGTGTGTCTAAAAGAATTCATGTGAATTGAGTGAGTGAGAGAGTGAATGAGTAAATACGAGAGTGATGAACTAAATGCATGATTAAACAGTGAAGTGAGTGACCAACTGACAGTAATGAGTAACTAATAGTGAATGAGTGAGTGTGTGATTGACCGAATAAGCTGAGTTATGAAAGTATCTGAGAGCCATAGTAAGTAAAAGACCAAGTGAGTTAGTGCCTGAGTGAATGAATGACGGACTTGATGAGTTATTGAGAGAATAACTGATTGAGTGACTTATTCAGTCTTTGCACATTAAAAAGTGTTCCAATTTATATTAGACATTTTAAATGGAACCTTGGGCCCAATCAAATAATCAAATCGAGGAACAGAGAAGGAAAAATCTAATAAAGTAATTTTACAGCAGTCTTAAATTCAAATTTTTAACAAATATTAGCCACCTCTCAAACTGTCCCTTAACACGAATGGAACAGAATGTAGTACATGGGGGGGGCATTCACTTCAAGCAGCAGACAATTTCACATCCACCTTCTCAGATTACATGCTGAGTTTAACCTTGTGTAATCCACTGAATTTCGAAAATCATGGCCCAATAGAAATCAAATACAGAGCTAGGATTTTTTTTTGGAATGCTCAGCATGGAGAAACTGCTTATTCTTAGAGTTTCTCCTTGACAAGAAGGACTTTACGCTTCTCAGTCACAATGTGCCTTATCACTCACAAACAACAAACTAGTTATCTGGCTAATGTTACCTATGCACTGAACCAGTACTTCCCTCCAGCTACACATCATGCTGATAATCACCTGATATATCTCCACTCTGGCAGCGAAATTAACAGGACGAGTGCCACTGAGAGAAAAACGGAATACAAAATAAAAAAAAAGAGAGACTGGCAAGCAAGCTTACGCTAAGGTTGGTCTTATCGCTGCCTCCAGATGACACGCTCCACCTCTTCCCAGGCTTGCTGTCCACTGGCGGAGATTCTCTGTCTTTCTCAGCATGCTGCAGTTTTCTGTTCAGGTCCTGGAACATGTCTTGGTGGCGTTTTCTCGTGTGCATGATCTTCTGTGCAAGAGTATATACCATAATACCATAATCAACGAGCAACGTGCATACATGAAAATACGTTCCTTACTACAAAACTACAGATGAATATTGGTTATGAAAGGATGCTGCAGATACCTCAAAATCCAACTCTGCATAGCGTGATTTTCGTCTCTGCAATAAGAGTAAATATAAAAAAAATGTTAAGATCTTCAATGTCACCGTTTATGGCCTTTTTTTTTTTTTTTTTTAATATAAGAAAAAAACACAGAAAAGACCACAGAGCACAATAATATAAGGGCAAAGTCTGTACCGTATCTTCCACCGAGAACTTGGCATGAGCATACAGTAAACAGCTTGTGACCTCATGGCCTTTCGTTAGCCTGTCTCAAAGTGTCTGAGGACAACTTGACCTTCTGCTTGAAGCTGCAACCTTGCACTGCATTCTGGGAACATGTTTGGCCTGAGGTCAGAAAAAGCACCCTGGGCTCTGTGGTCACTCTGTGGCTGTCCGCACTAGTCATTGGCTAACATTCAAAAAACGTGAAAAAGGACTGACCTTTGGAGAACATCCCTAATGCTGAAGAGGCTAATTTTGGGTGTCTGTGCCACTTTTATTTCAGGGAAAAACTTCCAGAACGACAGATTTACTGATTTGCTTTTGTTTCGATAATAAATCTGTCTAAAAATGCTTTTAATTCATTTCTAAGCCTCATTTCTCAAGCCGTTGCACTCTCTGCTCAGAAATGTTCTTTCAGCATTATCCTTTATATCCTACATACATATATATAATAAAAAAAACTTCACATAAAATATCCAAAGGTTCCCGTAAAGAAAAATAGAAACAACTATTATACAAAATATATGCAAGATAATACGGAGAGAGAGAAAACAAGAATAAGCAAATAAAACAGGCATAATCTAAATTAAGGAAACCGGAACAATTAAACAAACTGCATGTTCCCTTTGAAATCTACGAGAGGTTTATGATAGTGCCTTTTGGCATGTATAGTTAATGCACAGCCATTTAGAAAACAAAGTATGAGCGGAATCATGAATAATTCAGGCGGCGCATCCTCTCTTAATTAAGCTTCACGCGAACCGTGCCGCAGTAGCTAAGTTCCATCCTCATACAGCCCGCAGGTACACTGATACATGGAGTTTCATTAACACTAGCTCACTTTTCTGCCCGGTTAAACTAAGGGCCATGCTAATAACCTTCTAGTAAATGATGAAGATTATATTAGACATTCTTGTCAATGGACCCAACACTCCACATGCTGCACTTTTTTATTTTTATTTTTTTTTCCTGGAATACAACATGTTATTTAAATTTCTGAACTAATTGGTAAAGTTTTAAGTTCTTGTGTGTTTTTGTAGACATCGAAAACACTGAAAACAACACTATTTCCATTTGAATCTATGCCACTTGTGTATTTACTGAACTCTGATACAGAGCTGATATGTAGAGTCTCATGAGATGTACATATGTTACAATAGAAACAAAGTTTTTGGACGGCTTTAATTGCCGGATGTGGGCATCATGGCATTTTTTTGGACTGGGGAATAAGTCTCTGATCCATTACCACCAAAGATGGCAGTAATGCTCTACTTAAACATGCGAACCACCCACAAAGAAGAAGAATCGTGGCGGATTTTGGTGCTGATTTGCGACCTGGCGCACACCACATTAAGTTTATTATTTTATTTTTAGAAAAGAAAGGATGTCGTAAATAAATGCGTGTTGTGTTACAGGTTATAAATTCACCTCTTTTATATTTATTTATTTATATTTTTAATTAAAGTTGGTCAATTAGAAATGCGTGCTGCATTAATCGTGCATTAATAATATCAGTGCCGTTAAAATTAATTTGCGTTAAAGCATTATTAACGTATCAATTCTGTCAGACCGAATGCAATCCTTTTTACATGTGCAACCTGAGTTCCCTCGGGAATGGATTAATGGGCGGACTGCAAGATTGTTTATAGTATATATAGTAAATTAGACTTGATTTCAGCAATAGCAAAATAAACAGAAATCAGTAAGAGAGCATCCTCATTAATCAATTGTTGATTGATTGTTGCACAAAAGCAAATGGACTCTATAATCTATGAATTAAAATGTGGAAAGAGCAATTTACACTCCCATGTAATCCTAAAATATAGCCTTATAAACTGTTGTCTTACTGGCTCACCTCTAAGGAGCTCATGGACAGTGTGGAGATGGTCTCGCTCTTCGACATCATGCCTGAATTCCCTGAGTCCACTGGCTCTAATGCGATGTTAGTCCTGTGCGCCTCACCGGAGATGTTCTGCAAGGGGGGATCCTTCTCTGAGCATTGTACATTTACTCGTTCAGCAGGAAAACTTTTTAGCCCATACCCCGGCACAGGCTCTGTGCTAGCTGTGTTGCTGAGATGGATGAGTCTGGTCTGTGGCACATGCTCGATGCTGATGTTGTATTTGGAGTCCTCTTTGGTTGGCTTGGTCGTCCTGAGGGTGGTGGCAGTTATGGTATTGTTATTGTAGCCTTGTGTCACTCCACCTCCATCAGACCCTGCATTGTCCCCCTCTAGTTGTTTGAAAAGCTCTCCGTCACATACGTAGATGGCTTTGGCACCAGGCAGCTCGGTGCTGATGCCTGCTGTAGCGCCTTTGTCACGGCGCAGTGTGAGCGTGTGGCTGCCATATTCTGCCACATTCTGCAGATGGACTTTGGCCATGCTGGCAGGCATCGTGTTGAAGTTGGAGCCTTTCTGCACTGTGAGATGCTGAGAGGCCAACTTCTCCTCACCTTGCAGGGAAGAGCGTTTACCAGGACCTGGAAGAAAAAAAGAATAGGCATCAATACACAGCTCGAGATAGAGGGTGGAGACGGACCCAATCAAAATCAACCTACAATCCTATAAACCCTAACCCACAAGAGACTCTACATCTCACCTATCATACTTCAGCCTAAAACACAGTGCCACCCTTTGATTTTTGCTTTTGTCTCTACCCAGATAGCAGACCCTGGATCAATTCTGACTCCACCCTCTGGATATTTGCTTGTAGCATGAGGAACTTGTTAAGATCACGATGCACTATTTTTAGCATTACAATCCTAAGCCAAAATTTGTAAGATCTGCTTAGGAAAATACCAAATAAAAAACAAACACCAGGGGGTGCAATTACCACAGAAACAAATGTTGAGTTCCTCTGTTGTAGCTAGGAAACTTACCTGACAGCATCTTTGTCTGGGTTTTTATTTATAAAAATATGCCAGTAGCAGAAAAGGTTGTTTTTTTTGTTTTGTTTTTGTTTTGTTTTACCATGTACCCATAAACATCACTGTCGTTGCTATGGCAACTTTAAAGATGTGAAATGTTATTTAAATCTGTAGATTAATTAGATTCCGTTGCAAACTTACATAACATTTGCAATTTACTACTGGCATGAGCAATATAAGTTCCACAGAAACAACTTCATTGCTACTAATCATACAGACATCATACATTATATGTGGACACCTAGTCATATGTATGGTATGTGCTTTTTTGAGACTCGCATTCACATTAAGTCCCAATTTGCCCTTATAATTTCCTCCACTCTTTTGGGAAGATGTCCCACTAGATTTTGAAGTGTGCTTGTGGACATTTGTGTGTTATTCAGCCACAAAGGTGTTAGAAAAGTCAGCTTTCTGCAAAGTATTTTTATACTGCATTCAAAGACGACCTATACAATTGTGTGCCTCCAGCTTTGTGGTAACAGTTTGGAGAAAAAAACATATTGGTGTCCCAATACATTTGTCTATATAGTGTATTTACTGCTACAGTATATACTCTCCACGTGCGAAAGGAGTGCCATTGATCCCCCCCCCATTATAATGATATGATAAACAAATAGCGAAATATCACAGGTTTTTGGTGGATCAGAATCTGGCATTACTGCAAGATTAAAAGATTGATCGTTTATCTTCATGGAACCGAGTCTGTGAGCCTGACTGATCCTACAGACTGCTATAAAATGTTGACATTAAATGACATATTACACTGCAGCAGCAGGGACATTATAGAAATGATATTTGTACTTTCAAAGATACATAAAAAAAATTAAAAAAATCTCTACTAGAACATCTCTAAGGACGTAGCAACATATTGTATGTAGCATACATTAATTGTGCTGTAATTATCAGCACTAGTATAGATTAACATTAATGGTATAACTGTTTAAATTTTATTAACCATAAATAAAATTGACATTCATAATCTATAATTGAATTATTTCATTTATTTATTCACTGAAGCATCACACTTTTGCCCGGACCGTAACAGCTCCATTATGTTGGCTCCAATTCTCGATTATGACTTCTGGACTGAGTACAGTTTTATCCATATCTGTTTATTCGAAAGACATAAATATGCAACTAGTGCGTAATGCCTCTGTTTATGATCGGTTTAGAGACCAAAGTAGCTTGTTATTTCATATAGCACACTGCACTTGGCTTACTGCTTCTACTCGATTTAAGCAAATAATAAGAGATGTTCTGGAAAATAATCATTATGTGCTGGAAGCTGGAAAGAGAATGCAACGCTGCCAATGACAACAATGACAATATAAACAGATGCTAGTGCTGTCACTAGAAAAACATTCCTGATGCAGCCATCTTTGATATACTGTAACTGGCCAGATCCACACACACACACACACATACACACAAAGTGGAAAATAAAAATCACTCCTTAAACACACTGTCAGCCTTGCTGTGTGTCTTAGCCATGCTATGCGGCTAGATGCCGGTGTGATATGGTGTCTACAGAGATAATCAGATTCACAGCTCTGATGGATATCAGAGAAGAGAGTGCTGTTTGATGGTGAGACGTCGGGAGGGACTTAATTAGGAGCAGAGGATCTGAGACGCAACAAGGGACAGGCAGCCCTATTTACCTGAACATTACAACTCAGCGGCAATCACACTGCGGCCCTCAAGGCAGAAATTGCATTATGGGTATGTAATGTGGTGTGCTTCTTGTCAAAACAGCCGGCCGCACCCCCCAAGAGGCTGTCACCGTTGCAATGGCTCTCAGTATGTGAAGCAGTTTGAAAAAAGAAGTAAATTCTCACTTAGAGGCTCTTAAACATCTCGAGCGATGGCGTACCTGATCTGCAAGCAATGTCGACGTCCTTCTCAAAGTCAGTCTGTGGGAAATGCAAGAAGGTTACTGTTAGTAGAAAAGTAGTGACAGAAAGGACAGCGTGAGTACATTTACATCTTTGCTGCGGAGAATTACTGAGTTAATTACCATGAGCTGCGCATGACCGTTTTGGAACGATCCACCCGAGTCGCCATTTCCGTCTTCTTGGCGGTCAACGACTCGACACTTTACTGCTTCTTGGACCTAAATACCATGTAAAGTAAGCCCAAAACCCGACGCAAATAACAAACTGTAAGATTTAACTTCTTTATATTTATTCATTTAAAGGTTCAGTTTTGCCCAAAATCGCACACCTCTCTGCGCAGGATGCAGTGCACCATCACGATGACAAAGCCCTCAAGGGAATCAAAGATGGCGAAAAGGATTTGGAAGAGAGCTGAGCGGCGGTCAGTGATGGCCAACACTGCAGACATCCAGGTAAGCGCTAACAGTGGCAGAACCACACAGGAGCTCCACAATGATGCCCTGCAGGAAAAGAGGGGAAAAGCAAAGTCTACAGGTAAGCACTCCTGCCTTTACTGCTGGACAACATAATCAAATAACAAAGAAGTAAAAGAATTTATATTCCGTTCTCAGTTTTAGATCTATTTAACATTAAGTATAACAGTGTGAAATACTCAATATAATATGATTTTATATATATATATATATATATATATATATATATATATATATATATATATATATATATATATATATATATATATATACACACACACACACACACACCACAGGGTTGGGCAATGATACATCAAAATGTATTTTAAAATACCAAATAATTTTACTTTAAGTGTATCAAAATAAACTACAAAATACAGCAGCCACACAATGTATCAAAATAAACTACTGTATTTATTTATTTTTTTTATTTATTTACAAACCTTCCATCAGTTGGCCTATTTGATCTACTGTATTCAGTCACTATTACACTGACTAATCAAGTAAACAATGTTTGATAGCAACAGCTTTTCTCAGGCCGAGTCACACAATAAATCTGACATATGCAACCAGTTAACAGATAAAATATTTACATGCATTTTCCTGTGATCTCCCACATGAAGGTCATTTTTAAAGTAACCAACAGTTTAATGTTGAACAGTTTGTGAATGACTCAGAATTGTATCCTAATTTAGTTACTTTGTGTTTGGTAACGAAGGGCTACTTTACATCAGCAAAAAGTCATTCATAAGAAGACAACTGATAGCACCAGTATTCAAGGCAACTAGTTTCTAACCAATTCATCATTTGATTGTTAATCATAAATATAATATATTATGTGCCAGGCAGTCATTCATGCACTGGTATGCAAAATCATTAACCTACTAAACGGCTTCAACTTCAATAAGGGAACAATATTCTGCAATTTAATATTTATTTATCGATCATTGGACACCTATTTGAAAGCCCTGATCTCAACAAGTCTGGGCAAACCAATCAGTAGAGTATGAGAAGGCACCAATCAGATGCTGCATTTTAATGATGTCATCATGTAGACTTTTATTTTACAATAAAAATGACAAAATCCTATTTTATATTTGAAATATGTTAGTGCAATTATCTTTTTTTTATTCTTATATTTTCTTTTTATTCCCATTTCTTTTTGCTGCTGAGTTACCAAGCAAATTTTGTTGTATCAATACAAGAACAATAAAGTCTCTAAGTCTAAATACGTATTTGAAATACATCTACAGTATCATAAATACTGCCCATATATATATATATATATATATAAAAAAAACACACACACACACACACACACATTATACATCCTCTAATTATATTCTTATATGTGTATAATTTATATATACAATATAAATGCATGTTTAAATATGAATTAAAACCTGGGAGAAGGAACAGCAGTTAAAATCTTAATGAAGGACTATGAAGAACCCAAGAGAAAGATAAATGAAAAGTGAATGAGAACATGAAAAAGATTTGACACAGTGATGGACATGGAAAGCTCCCTGTCCTCATCCATAGCATGATAATAAAATTGCCTTCAATTTTTATTTATTTTTTTTTTTTTTTAAGATTATTTTATATTATGTTCTTGTGGATTTGGGATTGTAACCTCATCAGTCATTTCCTTAAATTCAGCCATAGTTAAACTGAACTGACCAATCAGCAACAACTATTCTTGCAATTTTTTTATTCTATGACCCTCAATGGAGGCCTGTGTATCAATAAATATAAAACTAATAAAAAAATCTGTTTTAGGTCAAATAAAGCCACAGAATATGATCTATGATAACCCCATATATTTACTATATGTTTATACATTTCATCGCCTGCTTCCCGTCTGCATACACACACACACACACACACACACACACACACACACACACACACACACACACGCACACGCACACGCACACTGCAAGTAAGAGACTAATACACTATCTAAACAAAATTTACAACACCTTTCTTATTAGGAAACATGTTTTCTGTAGTAATATATATGAAGGGTAACTGCCAAGTTCTTCTATAACCAGTATTATTAAAGTTATTAAAAAAACAGTGCTGTACACAACATTTCCAGAGAAACTGGAAACCTAAATGATGTTTGTATTAAATATCCTGTGTCACTGTAAAAAAATGGACTCTTACAGTAATCTCACACTTTTATCTATCATGTTAATATACAGTGCTACACATACTCATGCACACAAAATGAACAAACTCTTAATGTTTTTCATAATCCCTTGTAGCATATCCTATTCCCTAACATGAAACATGGTGGTGCTTCTCAATAGCTCCCTCGAGCAGACGAACCAAAGGGGAGTGGAGAATGTATCAGGAGAAAACCGGAACCAAAGAAGAGTGAGGTAAGAAATAAGCAGGAAAGGAAAAGAGAACTGAAGGTCGAGCGGTAGAGAATTGGTAAATAATTAGCAGGACTAACATGGCGTTACTGGTAGCTGTGGTGGAAAGGTCGGCCGACGAGATAACTCCGCACTTGGCACATTTGAGCGTCATATTGTACAGTGGCACTGTCATCTGACTGCAAAGTCAAATCAACACACTGAAAATACACACATTCACTAACAAATATACACAAACTGAAGCTTTGGCCACAGGATCCCCTCTCCAGCTCTCTGTCAGGGCTATTGGGTGACTTTTGGGGACTGGGGAAATGGCAATGTACTAATTGGCCACATTCCAGATGTGGCACATGCTAGAGATTGTGAACTACACTGGAGAACTTTTTATTACTGTGTGACTGCCAAAATTTACTGCTATATAGCTGTTATGAGATGTGATTGACATTGAAATCCTAATAGTTTTGAATTACTACACAGTTTAACATTATGCTTCATTCCAGATTCCAGCTACTTTATGTTTACAACTTCATCATAGAGTCTTTATCACTCAACCAGATAACAATATCTTACACACATACACACTCAAAGCCATGTTAATATTATACAAGTGTGCGCGCACACACACACACACACACACACACACACACACACACACACACACACACACACACACACACACACACACACAGCTTTATTTTCTTCCATTCACATCATTATACATGCAGTTAATAAAATTTTTATGCTAACAACTAAATCTAACCCTAACCTTTACCTCAGTAATCAAATGTCTCTCTTTTTCTTTCCTCCTTGTGGACCTGACAAATATCTAATCAAGGTCAAACTGTCATGTATTTCTAGCTTTGCTGGGATATTTCATCTCCACCAGGGTATAAAATTTCACACACACACAAAAACATATTTAACTTACTGTAACCTTTTAAAGACCTTCCACTGATATAATTAATTACACCTATACCTTAACCTAACACACTCAGATTCACACGCACACACGCATTGCACCAATTATACAAAGTGCATACAAAATTCTGTTAAATGAATATAGCTGGCATCTCTTTATGAGTACAGGGAGTCCCCAACTTATGATGGAAATGCGTTCCGAGGACCCCATTATAGCTAAAATAATAATAATAATAATAGTGATAAAAAATATTGTAAGTCGAGACATTGCCTGGCCTACCCAGGAGTCTTAAAGAATAATCAGTATAGGGAAGGGAATACTGTCATTTTTTTATAATTAATTCGTCAATTTACAGTTAATAATTTAGCAAAACCGAGCAATTGAAAGTACTGAACTGTAAACAAGTACGGTGACGAGTGGCGATTCGCGAGCGTACGCTGCTTTGTTTGCCTGCCACGCAAAACCAAAAATATATTTACTATTTTGTCGTATCGCTATCGTCCTCGTAAGATCATAAAATTGAACCATCGCGGGGACCATCTGTATACTTCAATTTCATCGCTGCTCTCTGAATGCTTGCAGAAATATAGTTACCATGTGTAAAACACAATAAGTTCACTGCAAACATCTCCAGAGCCTGCCATGTTCGCCAACTGAACTAAACAAAGAACATTATGCTCGCATCTCTGATGTGTAAAAGGCTGCTTAGTTGTGATTTCTACTGTTGTCCACAGACACAAAATGGCCACTTGTGAAATAGCAATTAAAGCCATCAGCACGACACGGTTGGTCTCATGGCCGACAAATCGATCCTGCATCTGGCAGACATGTAGATTAAACCCCACATAATATCAAAAATCCAATTCCATGCTAAAGGCCAATCCAACCAATAAAAGGTGGCTGCAGGCGGTGATATTAAAAAGCAATCAGTGTTTTTGTGAATTACAAGGTCATTTTACTAGTCTTTATGGTGAAGGCTAGAGGCATTTCAGAAGCACAGCTTTACTGCAGCAGCTCATTGCTGATCAACTCTTAATACACCGCACTCCTCCTAGTTTCATCTCCCGTCGTCCGGTTATTCAGTTCGACAGCACAGACATCCTCCTTCTGCCCTGCATCTCTTAAAGCGAGATTTTTTCTAAAGAAACCAACAGGAGCTTCCCCTGCCTGGCATGTGAACCAGGCTGGGATTGAGGTAAATGTTATTCCACCACTATGCTTAGCCTCTAGCAGGTCTAATAAACGTATACCTGATTTTCATGTTACTAAAACTTCTGACTTGTGTCATTTTTTTTCTTAAGATCTTCATTCAACCTAATGAAAAATGTTAATTATATGAATCGTTCTACTACTGTAACAGCAAGCACTTGATATATTGCGAAGCATATAAATAGCTTTTCTCAATACTAAATTAAAGTTCCTACAGAAAAAAGTGTGGTTCTAATAAATTACATATTAAAAGTAATTACGTATCAAAATAAAGATCAAAGAAACTCACATGACTGAAAGCTATCTTTTAATGCTTAGACTATTTACTTGCAATAATCTCTGGTTACAAAGAAGTCAATTTGAAGTGGTTATGTTTGATTTCAAGTGGCATTTCTCGATTCAGAACCCCAGATTCTGAACAGATGTAAAACACTTTGCATCTAATCCAAGGTAAAGAAACGCATACTTCTTTATCCATTTACCTTCAAGCATAAAAAATAAGGTTTGTGAACAACTGGCTATCAGTCTCACATGTGCACTTCCAAACAAAGTATTTTATAGTGTGGTATGATGAAGCATTACGATTCCTTTTTACTGGAACTAAGGGACAGGACCATACCACTTTGCACAAACCACTATCTATTAAGACATAGTTTGTCAAGGCTCAGTGGGAAAAACTTGAGTGGCCTGCACAAAGCCCCGTGTTTAACCCTACTGAACCCTTTCGGGCTGAATAGGAATGCTTACTGTGCCAGACTTCTGTGCCCGATATCAGTGCCTAACCTCAATAATGCACTCGTGGCTGAATGGGCAAATCTTTACAGCCTTACAAAATCTAGAGGAAATCCTTTCCAGAAGAGTGGGCTTTATTATTAGAACAGCAAAGGGAGACTACATCGGGAATAAAACATTTAGAAGGTTTCACTGGCTACTTTTCTTTACGCAAGCCATGTTATCAGTTTACTACTCTGCAAAAAAGTGGCAAAGGAAAAACCCTCTCTTTTATTTCTGTTTTAATGTCTCTAGCCCTGTAGTCATTAATCTGATAAGACGCCTTGTGCTAATCAAAAAATAGCTGTAGCAGAGCAGTTTTTTAAATACATTATAACAGCAATGTTAACCCCCCCCCCCCCCCCAGTCTGCTGAAATGCCAGCTGATGACCCCTACACTTTTCCATAACAATTCAATAATTTGCTTACTATATGTGAAATGTTGAATGCTTTTTGTGTTTGTGTAGTCTACACAAATAGAGTACATGCTAGCGTTCAAATTGAAACGACATAATATTATTCACCTTCTAAGTTCTGTACTATAAGAATGCGTACCATTAGTCCGGCCTTTTTTAATTTTGTGATTGTGCTTTTCATAAAAATATAAATCCCAACCTGCATTGCCAGATCTCGAAGGTGTTAACACACTGGCCATGTGCAGGTTCTTAACTGTGCTTAGGCACAGCACACATTTTAATTAAGCATGCTATGGATTCGAACCTCCATGAGGCCGAGGGAGAGACAGAAGGGGAGAGGGAGCCTTTAAAGGAATAGATGTCCTTCTGAAACTTAACGACACACACGCACACACATACACGGAGCAGGAGAGAGAGTGTGAGAGAGTGTGAGAGAAAGAAAAAAGAGAGAGAGAGAGAGAGAGAGAGAGAGAGAGAGAGAGAGAGAGAGAGAGAGAGAGAGAGAAAAGAGGCAGAAGGAGATTAATTCAAATTTACCTCCTGGTCTCATTTCTGGATTCATTTGCATTCCTTAATTTGACAAAGCTAAATTTGAAATCATCAAGTTAAAGCCTTGAGAGCCACTTATTCTGTCAAATGGGCTGTGGAAAAAGTCTGAGAATTAATCTCGGCACTCTACCAAGAGCTAGTAATATTGACATTAGCCAGCTATCAAGGTGATCTGAGGGGCCTTTGTCTGTGCCAATCAGTGCCCAGGTGGGCAGAAAGATCAGCCCTGAGTGGGAGCAAAGGGGGATGCTGTGGTAACCCTGACACAATAAAACAAAACAAAAAAAACCAAACAAACAAACCAAAAATGAAAGAGGTCATAAAAATCGTTGCACAGACAGAAGAAACTCTTGTGTTCTTAAAAAGAGTGAAAAGTAAACAAATAAATAAATAAATTGAAGGAAAAACGTGAAGCTGCTCGACGCAGAAACAATGGCATAAACAGCCACGCAGCAGTGAGCAGGCAAACATAAGCAGGTGCCCAGCACAGGACAGAAATATCAGAAAGAGCAGTCTAGTGTCAGAAATAAAATTGTCCCACATAAATGTCTATGGGAGAACCTGATTACTCATCTGTGGTATTAATGATCCATGACCACAGTAGAATAACTGTCCCGAGTGTACAAGCATAAAGTTGGACAATATTACTAATCCATACAGCACTATATTTAAAGCTATAACAATTCTCACTACGGATTATGATCAGTAGCCCCTTTAAGTTCTATGATTTAAAACGTGTGGAAATCGATGAAAGGTAATAGGAAAACTGCTCAGGCTGAACTATATTGATTAGATATATGGAATGTTAGAGGATTATTGTTTGATGTTTGCCTCTGCTGGGCTTGACTGCTTTCCTTTAAACAACCATTCTCATAAAATATAAAAAAAAAAAATAAATAAATAAAAAAAAAAACAAAGAAAGAAAGAAAGAAAAACATAACAGACATGGACATGTACAAATTTAGGAACATCTACTAAAAATTGCACTACCAGAAATAAAAACTAAGCTGAGGAAACATATTAAAGGTGGAAAAGGAATGCAGGGCTGTATACATGTGCTTTTGAAAGGATCAACAGCCAGTCCTGTCTGATCTCTCCCTCTGGTCTCTATGCCCTCACTTCCTTCCCTGTGTCTTTTGTCTACTTCCATCCTTAAGAGACCATTAGATTATTCTTATTGCACTGTTAGAACAAATGATGCCTATTCTTGACCTTTTTTATTCTGTTTAAATCATGGCCTCTCTTTCAGACTTGATCAGTGACTAATCTACTTTTTCTTTGTGCACTCTGCAGGGAGAGAGAGACAGAAGCTTGGCTGCTGAGCCTGTATGCTCTGTGGCTTGGATGGATATATGATATGAGGCATACCCTGCCCTCTCCTTCAGTTTCATATCAGTAATGCCGTCTTTGGACACCAGTTTGTTAAAAACCAGAATCCCGATAACCATGTTAACCTGGAGAAGAGAGAACACAGAGTTGAATGGACATGCACAAAACTAAACACAACACTCTCACTGATAAAAAAATAAAAAAATAAATAATCCCAAAACACGATTACACAAAGCAGAGATTAACTCTCTAGATTCAATTATAGAGATTAGTCTATGCTATTCTGTTTAAACAGACACCGAAATCCATAAATGTTTTCCACCAGATATTGCGCTGCAGGCTTTCTGGGACTGGTGTTTTAGCTAATTCAATGGCCAACTTGTGATAAGCCGAAAAGTATTGTCTATCTATTCCGAACAAACCTCTTAGTGCCTGCCCTAAAAGATTGTAATTTTTGAAGCAGCTGGCTAGGAGAAGTGCTGGCAAGTAATCTTTCTCTCAAAACAGAAAAGCAAAGACCAAGAAAGTACCAAGACTACAGCTGCAGCCGGTCCAACAAATGCGTACAAGAGCCCTCCTTCCAGAGACAACCAGCAGCTAGCAGAATAAGAAGAAACGAGGTTGGAGAGAGATAAAAAGAAAGAGAGAGAGAAGGAAGGGTTAGGAAAAATAGACAGGTAAAGGATATAAGCTGGTCAGACTATGAACAGTAATTTCAGACTGTGTGAATCCAATGTCAGGGTTTCTGCAGGTTTCACCAAGTCAAATGCTTTTTAAAACCTTTTGACATCAAAAACACACAAATATATTGTTAGCAACTAGACTTAACTAAGCCATCAATTTATTTTATTTTTCAAGCATCAAGTATTGCTAAACTGGCACTTCCCCATAGCTGAAAAATAAAATCTGTTTTTTTTTTGTCGTACAATCCAAAAGAGATTTGCGCTAATAACAATAATAAATAAAAAAGCATTTCAAAGTGCTAAATAGGGCATTTCAATGAGCCTGAATGTAGCTTTACATGGACATCAGAAAATTAAGACTTAATTATAATAGTTGAAGACATAGAACAGCCACTTTCAAGGCCTTTTTAAGACCCCGCGGAAACCCTGAATATAGAAGAAGACGACGTCTGCATGTTTGCGAAAGATCTACTAATCGATTCCAGCAGACTGCTAAAGCTGTAAGAAACGGAGACTTACTAGTTAACGGTACCGTATCCTTTGGCCTTGGTAAAGCCAACAGAGATGGCCACAACAAGAGCAGGTAAGCCTGTAGAACAGAGAGGGAGATGAATGATTAGACTAGGATCAGAAAATATGCACACATTTGATCAAGATGGGTATGGCTAGTAAAGATCGCAGTTACAATGCAAGCATAAAAAAACACCTCACTTTCAAAGGTACCAAAAAAACTTTTTGGCTTTCCCACCCTTTATTTCATTCCTAATCATATTTGGACTGTTTATATATAACAAGTACAAGCCAAGAAGGTGGAATTTGCCATAATAATGCACTACTCTTAAAAAATTGAGAGCTCGATTCTAATCCTCATCCAGCTGAGAGCCAACAGAACAACTGGGAGGGAGGGAGGGAGGGAGGGAGGGAGGAAGGGATAGTAAAGTCTCTTCACTGTCAATAGCAGCAATAGTGGCCAGCCGTAGGAACCTGTAACTTCATATATGCTGATACACTTCATGTATTTTTCTCGAGAAAAAAAAAATAATAATAATAAAAAGTGTGTGGTAGGTGTTGTGTGATAAAAGATAGCAAGCTGGTGATTGGATGAAAATATAAGAAAGTCCCAGCAGAATGCAATCATATGACTTTTATTTTAATTACTGGAGTTTGTTGTTGGTTCGCTGGTCCACACTTGAGGTTTCTGCCACTATTCTAGTGTTTTTCTGGTGACTCCTGTGTGTTTTAACAGTCAGTGAATAGAACAAGGTCTATTGGTCTGGCGGTCGAGGCTACATATGGCGTGTGAGAAACTGAATCGAAGAGAGTAGCAACCACTGATTTAAGACAGCTAAATATAGAGCAGACAGACAGAGCTTACCCCATCCCAGGCAAAGGAAGCGTTTGCGTATGATGCGGTTTCTCAAACGCCCAGTCACAGCCATATAAGACTGCCAGGCCTCCGTAAGAACCCAGCAGAACGAGGAGAGAAAGAAAAAGTGCAGGAAAGCTGCCACAAGAGTACAAACAACCTGACGGGTAGAAGAACAGAAAGAGACAACAAGCTTTTATAGAGTTTAGAGCAAATTGTATATTCATTTTGTACTTTCCTCCTATTAGCAGGTACCTTGTTTCGTGTCTGAGTCTGACCAATAAGGATTAGTGCATTAGACGAGATGATGGACAGGCAGAAGTTGATAAGAATGACGGAGCGCTCGGAGCGGATGTACCTTCAGGAGAAAAGAGAAAGTCTGCTTAAAAAATTCTGCAACCTCCACACAATGACTCATCCAGACACCACATACCATGATGAAATTCATAAACAGCCATGTTTGAAGCTGTCTATATGAGCTGAGATTTTAATACAGAGAATGTGTCCTTAGATATATTAGATTTATGCTCTACCTATTATGCACAACAGAATATTACTATAAAAAAACTCCTTTGAAATATATGGGGAAAGAATTTTTTAATGGCATGGTAAAATAAAATAAAAAATGCCTGCACAACGATTGTGCATTTGTCAAACTGTGTTGAATGCCTACGATTCAACCAGCAGGCGCACACTGTACTCAGCGGAAATCTGAAATTGGTCCGCGTGCTCTCAGCATGTTTTCTATGAGCTGTTTGATTGTTGTTTGCCTGACTGGAGCTGTTAATTAGGAATATCTGACTTTGATGAATAAGTTAGGGCTGTTTAACTCCACCAGCAAGCGAGCTATCCATTACAGAAAATTCTGAAGAAGAAGAAGAGGGCGTAATTGCAGTGCACTTCTGCTTACGTTTGCTTACCGATCTGGCATAACATTATGACCACCTGCCTAATATTGTGTTGGTCCCCCTTTTGCTAAAAAAATACAGTTCTGACCCGTCGAGCATTAACAGCATTAACTTCTTCAGCAATTTGAGTTACTGGAGCTCATCTGTTGGAGCGACGGGCCAGCCGTCGCACCCGACATGCAACATTGAGCCTTGGCTTCATTGGACCACTTTTCAAATCAAATCGAATCAAATTTGTATTTATAAAGCACATTTCAAATCAACCCTGGTTTGCCAAAATGCTGTACATAATAGTAAAAAAGGAAGAAAATAAAACAAATAACATAGATAGAATAATAAAACAGTGAACGCACAGAAAAAAACAAAATGAGTTTTTAGCATGGATTTAAATTCAGCTTATGTAGAACGAGTTCTAATGTGTAGTGGTAGGTTGATCCACAGCAACTGCGAAAGCTCGGTCACCTCTCCGTTTGTAAGCGACATCGTGGGACAGAGAAAAAGAGATGTTGATCCCTTGATCTAAGTGTTCTATATGAATTATGAGGAGTAATTACGGTAGGTCAGCGAGGTATTTGAGGGCTTGGTTGCAGCAAGCTTTATGGCCAAAATCAATACGGCAGCGGACTGGCAAACGTCAAATTTGGAGGGTGTGATCACGTTTTTGAACCATCTCAAGTCAAGAGATTGAGATAGATCCTTTTGATAGGTACTGACCACTGCAGCTCGGACGCTACCCACAAGAGCTGCAGTTTTGGAGTTGCTCTGACCTAGTTGTCTAGCCATCAAAATTTGGCCCTCGCCTATTTTTCCTGCTTTTAACACATCAATTTTGAGAAAAACAAAAAATTTTTTACTTGCTGCCTAATATATCCCACCCACTAACAGGTACCATGAAGAAGACATAATCAGTATTATTCCCTTCACCGGTCATAATGTTACGCATGATTATCTGTGCATATGTGCACACACCATAGATCATAGAAAGGATATAGTAAAAGTGTAGCATTATACAGTTTTCTGACAAATGGTACATTTCGGAAAAAAATCTTCCTTATTTTTTCAGTGTCTGATTTAATTTTGCTATTGATTAAATTAATTGGCATCACGCCTGGCCTGCAGATTGCCTGTTGAGTATCCCTGCACTAGATCTCTATGCACCATTTTACAATTAAATATACCGAAGAGCGTCGCTATAACAAACGTCACGTTATCAACTTTACATCCTGAAAAAGCCGTCCCCTTAAACCTTCAAACATTTAAACACAATTCAAGCAAAAAAAAAAAAAAAAGACCTACTGCTTGGAAATTTTGTTAAGCATAATGATGATACTGTATATGTTCTCTGATTCTCTTTTTTTTTTCCCTTTAATCAAATCCATGGTGGTATATACATACGCATGCGTATCTTCTAGGAAAATACGCGTACACCTCCTTAACTCTCATTTGCGTTTTGCTTCAAATAAGCCAGTTTCATCTCTTTTTTAAGCTGATGCATACCTCCACACAGAGACGTAGATGATGATGAGGAGCAGGAGCGTGAGCGAGGAGACCCCACAGCCCACAATCAGCGTCACGGATGGAAGCTGGCTCTTGGAGGGATCCATGCTCTGTCAGTGAGGGAAAAAAAAAAAAGACTGTTGTGTTAAAGCTAATGGAGTGCTTGAATAGCACGAGTTTGTCTTCTTCTCCTCTTCAGACAGCTGCAGTGAGACTAGTGCTGTCCACGAAGCACTGGCTGAGGAGCAAGGTCAAGTCAAGGTTACTCAGTAAGAAGCTGCTTGCTGAAGGCCCACACATACACACACACACACACACACACCAGAGACAAACTGCAAAACCGTCACGGCAGTCCTCGCGTACAATCCTGCTGCAAACGCCCATAACGCCGCTGTGCAAGAGAAATTTAGTAAACACGCTGCTACCGTCACCCTTGTGAAACGAATCTCGCCATTTCCATGCTGGTGCAGCCGATGCTCCAGTTTCCATGGTGATGGAGTTGAGAAACAGCGGCCACTGCAGTGGTGGATGCAGCATTAACCCGACTAAAGGTGGCGGTTTGTGCGTTCAACATGAGCTACAGTGTGTGCGCTGAGTGTCTGCGTTGATTCGTTTATGCGACTGTGCACGTGTATCTGTGTGTCTGCTTCTACTCCATAGGTGTATATTCACTTTGTATATCAAGAGCCTGTTTTTCTTTAGCCAATACTATAGAACCAGGTAAATCACATCATAGGGATTTTAATCCTTCAATATATTTCACTTACATATTTAGATTATAAAAATACATTTGTGAACAGGAGCACAAAAACCCAAGTCCATGCTCTCAGGGTAGATACTCCCCCCACCTGTCAATCAGAGAGACACTAGCCAATTATGGGCTTCTGTAAGTTTGTGTATGCTAAAAGAGTACAGTACAAGTACTTACTATAGAGGTCGAGACATGTCCTAGCCTAAAAATAAAAGTACATAGTTTAGCAAAACAGAGGAATTTACATTACCGTAATATATACTTTACAGCGTATATGTATGTGGCAATCGGCACGTGCACAAGCACCGGTTCGCCCTCTGTTTCAGTGATGCGGATAAAAAGGACAAGAGCTAGGTAAATTGGCTTTGAAACACCAAAAAACACATAAAAAAAATACACGCTCTAACACCGAGACAACTAAATGCCGGCGAACGCTGGCGAAAGTAAGGCATCTCACAAAAAGGGGAGATGTGCACAACCTGGCAACGTCCCAATCTATCGTACAAAAATTATGCACGAAAACTCTAATATTTGTACATTTTCGTATCGCTATCATTGTCGTGAGATAAAAAAAAAAAAAAAAAAAAAAAGTTTAAGTGGAATTCTCGTAACTCGGGGACTTGTATATGATTTTCTTAGACTCGTAGCATGGGCAGAAGTTTGAAGGTTGCTGCTAGCCTTCACCATCTCTGGTTGGTATCTGTTTTGTGATGGGGAGACCTAGCCAATATTTGGGAACTGATAAATGACTGCATTGGAAGGAAATTTGTTTTAAAATTAGGCTACTGTAATACAGACATCAAATTATTTGCTAATATACCAAATGTTTTTTGCCCCAAAAAAAGGGGCAAAAAGGAACAGCTGTCCTGCACAGATGTTGACCAAAAATCAACAGATGAAGTCATGGCAGATGTCCTAGGGACATGGAATTTAGGAAAAGCTGCTACACTGTGTCCTATGTGAGCTTTCAAGGAGGATTGTAGACATGCTGTGTGCACTCAAACGTTGCATGAAGGACAGGACACGTCGCATGCTCTGCAAATCACCTACGTACACGCACACGCACACGCACACACACACACACACACACACACACACACACACACACACACACACACACACAAGCAAGCAATTACTGTAGGTAAGTTTATAGCTCTTTACATCTCCAGGTCTGAAGGCCAAGCCGAACAAAGTTAATTAAACCCTTCTGATCAATCAGCACTGCAGCGATTTCTTCTTTTTACAATGAAATATACATAGACACATACTGTACCTAAATTGTTGGCACACACACCGTACTATCAAAAAAAAAAAAAAAAAAAAAACCTGTTCAAAAGAACGGAGCATCCATAAACACCAATACAGAGGAACTAGAGCAAACGATTGGCATCTACTTTACATGTAATACAAGGTGGTATCAAAATCAAAAGTATTATTTCCCTTAAAACTTACTAAAATGTCAAAAATGTAAAAGCCCATTTAGTTCTGCAGTAGAGGGCTTCTACTTTTAAAAACAGGCTTTCTGAGAACGCAAATGTCTATAAGATTATCTTTGTGGTTTGAGCCATGATTGTCTACAGAATTACCCAAACATAAGGACTCTAAACTACAGCAACTTTCAGAGCCCACACCACACATTGCTCACCTTCTTCTCAGGGGGGTGAGTTCATAATTCTTTTTTACTATTCTGATTATTACTAATGTACATACAGTGATTTTCAAGTACTTTTCGAAAGAATAATTCTTGGTGATAATTCCGAAACATCCCCACACATAATCCTGAGCACTGTAATTCAAATTGTTTGTACACATCTCTCTCTCTCTCTCTCTCTCTCTCTCTCTCTCTCTCTCTCTCTCTCTCTCTCTATATATATATATATATATATATATATATATATATATATATATATATATATATATTTATATTATATACATACAGTACAGACCAAAGTTTGGACACACCTTCTCATTCAAAGAGTTTTCTTTATTTTCATGACTATGCAAATTGTAGAGTCACACTGAAGGCATCAAAACTATGAATTAACACGTGGAATTATATACATAACAAAAAAGTGTGAAACGACTAAAATTGTCATATTGTAGGTTCTTCAAAGTAGCCACCTTTTGCTTAGATTACTGCTTTGCACACTCTTGGCATTCTCTTGATGCCTACTTTGAAGAACCTACAATATGACATATTTTCAGTTCACTTTTTTGTTATGTATATAATTCCATATATAATTCCACATGTGTTAATTCATAGTTTTGATGCCTTTAGTGTGAATCTACAATTTTCATAGTCATGAAAATAAAGAAAACTCTTTGAATGAGAAGGTGTGTCCAAACTTTTGGTCTGTATTGTATATATATATATATATATATATATATATATATATATATATACAGTGAGGAAAATAAGTATTTGAACACCCTGCTATTTTGCAAGTTCTCCCACTTAGAAATCATGGAGGGGTCTGAAATTGTCATTGTAGGTGCATGTCCACTGTGAGAGACATAATCTAAAAAAAAAATCCAGAAATCACAATATATGATTTTTTAACTATTTATTTGTATGATACAGCTGCAAATAAGTATTTGAACACCTGAGAAAGTCAATGTTAATATTTGGTACAGTAGCCTTTGTTTGCAATTACAGAGGTCAAACGTTTCCTGTAGTTTTTCACCAGGTTTGCACACACTGCAGGAGGGATTTTGGCCCACTCCTCCACACAGATCTTCTCTAGATCAGTCAGGTTTCTGGCCTGTCGCTGAGAAACACGGAGTTTGAGCTTCCTCCAAAGATGCTCTATTGGGTTTAGGTCTGGAGACTGGCTAGGCCATGCCAGAACCTTGATATGCTTCTTACAGAGCCACTCCTTGGTTATCCTGGCTGTGTGCTTCGGGTCATTGTCATGTTGGAAGACCCAGCCTCGACCCATCTTCAATGCTCTAACTGAGGGAAGGAGGTTGTTCCCCAAAATCTCGCAATACATGGCCCCGGTCATCCTCTCCTAAATACAGTGCAGTCGCCCTGTCCCATGTGCAGAAAAACACCTCCAAAGCATGATGCTACCACCCCCATGCTTCACAGTAGGGATGGTGTTCTTGGGATGGTACTCATCATTCTCCCAACACGTTTAGTGGAATTATGACCCAAAAGTTCTATTTTGGTCTCATCTGACCACATGACTTTCTCCCATGACTCCTCTGGATCATCCAAATGGTCATTTGCAAACTTAATACATGCCTGGACATGTGCTGGTTTAAGCAGGGGAACCTTCTGTGCCATGCATGATTTCAAACCATGACGTCTTAGTGTATTACCAACAGTAACCTTGAAAATAGTGGTCCCAGCTCTTTTTAGGTCATTGACCAGCTCCTCCCGTGTAGTTCTGGGCGGATTTCTCACCTTCCTTAGGATCATTGAGACCCCACGAGGTGAGATCTTGCATGGAGCCCCAGTCCGAAGGAGATTGACAGTCATGTTTAGCTTCTTCCATTTTCTAATGATTGCTTCAACAGTGGACTTTTTTCACCAAGCTGCTTGGCAATTTCCCCGTAGCCCTTTCCAGCCTTGTGGAGGTGTACAATTTTGTCACACCTCCACCTATGTTAGTAGTTGGATTCTTACTGATTGTATGGGGTGGACAGGTGTGTTTATGCAGCTAACGACCTCAAACAGGTGCATCTTTCTTTTCGGCTTCTCCCGTTAGGGGTCGCCACAGCGGATCCTCCGCACGTTTGATTTGGCACATGTTTTACGCTGGATGCCCTTCCTAACGCAACCCTCCCCAATTTATCCGGGCTTGGGACCGGCACTAAGAGTGGCTGGGGATGGTTCCCTGACCGGGAATCGAACCCGGGTCGCAGCGGTGGGAGCGCTGCATCTTAACCACTAGACCACCAGGGGACCTAAACAGGTGCATCTAATTTAGGATAATAAATGTAGTGGAGGTGGACATTTTAAAGGCAGACTAACAGGTATTTGAGGGTCAGAATTCTAGCTGATAGACAGATAGACAAATACTTATTTGCAGCTGTATCATATAAATAAATAGTTTAAAAATCATATATTGTGATATTGTGATTTTTCTTTCAGATTATGTCTCTCACAGTGGACATGCACCTACGATGACAATTTCAGACCCCTCCTTGATTTCTAAGTGGGAGAACTTGCAAAATAGCAGGGTGTTCAAATACTTATTTTCCTCACTGTAATATATATATATATATATATATATATATATATATATATATATATATATATATATATATATATATATATATATATATATTGCCTCAAAGAATCCTAATCGTTACAAAATCCACAGAGTCATGTGGAATCAACCCGGTGCTTGTAATAGACAACAACCGTTCTGCGCAATACTCTAATGAAAAAGACAGCAAATCCCACCTAAGCACATCTCTAATTACACGCTTCACTAGATCAAAATAACTGGCTTGTACCTAGAACATGTTCCTCTTCCCTAAATGGGACGGCTGATTCCCTTACTGGAGCTTTGAGGGTCTGGATGATATTTTGGTTCGGGAATTGATTCTAAGGCGGTGTGATCTGTTCAGGGTGAGGCGCTGGAGACCTCGACGTGCAGTACACATGCTGAAAATGGGGAAACAATTTGCGTCATCGCAAACAAAACTATGAAGAATTTACTTTGCATAAATAGTTTATCAGAACTGTCCAGGAGAAGTGGTTTAGTTATTCTGAGTTATAGCACAGCACTGAGGAATGTTCAACTGCGATTTATCAGACGGTTACTACTGTGTAGTGCTTTAAACATTGGACATTGTCCCAAAGTGGCTTTACAGAGATAAAGAGGTTATGAAGTTGGAGTGTATAAGTTTAGTGCCTATAAGTTTGTCCTATATAGGTTTATCCCTAAGGATTGAGACAGTGGAGAATGTGACAAGGAAGAAACCTTAAGAGGAACCAGACTAAAAAGAGAAACCAACTTCATCTGGGTATCACCGAATGTCCATTCATTATACTATATATTATATTATATTTATTATTAGGTGCTGATTTATTTTCTATAACTGCAACTCTGACATTATGTTGGCTGCAAGGTTTACTGTATGTTAATGTATGCATTCTAATATGTTAATGTTTTTATACTGACAACTTACACAGGTGCCTGAATAGCAGAAATAAATTTAAAACAGTCCTGGAGATGTTGAGGAGATAAGATGTATATTTAGAATTTTCAGATGGAGTCTTGTCCTCTTGGTCTCCAAAAGCGGAACCCAGTGTGGTCTCTGTTCTAGCCCATGCACAATAAAATCAAAGCATTATTTAAACATTCATTTCTGTCAGCTCAATCCAGCCTGGCCACTCTCCTTCACTTCTCTTAACACAGGGTTTCTGCAGGTTTCAAATGTATGACTTATATAGACCTTTTTAAGACCATTAAGAATGAAATGTAAGACCTGTGTCACGATATCAAAAATACAGAGAAAACATGTTGTTAGCAACTGGTCTTTACCTTCTTCTTCTTTTGGCTGCTCCCATTAGGAGTCATCACAGCGGATCATCCGTCTTCATACCCTCCTGTCACCACATCTGCTTCTTTCTCACCAACTACCTGCATGTCTTCCTTCACCACATCCATAAACCTGCTTCTTGGCCTTCCTCTTTTCCTCCTTCCTGGTGGATCCATCCTCAGCATTCTTCTACCGATATACCCCATGTCCCTTCTCTGCACATGTCCAAACCATCTCAATCGCGTCTCCCTCACCTTGTCTCCAAAACCCCCTACATGTGCTGTCCCTCTAATAAACTAATTTCTAATCTTGTCCATCGTCGTCACTCCCAACGAAAATCTCAACATCTTCAGCTCTGCTACCTCCAGCTCCACCTCCTGTCTTTTACTCAATGTCTCTAATCCATACAACATCGCAGGTCTCACCACAGTCCTATAAACTTTCCCTTTCACTCTAGCAGATACCCCTCTGACACAAATCACTCCTTACACTCTTCTCCACCCACTCCACCCTGCAAGCACTCTTTTCTTCACTTCTCTTACACACTCTCCATTACTTTGCACTGTTGACCCCAGGTACCTGAACTCCTCCACCTTCTCCACCTCTTCTCCCTGCAACCGCACCACTCCACTGCCCTCCCTCTCATTCACACACGTACTCTGTCTTACTCTTACTGACTTTTATTTACCTTCTCTCCAGCATGTACCTACAGCTTTCCAGGCTCTTCTCAACCTGCTCCCTACTCTCAACACAGATCACAATATCAGCCACTGGCTTTAACCAAACCCTAAATAATTTTTTTTCAAGCCAAGTATGGGTAACCTTCACTTCACCATAGCTAAAAAGAAAATGATTGGCTGACTGCATGTTGGTCTTATTTGTAGTCGTAAGACAGGGAATTATATTTAAACTAGCGAAAGAAAGAACTACAACACCATGAAAACAAACAAACAAGTGCTACGTGGAGTATTTCAATGAACATTAGATGCATTACAGCATTACATGGAAATCAGAAAATTAAGACCAGTTTTAAAGTATTAAAGACCTAGAATAGCGAATGTACGACTTTTTAAGGCCTAAAATTTAGATATTCAGATCTTAGACTTTTTTAAGTGGATGTTTTTTTTTCAGCACTATTATGTGTAAACCCAAGAATCAGCTATGTGTGAAAATCCCATGTCCCAGGGTCTGAAAATCCCAGAAAATCCCTGAGTTTTAAATACACTGTACAGCCTGTCTGGCACCAAAATATATGCAATGGTCAAAGTCACTAAGATCATACTTATTCCTATTCTCATTTTTGATGTGAATATTAAGTGAAACTCTTGATCTGCATGATTTTATGCATTGAAGTACAAGTGCAGATAATACAGTAGATGAGCAGTGTTTAAGTACCTAAGTGTAAAATCTAATTTTGGTAAGGGAAAATACATGCTGAGCGCCTACATCATCTGAATCGCCCCTCCCACAGATCTCAAACTATGCCCTATACTCACACTGGCTTCCAGTATGAAAGTCAGAAAAGTGCCTGTACAATAATAATCTGCTAATTCCACATGCAAATGTATCAAAAACAATCCTCAAAGGGACATAAGCGTGTGATGCAGCACATTTTTCACTATTAAAATACAGTGTTTGTGGATCTAAATAAATATTCTGGCCAGACGGGTTACGGAGATACAAACTAAATTACGATTTCTTTGGGGCAACTCAAGAATGCTGTAGCATTTTACACGATCGATACAGTCGAACTGGATGAAGTCATAAACTGTCATTTAAGGAATTACTGCAACACTTGTAATAAATATTGCCAGGAATTTTTGATGACTCGGAGCTTTTTAGAAATCTATCATCTTTTGCAACTTAAGGGCAAATGCTCTGGACCGGTCAAGTGAAGCGCCAGCACAAACACTTGAAATATGGATGTGGTGAATAAATTAATTTAAAATTAATTTATTATTTATTCATCTCATTTAAAACATACAACTGATGCATGTCAATTCAATGCTACGTTATTTCAGTCTTACCTTCAGTTCTGTGAATCCTCATATGTTCAGGGGTGGGAAAATCTGGTGTAGCCACACGAGACGGGCAGATTTCTGTGTCTTGGTGATTAGGCTTTATTCCAGCTTGTTTAGAGGTCAAGTAGGTTCAGCAAAATATTTTGCAAACCAAAAAACTGCTGTCTATGTTTAACCATATTGCCTTTGTGGTGTGATACTCCACCATACTCCCTTTAAAATGGAAAGACATGTGCTGTCCCTCTAATAAACTAATTTCTAATCTTGTCCATCGTCATCACTCCCAACGAAAATCTCAACATCTTCAGCTCTGCTACCTCCAGCTCCACCTCCTGTCTTTTACTCAATGTCTCTAATCCATACAACATCGCAGGTCTCACCACAGTCCTATAAACCTTCCCTTTCACTCTAGCAGATACCCCTCTGACACAAATCACTCCTTACACTCTTCTCCACCCACTCCACCCTGCAAGCACTCTTTTCTTCACTTCTCTTACACACTCTCCATTACTTTGCACTGTTGACCCCAGGTACCTGAACTCCTCCAACTTCTCCACCTCTTCTCCCTGCAACCCACCACTCCACTGCCCTCCCTCTCATTCACACACGTACTCTGTCTTACTCTTACTGACTTTTATTTACCTTCTCTCCAGCATGTACCTACAGCTTTCCAGGCTCTTCTCAACCTGCTCCCTACTCTCAACACAGATCACAATATCAGCCACTGGCTTTAACCAAACCCTAAATAATTTTTTTTCAGGCCAAGTATGGGTAACCTTCACTTCACCATAGCTAAAAAGAAAATGATTGGCTGACTGCATGTTGGTCTTATTTGTAGTCGTAAGACAGGGAATTATATTTAAACTAGCGAAATATGTTCAGGGGTGGGAAAATCTGGTGTAGCCACACGAGACGGGCAGATTTCTGTGTCTTGGTGATTAGGCTTTATTCCAGCTTGTTTAAAGGTCAAGTAGGTTCAGCAAAATATTTTGCAAACCAAAAAACTGCTGTCTATGTTTAACCATATTGCCTTTGTGCTGTGATACTCCACCATACTCCCTTTAAAATGGAAAGACGTTTTCTACTAGGCAGATTACTTAAACATTACTAGGACACATGAATGACAGAAACTGTTTTCCACAATCATGCAGGTGTATGGAAACGCTGTGCTCATACTGCTTACTGCGTTCTCTTGCATTTAAACATATCAAGAAAAGAAAGATGGTAACCACACTCACATAATAGCTTTTACTTTTACTAAGAAAGCATGGTGGTGAGTTTTGAGCAAATACCACCACCTGGATTTAACAACACAAATAAGGAAGTGTTCTATTGGATAAATACTGCAGTGATTAACACGTTTCATCTGACAGCCAGTTATTTAAATCTAACTGATGGATAACTGAGGGGTAATGGGCAGTGTCTCATTTCAAAACATACATGCTGATCCTGTGGTCATGGAAAAGATGTTACTGTGTTTCAGAGGGGCCGAGTTTTTAGCCTGCATCAACCAAAAAACATCTAAAGATATTGCTGAAGCTATAATTGGATTAAAACTGAACACAATATTAAAATCTGAAAGGATAGTGGTAAATCATCATCTTCAAGAAAATATATTTGGGGGGAGTCATAAATGATCATGATTAAATTTGGTGAAACCAAATCGTAAAAAAAAAAAAAAAAAAAAAACCCAAAAAAACAAAAACAAAACAGCTAAGCTGAATAGTGAAAGTAGTTCCACACATGCACAATGTAAAGCAGGGTTTCTGCAGGTTTACAACCATTATTGATGAAATGTAATACCTGTATCATGACATCAAAATCACACACAAATACATTGTTAGCAACTGGCCTTAACTAAGCCATCAATTAATTTTTTTTTCAAGCCAAGTATCGCTAAACTTGCACTTCTCCTTAGCTGAAAAAAACAAAAGTCCGTTTTACGTCTGTGGTACAATCCAAGAGACGTTTGCACTAATAACAGAAAGCCAATTGGCTGTTGAATGTTGGTCTTATCTGTAGTCTTAATACAGTTAACATTTGGACTACTGAAAGAAAAAACTACACTACGAAAACTAACAAAAAAAACATTCTAACGTGCTACAGGAGCAGTTCAATGAACATTAGAGGTAGTTTGTTCGAAATTGAAAAATTAAGACCTGTTTAAAATTATTTTAAGACATAGAACAGCGAATTTAAGACTTTTAAAGGCCCAAAACATTGTGTTTTTAGATTTAAAATTTGTTAAGACCTTACGGAAACCCTGCAAAAAGAGCTCAATGGATAAGTGGATCAGTGAGGATAATAAGGGTAAACAAAAGCTTCAATTTGCTAGGGAGCATAAAGATTGGTCTCTGAAGAAATGAAAAAAAGTAATGTGGCCTGATGAGTACAGATCCACCCTGTTTCAGAGTGATGGACTCATGAGGGTAAGAATTAGAAGCGGATGAAGTGATGCACCCATCATGACTAGTGCCTACTATACAAGACTGTGGGGGCAGTGTTATGATCTGGGGTTGATTTAGTTGGTCAGATCTTGGTTCAGAAATGTTATGTGGCCAAAAATTTACTTCCTGAACATACATTAATAGATTTTTTTACTTCTCTGACGACAGCTCAAATTGTGAAAGAGTGGTTCAGGGAGTATGCGACATAATTTTCACAAATGGATTGGCCACCAATGAGTTAACTGCATTAAGAATCATTGGGATGTGCTGAAGGAGACTTTACACAGTGGTCTGACCCTCCTATTATCAATACAAGATCCGGCGAGGAAAGAATGCAAATTTGAATAGAAGTAAATGTTGCGACATTGCATAAGCTTATCAAAACAATGGCATTATTGTGCCTTAACCGAAGTGAAACTAATTACTAACTAGTGTGCAACTTTATTTTTGATTTTTATTTATTTTTTGGGGGACAGGGGTATGAGTGCTACATTATAAACAGGAAAAGGACTATCGCTGCAAACTGCATCCCAAAGCACATGGATTGATCAAGCAAACTGGAGCTCACACTTATATAGTGAGCTTGCTAATGGATTTATCATGTTTTCACCCCTGCAGCTACAATTGTGAAGGATAAGCTACAGGGCAAAATAACTTATTAAACTCAATTACATCCTGGGGAAAAAAAAAAGCAAACACACACACACACACAAGAATGGCAGTGGTTACATAGTACATAAGTGACTTCACCAAAGTCTTATTTTGGTCTAAAATTTCCACATCATGCAGAGGGAGTCATACGAGATAGACGTGAGAAAGACATGAATTAAGAAGGTCTGTGGGACATTTCCTCTGGCTCATTCTCATTCTGAAGCTGTAGAAGGTTAGCTGCAGACAGAGGGAACATCATTTGGAGCATTCAGGAGGTGGTTAGTGTAGTGGCAGGAATAATTAGCAGTGCAGAGGTGGGGGGGGGCAGGACACAGAGCCAAAAAGGAGAGAGGACAGGGAAGGAGGACATGCTACTTAGCTGGCACACTGCATGACCGATTAAAATGGCCCAATATGCTTCAACAGGAGGAATTTAACAAGCTAAGTGCCACCCTTCATGAGTCTGCTATCATCTGCCCAGGTAGGCTAAGATGCCTACAGAGGGCAATGAGCTCGTTGCAGGACTGGAGAGGCTTTGCACATGGATCAAGCTTAATGTGCATATACAGAACATGGTGAGAGAAAAAAGAACAGCACGTATTTAAAAAGCCCCCCTGTCATATTAAGTGTATGATTTTAAGACACAATAAGGTTATGTTTGCTTTTACCACAAAGTAAATCTATGCTTGAAGACCACATAAACAAATGCTATTCTCATTTGTTCTCTAAATTCTCATTAAACGTTGCTGATTATCTCAAAATGTTATCCTTTTTTTCGCTCCAAAAGCAGCATCACATTTAAGCAATGAAATATATGGCAAGGTTAAAAAAAAAGAATGATAAAAACTTGAAGCCTGGTACACAACAAGCTGATGTGTTGACCATCGGTGAATGTCAGGGGGCGTTTTGAGTGTCGGACGGCTTTAGTTTTTTCCCGCACCGTTAGCGATAGAGCTGGTTGGTGAGAAAAAGAGAATCTGATTGGCTAATTAGCATAGCAAATTAACACAAAAAAAACCTGCACGCTTGTTGCCATTCTGTCTCTTGTCTTTGAAACTTAGCATATATGATTGAAATAAACTAGACGAATCTGTTAGTAATGAGTGGAATAGTGAGTGGAATCGCCATGAGTGGAAACGCCGCTTGCTTTATTTACAATTCTGGCCCTTCCGGTTTCCCTGTTTGGATGCCGAATACACACTAACGCCACCTGCTTGTCTGAGGGAGTATTGTTCTTCTACGCAATCGCAGAACGTTCACGCGCGGTTTTGTGTCTAAGATGCGCCTGCCTAATAATCTGTCCAATTTGCGGATTAATAAAAAAAAAATGGCATTAATCGGCCCGATTAATCGGCAGGCCGATTAGTCCACTATATATAGCATGCTATCAACAGAATGCTACAAATGTCGAAAAACCTACAGGGACCATTACAATTTCCATTAAAAATAAAACAATTCCTGTTGCAACCTTTAAAACCACCATAAGTCATATGATGGATTATTTTTGTTTGTTCCACATGGGCTGGGATACGGTAACAAAATCATTGTCCATCAAATATATACATACATACTGTACACACACATGTTTATTGTAGACCTACTGTACCGTATACTGAAGCACTGCGGGCTGAATTCATTCCAAACTCCTACCCGATGCAGTAAAACCTAGTTGAGGTTTCATTTTTAGTCTGCACTGGGATGCTTCGTGCTTTCGCGGTTTCGATGCTCAGAATGAAAAAAAAGCACATCTCTGGTTTATGAAAGACAGAGGAAGAGTGACTGGGGTGGGTGACTTCTCTTTTCCCATTGGGACCGTGTGGCCTGATGGCGATGTGGGCCAAGCAGCAGAAAGGGAATGTTACTGTGCCTTGTATAGCTTTAAGAGCCTTGGCTGGCCATGTTGTTACCAGGGCAACTGGTGAACAAACTGCTTTCCAGGCAGTTTCCAGGCTAATAATAACTAATCACATTGAATGAAAAATATGCACCGAAAGACACTGATCATCAACCTGAATGCACATCTGATGCTTGAAAAGAGAAATCTGATTTTGGGAATAAAAGCACTATGTCAGGCTGCTTATCATAGGCCACATCTGGATTGGGATTTGCAGCCAAGCTTCTGTTTTTGCAACAACAACAAAAAAAAAAAAAAGGGGTGGGGGGGGGGGGGAAATAAATAATAGGATCCATAATCATATATATTTATATATAGAGGGGGTAAAAAGTAAATACAGTACATGCAAAAGAAATGTAGTTGTCTATAGTCTGTGTCCAGCTGTGGATATCATCACACAAAGCTTCATAATGCAGGTAGATTGTGATTGCATTCAACTGGAAGAATCAGGTTTAATATAATTCATTAAAACAGTCACATTATTCTCTCCTGCATTTAACAGTAAAAATTCAAGAACAAAATCTTTTTCATACATGAAATTGGTCGTTTGCATGAGCTGATATCATGTACCCACAGACATCCTTAGACAATGGCTGCGCTCCCATCTGCATTCTATATGGCACTGGGGCTTTTGTTGTAATACATATTGGATTCTGTTAGTTTTATGCGGCTACATGTTACACAAACATGCTAAAATGTTTTTCCCCTGACCTGCTGGAGAGTGCGCTTAAAGAAGAAATGGGGGGAGGGAGGGAAGAAGGACAGAGGGGTGGGAGAGAACTGTCACAGGGACGTGTGGATACGTTACCGAGAGGGCGCCGAAAAAGCATAAGAACGACTGACACATTCACACAAACGCGTTCTGCGGCGTCGAAGAGACAAGAAGACGAGCTGCACTTACCGCGTCGGGACTCAGACGGGCCAAAATGGCGAAGGCGGACAGGCGCTCGCACACGCACTTGGTCCTGAAGGCGTGCACGGGCACGGCTCTGCAGGCGCGCGCCGACCACGAGCCCAGCGGCGACGAGCTGAGCCGAGGAGAGAGAGAGAGAGAGAGAGAGAGAGAGAGAGAGAGAGAGAGAGTAAGTAAGCTCAATCCCACTCGGAAAAAGAACCAAACCAAAACCCTTGAGCTGCTCCAGTTTCATCCGCGGTCATACGCACTGTTCAACAGAGCCCGAGCCAGAGAAATAATCAGAGACAAATAGAGAAAAAAAAGAGAGAGAGAGAGAGAGAGAGAGAGAGAGAGAGAGAGAGAGAGAGAGAGAGAGAGAGAGAGAGAATATGGAAGAAAGCTGCGATGCTATTCCGTATTTCTGTATGGACAGATTGGCTATTGGATAGGATGTACCTCATGTTTCATGCATAAACTATAGATAGCTATGGATATACATCAACAACAATACTATCACTGCTACTATAACGTCTTCTACTAGCTATACAACTATTACTACCATTAATACTATTACCAACACCACTAATACTATTTCTACTCCTACTACCACCACTACTATTACTGTTCCTACTACCACTACTACTATAACTACTTCTACTAGCAATATTACTATTACTACCACTACTACTCCTACTACCACCACTACTACCACCACTACTACTATTACTACCACTACTTCTATTACTACTCCTACTACCACCACTACCACTATTACTGTTCCTACTACCACTACTATTACTACCACTACTACTATAACTACTTCTACTAGAAATATTACTATTACTACCACTACTACTCCTACTACCACCACTACTATTACTACCACTACTTCTATTACTACTCCTACTACCACCACTTCTACTATTACTACTCCTACTACCACTATTACTACCACTACTATGTTTACTACTCCTACAACCTCTACTACTATTACTACTCCTACTACTATTACTACCACTACTTCCACTACTACTCCTAATACCACTACTACTATTACTACTCCTACTACTACTATTACTACCACTACTACTATTACTACTCCTACTACCACTACTACTCCAACCACCACTACTACTATTACTACTCCTACTACTATTACTACTCCTACTACCACTAATACTATTACTACTCCTACTCCCTCTACTACTCCGACTATTACTACTCCTTCTACTACTACAACTCCTACTACCACTAGTACTATTACTTCCACTACTACTATTACTATCACTACTATTATTACTCTTATTAATATTGCTACTATTGTTGATGTAAATGGTGAGTTCTTCACACTCTTTGAGGTAAAATTTGGTGTTCTGCAAGGATCTGTCTTAGGCCCACTGCTTTTCTCATCATATATGATGCCTCTGGGTGAAATTATACATAAATATGGTATTAGCTTTCATTGCTATGCTTATGATACACAGTTGTATATTTCAGCAAAGCCAGATAAGAGAGATCAGCCTAACAATGTTTAGGAGTGTGTTAAGGACATCCAACTGTGAATGCTTGATAACTTACTCGTGAGAATACTTTTTCGGATTACAGTATGTGGCACCTATGGACGGTCTTTCTGTCACATTGTGTACAGCTGTCAAAGACCGTTGCTGTGATTACTGACCCTATATTGACCCTGAATAATATTACCACCGTAGAAATATTATTAAAATTTTAAATTTGATATCAATACAGAATGCAAACAAACTAGTTCATGCTTCTGTTACATCTAGATTAGACTATTGTAACGCTTTACTGTCTTGGTGTCCTAGTAATTGCATAAATAAGCTTTAGTAGGTCCAGAATGCAGCAGCAAGAGTCCTTATTACATTTAGAAAATATGACCACATCACCTCTGTTTTAATCAGTCCACACTGGCACTTAAACAGTGGCACTGCCAGTTAAATCTCGCATTGATTATTAAATACTACTACTTACCCAAGGGTGATTTGTACTCATGATGTGTATGTTTTGACCACGGTAATTGGTAAAATTCTGACTATAGGAGGAACTGAGAAGCAATTGCAATGTTTTAAGCAAATGTTTCATTTAGGATGTTTTCATTGTGCTTTAAGTTTCACTAAACTAGAAAACATAAAAAATAAAATATCATTATATTTTTATCATTATATTTTTATAAATATCATTATATTTTTTATAAAAGATTACATAGTAAAATGTTTTATTTATTGATTTATATTTAATACATTTATATATTTACATTATAAAAATCATAAATGATAGGAACCAATGTATATTTCATTTGAATATAAAATTTGATGTATTGCAACATGTATTTTGGGTACAGCCCTCAATTAAGATTGATTTTTGGCCTTTCATAGAAAAAGAAACTGAGCATCTCTGGTCTAGATGAACATATGGGCAGCAGGGTGTCAAGATGATGCAAGCCAAATCTAGTGAAGGTTTTGGAGGAGGAGTAGCAAAAATGGCAATTAGACAAACATTTTTTGCATGTTGTAACTTTTTAGCATGGTATTGAAACATACAAAATGCACAAAATCATTGCTGAGATACAGCCACACTTCCTGTCTGGTGATTTTGCTATAAGATTAATTGGCCCATGATGGGCAGACCATTTAAAGTATTTAAAGTTCCTTTGATAACCTTTGTCCAGGTTAATCTGATAATGGTATATGCCAAAACTGGTGTGAAATTAAAATAATTAATAGGAGTTACAAAAAAAAAACAAAAAAAAACATAGAACTCAATGACTGGTAATTATTTGTAAAACAAAGTTATATCGTATATTGTATTGTATAGTGTTGTATTGCACAACAATTTCCTCAAATTTCCTTCAAAACAACTTTGAAGGAAATTTGAAGAAAACTTTTTTTTAAACAACAGGTTTACCATCAGTTTAAACTGCTTTTAATTGCTCCCCTTAAATCCTCATAAACTGTATAGCAGAGCTGGGGTGGAAATTGGCTTGGCGAGGTTTATTTCAACCTGTGTGCTACACCTCTTGTTAAGGTCTTCCTGGCCTGACTCTACATTCATCAGTGATAGTGTTGCAATTACTTTTGCATTAGAAATTGATATTTGAATGGTGACTGGGGACTTGTCCTCCTTAATTAATATTTGGATAAGAACTAATACTGGTGGCTCACTTTAGTCTGCTTGGCCTGGTTAGTGTTTTTGCCCGACAAAATTAGCCGCAACTTTGTGTGCCAGGTTCTCTCGTTTGGCTTAAGGCATTTGTGACAGATTGAAAGTAACAGCTTAACAGGTTCTTTCCTGAATAAAAATAAAGTGTAATATTTCTTATGGCAGTGGTTTCACATCCACTCAAACCAGACCTAAATTTATTAACACATCAAATGCAAGTTTGCTTACACTTGAAACTGAGTATCTTGATTAGAAGCTGAATTAAGAACCCAATTGTAAAAATGTGATATATATATATATATTTTTTTTTTGCACCTTAGGAATTATCTGTCCTGATTTCTGGATGGGAAAAGCAGAAATCACACAAGCTATTTGAAGATACATGAAAACACTGTTCAGTCAGGGGCTTTTCTCTAACATGTTCAGATGCCTGAAGATGAAGTGGCTTTATAACCTGGCTACATCAAAGCACATCCAACCTCTAATCCTCCTAGGTTGGTGGTAGGTGTCCATCACAGGAAACTTATATAGCAGATGGGAATTAGCTAGGATAAAAATGTGATAATATTGAGTTATGGAACCATAGGCAGGAAGCATATGCTTTACAACATCGTATAACAACTCCTTAATACATATCCAGCATCAGATGTGGGCAGTTGAGACCCTGGGATACCACACAGGTCCAAACAGGGTTACATATAGTAACTGCAAATAACCTGAACCCACATTACCCATTGTGTAGTGGGGCATAGAGAACAGCTCGGGGCAAATGGAAAGGCAATAAGGGTCATGTCTGTGGCTCCAGGAGAAGGCTCAATGTTAACAGCATTTTCTCTGGAATCCAATATATTATTACCCCCAGCAGAGTTTGTGTAAATAATGCGATTAACTCTGTCGACCACACAGATTTTTACAGTCAGCACAGCTGGATTTTTGGACCGCTCAGTTGGCAGGTCTGTGGTGTGTTTATTTTATAAAATTGTGTCAGCAGGTCTATGTGTCTTTGCATTTACACTAGCAAGTAACAACAGAGCAGGTGACCATTTATTTTTTATGTAAGTGCACGACACCGAGACGTGATTTCAGCAACAGCAGCAAGCTTCAAAGTGACAGAGAGACAGGCACAACATTGGAACTGAGATGCTATAAATCCAAAAGATTCTTAAAGCACTCCTACAGCTTGCATGGCCTGACAGTTCTACTCACTTTAGTTCCTACTACCAATTAATTACATTTACTATCTGACTTTCATATAAGGATGAAGCAAAATGTTCTGACCATGGTTTATTATTATCCTGCCATATATGACCTCTTATTTAATGTGTATAAAGACAATATGAAGAAAAATAAAAGCTTAGAAGGCAGTATCAGAGCCCATTGTGCCTCAGTTAAGTGTAAGTACTTACTTTGTGTTTAAGTAGTTATGTTTTGGAGTTTTATAGTGTATTTTCTTTAATGTCTACTGTATATATAGGGCATGCACAGAAACAAGAACAGTGGTATTCACTGCACACCTATAACAGAAAATTGGGTACAAGAGACACAGTGAAATTACAGTAATCAGTTAATGCAAAGAGAAATAGAAAGAGAGAGAGAGAGAGAGAGAGAGAGAGAGAGAGAGAGAGAGAGAGAGAGAGAGCATAACAGTAAAAAAAAAGTCCACAAAAAAAAAAATGACCATAATGACAAAAATCATATACTAAACCCTACAAATACCTAATAATTAATTTTCTATTAGCATTTATCATGTATAAATGTGTATTGTATTATTTTTGCCAGTGGAAGTCTTGGTAGCAGTCAGTCATATTGATTGTGCAGATTGAAGAGTGTGAGGCACCACAAGGACCCACACGCCTTCAAGCTGTTATCAAGAAAACACGCAGTGACAAGGGCGCCTCTTCACATTCCAATTTCTTTCCCAAATATTAACTCATTAATCATAGCAGCTGTCCAAGTAAGAATTTAATTTTGCACCAAACCCACATGCTACTGCACTGCCCTTCACTTCAATATACACCTTGATTGCATTTTAGTATTTTCATCACACTGTGACTTTCCAAGTCCCCCCTCACTCTTGCTGTCGTCCTTCTCTGTCTTGTCACCCCGAACTGTCTCCCACTTCACTCATTTAAGGAACAATGCAGGAAGCATTTTGCTTGTAGGTTTTGTGCACTTTATCCATTTAAATGCAAATGTGCTGGCCAATGCAATATATGCACTCTTTCTGTTTCAATCAAAAGATAAAAAACGCAAGCAATAGGATGAAAGTGTATGTCATGAAGTGAAAACAGGACAGATACAGGGCTACACAAGGCATAGGATTACACCGAATGATGCTACCATTTCTCAGCTTAATTTCCATTGTCCCTCTCACTTACTCTCACTCTGTCTAAATTTTTTTTTTATTCATTTTCTATCCGCTACCCGGCTCTTTTTTGTATGTGATAGACATGCTTTCCTAATTCTGATTGCTTGTGTGAGTGTGGAAGGGGAACGATGGTAAGAGTAATAGATTGTGTTCTCTCTGTTTGATCGCTAGCAGTACAGAGGAAATGGCGAGTGAACCTTTCCACTATGACACTTCAGTGTCCTCTGAGACAAGCCTCTTAAAATCACTCGCTCTTGTCTCCCATTTGAGTGCCAGTCTTTCACAACAGACAGGGCAAAGAGTGAAAATAAGGGTTTGTGAGATCAGATCAATGAAAGCAAGCCTCTTACCTGTCACTCTCATCCCAGGAAATGCATGTTTGGTTAGTTGTTCCCTGTGTGAAGAAAAGAAAGAGATGGCTATTACCTTGTGTGACTGAACTACACCACACGAGACTTAGGTCTTCTAGCTTATATATTTCTAGCTTTCTATGACTCTTATTCTTGTATATTAAATACAAGACACCTAATTCTAACATTTCTACATTTATCATTCACATCATTAAAAGCCTCATATTGTGCAAACAAAATAGTCCTGACCCATAGAGATATGGACTCCACAAAACTATTAAACAGCTTGAACTCCTTGATCCTGCTGCTTAAACCGTTTTTATACAGTGTGCACTGCAGGGTGCATTATCCAGCTGAAAATTTCATTGTAATTAGTTGCTTTTAATTGTAATGAAGGGATGTGCTTGGTCTTTGGTAATGTTTAGGTAGAGTAGACAAAGTAACATCCATGTGCGTTCCATGACCCAAGGTCACGACCCATGACCCAAAGCAGAATTGCTCAGGGTATCACGCTGCCTCCACTGTCCTGCCTTCTTTCCATAGTGTATTCTTGAAACAAATGTACCTGGCTATCCATATGATTCGTTCATCCATTTCTAATGCTTATCTGGCCATTGCAGTTGATTTTGGTGGTTGACAGGTGTAAGTATGGGAACTCTGACCAATCTTCACTCACTGCACTGTGTGTTCTTACACCTTTCTATGAAAGCCAGCTTTTACTTTTTCTACAGTGCTACAAGAGCTCTACTGTGCAGTTGAACCAGACAGGATAACTTTTGATACCTGCACACATCATTGAGCCCTAAGGTCCTTCCTGGTGGATGCTAATCTTAACAAGGAATTACATTTCAGCCTGCTATTTTGGAGACACTCTCACCCAGTCCTCTAGCCATTACAATTTGTCTGAGTGACAATTTGTCACTCATGGACTTGTGATTTTTTTAACAAATCAATCAAATCAAAATTGTAACGGGATAATTTATTCAGGTTTTTACTCCACCTGTTAGTTGTTTTAATGTAATGGTTGATCAATATATTAAAAAAATAATTATTATAGTAAGAGATATCTCAGACACAGGATGACAGTCATTCTGGACATATTAAGGCACACACTCTTTATGTCTTTATGTTTTATACTTTATGTATTTATGCTGGGCAGTGGGCTAGCTAACTGACACTGGTTTGTACATTCCATTAAAGATACTTCAGGTTAAACTGGTGTTCCTTTTTACTTTTATCTTTATCTGACATGCTTTCAAACCGTAAGACAAAAATAGTGCTGAAGATTTTAGGCTGGCCTTCTCTGCCGATGATTTTGCTAACTGTTCTTTAGTAACTATTTAGAAATAGGATTTTTTTGTGACAACCACAGACAAGTGGACTGCTAGAAACAGGTACAGTGCGCTATAGGAAATACTATATGCATTCTTGGAATGTGGCTTGACCAATCAATTTATTTATTTATTTTTCAATTATCATTCTTAAATGGTTATAAACAAAAGTCTGATTTTTTTTTTTTTTTGTAAATTTACATTCAAAAAAGATTATGCAGTATAAGTATGGAAGTAGAAATGTTTGCTTCTTACACAAAACCAAAAGGCAAAAAAAATTGCTGCCTTTTTTTCTCTTTAAAAAGCTATACCTTACTTGTTACAAAATAAATTAATGATCTAACACATTTTCTATTTACCCTCCCGGCAAGCAGTCAGGCAAAGAAAGCTATTAAAACAACAAAATGCTCTTTCTTTAGGTTGTACTTGTGCATGAAATAAGTAACCGACCTTTTTACAGTTTAGTTTTTTGTTTTGTTTTAGCCATATGACAATTATTCTTATTATTATAATTTTTGTTATAATTATTGGTGTTGAGGTTCCAAAAGACAAAAACATTATTAGATTTTTTTATTCTGTGTGCATTTCATCTGATTGAGTTCAGGGGTCAGAGTGGCTTACGTTGTAAAGGTGTGAAAATTCAATCTCCACTGGGGCAGAGAGAGAAATGGGAGTTGGTTTGATCGTCACAGAGATCACCTTGGAGTTCAACACAGTGCTGTTTCTGTGAGGACAAAAAGAAAAGACAGTGAGAGAACGAGGGGGAAAGGAGACAAAAGAGAAGCTGACCTTGGGCTTCAGCCTGACCATTGCTATACAGATTACCACTGTAGTACTATGTATCAAATCGGCAATGCAAACTTGTACTGCACTGATATGTTTAAGCACACACACACACACACACACACACACACACACACACACACACACACACACACACACACACACCTGTACAAGTACATAATCAGTCAGCATGAGTGCTTTTGTCAGCTGGTGTCTCTCTCAGAACCCCACATGACCACACTCAGTGTGATAAAAAAAAAAAAAAAAAAAAAAAAGATAACTAGTAGAAAAATGTATGCTAAGAGCAGGGGGAAGTAAAACAAAATAAATTTAATAAAAAAATAAAATAAATTACTACTACACCCTAACCTAATGAGAAAACATCAGCCCTATTTCTACTTCCCCAGCTATTAACCTTGAAGTACTTTCTCCATAATTGTGTATAACTTAAAAAGAAGCATACCGATAAATTAATAAATGACTGCAATCAGTTTCTGTTCGTTGCATTTTAGCCCGGATTAGCTTCAAAAGACTGAAAATGAGAAATGCAATTGCTGCTTACCTCTGAAGAGACAGGATACTGCCAATGTTTCGGTAGAGAACAATGCCGGTTACAAACTCTGAAGCCTCGTCCTCAGCTGCAATGCATCACGCACACATACACACACACACACACACACACAAAAAAAACGTGTAAGGGAAAGTTACTTCGGCAGCAAGGGTGGGAAGGATTAGCAGTAAAATCTCACAGCTAAAGGGACCCCCAATCAATTTCAAGATCATGTTACAGTCTGTGTGGAGTTTCACATGTTGTCCAAATGTGTTTCTCCAGGTTCTCTAGTTTCCTTGCATCTCTTTTAATCATGCTAATACCTGGACTGGCTATGCTAAAGTCTCCTAATATCAGACCTAAATTAAAAGCTAACCATAGAAACCTGGCTCTGCCATCCATTCCCCACTCTGATGTTCACTCCCTCAACAATAAATTGAATTTCTTCAGACTAGAGCTACTCAGTGTGAAGTCAGAGACAGCCCTGTTATTATTTTTATTAATACAACAACATCATTCTGGACATGCACCTAGCAAGGCTAAACACCAACAGGAAATAAACCCTGTCTGGTAAGACTTGATGGTGGTCTTTATGCTTACACAACAAATGGTGCAGGAATGATGCTGGGAACTGTTCGTCACTGGTGGAGTTATGGCAAATAAATGATGGCCATAGTTCCTGCCCAGAGAGTTTACCACTTTGCTCATTATTGCAATGTACATTCCACTAGGCACCAATGCAGAAACTCTACATAACTATCACAGACAGCACACTTAGACAGATTTTTTTTTATTGTTGCTATGGAATTTAACCCCACAACTTTAAAATGTGTAATATTGAAATTCCACCACAGATTCGGTACACAGTATTGGTGATTTGCAAAAAGTAAAAAAAATGACATCATGTCCTTCAGGACCATCACCATGTGGGCAAACCAGAAAACAGATGACTGCTGAAGTGTTGTTGCTGCTAAAAGCGCTGTCATACAACAAGTCTGCACAGCAATGGCTAATCTGCCCACGACTACTAGAGAGATCAAGAGCAAATATGGAAAAAAAAGAATACAGGGCCACAGAGGTGGGAAGTAATGAAGTACAAATACTTTGTTAAAGTGCTTAAGAAGATTTTTCTGGTATTAGTACTTTACTTCACTATTTATTTTTTGGACAACTTTTTACTTGCACTCATTAATTTTTTACATAAATATCTGTACTTTCTACTTCTTACGTATTCAAACCAGCCTCGTTACTTTAGTTTTAATATATTTGGTGATATGGTCAATATTTTTTCTTCTCATTGCGTGCCTTTTTTTTAGCCTATCAACCTGTTTCCTGTCATTGGACGGCCTTTATCAATCTACCATTGGTGTATCTTAACCTTGCTCCTGCACACCACAGACGTAGACTAGCCTGTGAAGCTAACAATGAGCAGGGCAGAAGGCAACAAAAAGTATGGCTGTCGTGGATGAGACAGAGGGAGTCACTGATGTAAACGACTGAGAACAGACACATTCCTGGTCACCCGATCATTATCTTTTCTATGCTTGTGTTCTATATTGTGGATGTTCAGCCTGGATACATTCATTAGGTAACAAAATTTTTTTTAATTTGTTTTGTATTAATTTGAATAAAGGTCCAGTTACCCACGTGACACTAAAACAGGTAGTAGTAATGGCTACTTTTTAAATGTTCGAGCCTAAACTTCTTTACTTTAGCTTGAATGAAAAAGTATAGTCAGTACTTCAACTTTCACCAGTGTTTTAAAACATGAGTATCTGTACTTCTACTTGAGTGAAGAACCAGGGAAAAACAGCAGTAGAGCTGAGGAAGGCTATATAAAGATATAAATATATCTGTATATATTTGCCACATGGTAAGGAATGGAAACACCACACTAGGTCTGCTGCACAATCTGCTTGCTAATTGGCTTACAAACATCTTCGACATTTCTCTGAGCCAAGCAGTTGTCCATGTGTCCTTCTAGATGACCCCATTCATCCCTGGGCTAAACAAATCATTTGTGTTCTGCCAGGTTGACTACACTCAATTGCACTTACACCTACCATTATGAAGTGTTTTAAACAGCAAGTCACAGCAAATAAAGCACAGTCTTCCACACACTTCCACACACTGGACCCAGTTCAATATGCCTTTGATAACTCTCAATAATGAATGCTATTGGATCTGCTGCCATTCACCTTTCTCTGATCCAACTGGACAAAAAACACAATTATGTAAGGATGCCATTATTATTTAAGTTCTGTATTCAAAACATTTATTCCACAAAAACTGGTAAAGCTGGGCATATTGGGTCCGACCACATCCCTCTACAGCTGGATTCTGAACAAATGTTATGGCTATGCTGCAAATTACACTACAAATCATACAATAAAATTTGCTAGTGACTTTATAGTTGTGCATCCTAATAAACAACAATAAGTCGGCGTACAGGAGGTAAAACAGCTTGCAAAATGGAGTAGAGACAACATTCTATCTTTTAAGGAGGATAAAACTAAAATTATGTTAACATCATTAGTACTCGAGTAGACCACTCATTATTGCACATCAACAAAACTAGGAAGTGAATCAAAAAGCTCCAAGTGTCTCAGTGTGCATGTGATGGAGGACCACTCCAGGAGTCTATTTCACCTGCCTAGCCCAGAAGACCCAGTAGCATCTCCATTTTTTATAGAAACTGAAGAGACATCCAAACTCCAAAGTTACAAAGATACAAAGGGAGGATAGAGAGCATTCTGGCCAGCTGTTTCACAGAGTGGTATAGGACATGCACAGCCTTCAATTGTAAGTCCCTACAGCAAATTGTGAAAAACACTGAAAAGATCATCTCGTTCTCTCTGCCCAGACAACAAATGCTGCAGCTGCAAACCTACCAGAATGGCAGATGGCCTCTCTCACTTCTCTCATAGACTCTTTACTTTCCTGGCATCTGGCAGAAAGTACAAGAGCATCCGTGCCACCACCAGACTTTGCAACAGTTTCTTCCCTGAGGCAGTCAGCTTACTCAACACCCCGCTATCTCTCAATGCTGACCTGGACTAGCAAACACTTAACTCACCATGACAGAGGAAGTGGTAGCTCAGTGCTTTAGATGTTGTACTTCAAAAGGATGTGAATTCATATCCCAGGAACATCAACTGCCCCTGCTGAGCCTTTGAGAAAGGCTGAAACTGCTCAATTGTATAAATGAGTTGATTGGAAGTTGCTCTGGATAAGAGTGTTTGGCAAATGCAGACAGAATCCCAATGGACACCTCATTTTTCGAAGATGCATCAGACAGTTTTTTTATTACAACATTGCTGCTAAGCTGCACAATTCTTTAAAATACACAGTCCATGTTTTGTTTATGTATTGTCCTATGTATCTGTTGTTCGATATATTTATTGTTCCAAGTAATGGATGAAGTACCCAAACCATGTTCCACTTGAGTTAAAGTAGAGATGCACTACTTAAAATATTGCTCCAGTAAAAGTAAAAATGCTCTTTTTGAACTTTTACCTAAGTAAAAGTAAAAAAAATATTCCCTTCAAATGTACTTACGTATCCAAATTACTATGATTTATTATGGCCTTAATGTCCTATTCTTAATCAAATCAGTATATGTGGAAATACTCTAATGTTACTCTTATTAAAATCTGATTAATATCTATTAAAATGATCATGAGCCCGAAACATTCTTTTCAACTTTATTGCGCAAATAAGGCCATGGGTGTTGTGGTACCAACAAGTTAGATACCACCAAGCGGCAATCAATACAAGTTTAAAACAGAGCGTGGGCTTGACCCTGATTGGTGGATTGCTGCGTGCTTGACCAGTTTTCATATACTTATAAATAAAAGGGAACGACTGATTTCTCAAAATGTAGTTAAGAAAAAGTAAGACATTTGACTTTGAAATGTAATGAAGGTAAAGTAAAAGTTTCCCTAAATGGAAATACTTCAGTAAAGTACAGATACTCATTACTGTCCACCACTGATTGTTCCTAACTTACCTCATACACTTTATTTCATTGTATTAGTCTTGCATGCTGATCTGTGTTTCTCTATTGCCTTGCAGAAATGGCACTTTGTTTCAAAGTATAGAAGTAAAACCCACTTGACTTGAAATGTCAAGGCTTTGCCTAAAGTCAGGTAAGCAGAGAGATGAAGCATGGGAAAACACGTGCTACAGTGCGAGCATGTTTCCCAGCTGGAAAGGAAAAAGTAGAAGTGGACAGAACCCAGGGATGAATGCATGCAAGCACAAACACACACAGTGTGTGGCTGGCAGAAGCAGAGTTCAGGGAAAGGGAGGGAAAGCCTGGCAGCCAGACAGTGTGTGCACAGACTACACCTCTGGGGCTGCAGCTAAGCCTACACGGGTATGGAGGAGTGCAGAGCTGAAAAAGACTGCGCTACTTTCCTCCTTTCCCTAGGGACAGTTTTATTCCTGTCGGCCTCCACTTACTATCTGTCAGTACAAAACAGCTATAGCCACTATGGGACCAAAAATAGAGTCATGGTGAAAATACCCTCTGGAGCTTCTCCTCTGAGCTCTCAAAGATCTCAAAGTTTATTTCCTATAAGCACCACTCTCAGCATGCATCAAACTTGACTTGTTATCAATCTGCTAAGAGTGTCATGGAAACGGAGCCCCCAATGGGAGTGGAAAAATTAGGCCTAATTGCTCTTGATTGGCTCCTGTTGACTCCTGATTAAGCAGCAACTGCCCAATTAGCATAGTCACAGGGAAGGGAACTTCTCAACTGGTGTGCATATTTAGACAAACAAGTTTTTAGCCCTCTGATCTGAAACAAAAGTAAAAAAAAAAAAAAAAAAAAAAAAAAAAAAAAGCATTTGTTTGATACTATCTGTAGACACGGGTCATTTGCATTACATTGAAAGGTGTATGCTTATATAATGTTTTACTTTGTAAAGTCTTGGGTCTTTTTCTTGTTTTTAATATCGGTGTTCTGCGGCCTGATAAAGTCCACATCAGGTGTGGAAGCAATTTCTATTTTAATCCCTATGATGCAAACCAAGCAATGTGATTCATTTACTTTTCTTTTCATGATAGCAGGGAGAGTGCTGGGACGACCAGAGAAGGAGCCTTACAAATCACAAGGATCACAAACAAAGCATGGTTAACATCTTTTCATCTCTGCATCTGCAAATATTCCTACACAACGAGATTCCGTGCATCCAAGAAAAGTGCTGTTCTTCTCTGTCTGAGTATTTGTACCAGAAGAAAATTAAGTAAACTGGTAAATGGATAAAATGAGTACCTCCCAATGTGCAAACCAAAAGTGAGTTGTAGAATTGCACAGTTAGAAGGTATTCTTAAACATGACAACAAACATGAGATTTTAAGACCTTTCCCAAAATATAGCAAGAATTGGTCCGGGACTCTTCCTTAAATATGCAGGTCAAAGTACAACAAAAACCAAAAAAAAAAAACCGAAGTAAACAGAAATACACCTTGTGTATGTTGTATAAAATAGGTCCCAGCTCCTCACCTGATTTACCAGAGGAGACAATGCTTTTTGAGATGATGACCTTGTCCTCAGAGTTGCGAGCCCAATCCTCCATTCCCATCCAGCCTTTTTTTGGAAAAGTGATATCAGCGTTGCCTGCAGCAGGTCGCTTGTGAAGGCTCAACACTGAAAAGACACACAGACAGCCATTAGAGCTGAAATAAACAGGGATGGTGCTTAACCAAACCTGTTCTTGTGCAGTTTACAGAGATAATTCCTATGGTTTAATAGCTTGACAGAATACACTTAAAAATGCTTATTTACAGCCTGTGTCTGCATGCATCTGATTAAGCGTGGGAGAAAGAAGCCATTTGCTCAAGGACAGATGACAGTTCCATAGCTGGACATGCATTTCTGACAGGTGATTGTAAAGAACTGCTCTCGGCCCACACGCCCCCACCTGCTCCTCACCAATCTGTCATTTTTGTCCCCCCGAGTGTCCTAGTGAGAAACAGCTCATCTCCTGCCTGTCTCTGCCAGTTTCTGTGTGTGAGTAAAGCACATCTCCCATGTGGGCCCTGTGCTGTGAAATTGTGGGTGGATCACAGTGGGATATGAATGCCCTGCGAATGCCCAGAGCTAGAGGATCTGGGTAAATGTACATACACCTGCTTTTCCCTGAAGAAGTGTAAGCATCTCAGGGGAATGGTTTCCTCTCAGTGTGAATTTTCTGATGCAGCATTCATTACATTTCCAACTCTTTGTGCCAAAACCCACTACTGAAATGTATAAATTAATTTTCTGCATCCTTATTTTGTCAGGGAACCACCAGCCACGCCTCCCTCCTACACGCAGCACACTCGCACAGCCTCGCCCTCCTAATCACCTTCACCTGTCTCCAATCTACTCTCCCAGGAGCCCAGTTCCACGCACTCAACATCCGATCTACGGTTCACACTGGCGATTATCCCTGGGCGACCCGCATTATAGATTCTACCCGCATTGCGGGGATTCTACCCGCATTACGGATTCTACCCGCTTTACGCATTCTACCCGCATTACGGATTATACCTACTCTCCGTTTTGTGCTTTTCCTCAAGACCCCCTGCCTTGTGTATTCAAACTAATAAAGTGTCTAACCATACTCCGGTTTCCGACTCTTGGTCCACATGTGACATATATTTACTTTGAATGCTCAGTTATGTATCATATTTTCAAAACTGCAGTTAAAGTATAAATTTGCTTACCAAGGTTGTCGGTGACCTCATAGTTATCTTGAAAGTCTTTCATACGGAGACTGACGACGTCAACAAAATCCTCCACCAGACGAAAGAGCTCCTTAATGTTAGGACCTAGCTAAATAATAAAGATACCAAAAAATTGAATTAGTTTTACTATTCATATTTGATCTATCAAATGCCCACCCTTATTAATCATAAATGTCATTTTATAATTGTATTCATAAATTGTCAGGTTTATAAAGTCCAAAACTATGCGCCAATGTGGATCAATTACTAAGTTTATGGAAGTGGTCTTAACGTATAGCTGATTAGTGACAGTAATGAACAGAACTATTGAATTTTTAGGAAATAATAGAAGGGATAGGAAACTCAATACTGTGTAGTTCTCCTACAGCACTCACTCCTCTTCCAGACCACAGCAAACTGAGTCATACCTGCTTCACTCTTTCTCTCTCTCTTTTTTTCCCTCTCTCTCACTCTCTGACATTTACAAATGTGTACAAGAACAAAAGTTTAATAAGTGATAAGTCCACCTTCAGAAACTAAATGTAATAATGCATTAGTCATATGGTCCCAGTTAAATAATGGGTTTCATAAAGGCCATTCTTTCAGGAAGTCAGAGAAAGCTTCCTAATAAAACTAGAAAACTTATCCAGGAATACATAAAATACACACTTCTTATGTGTGAATTGAATACCTTTAAAGCAGATCTGGTCAAAAAGGAAGAAAGAACCAACAAACTCACCAACTGTGCTTCTTCCCATCTTTCTCTGTTTTCTTCCATCAGCAGATTACTCACTGACTGAACAAAGTTCTGCAGACCAAACGAGCACACAATTAGGTTAAATCTAGTGTAACAGGATAGAACAGTTCTTCTTTATGCCACTCGTTGTCTTTTGTCGAGTGAAATATTGTCCTGCACTTACCCTCATGTCAGCACTGCTGGGGCTGTAGTATGATCTCCTAAAGATTTCTGTCATGTTTTTCAGGATGTCAATTATAGCCAGCAGGTCTCCGCTGTAGCTAGTCCCCTCACTGGAAGTCACCCTCAGCTTGTTTATAACCTCTGAAACTCCATCTCCCACAAGCCCTCTCTGAGCCTTTGACAGGTGGTCACGGGTCTAAAAAAAAAAAAAAAAAAAAGATTATCGTTTCAAACGTTTTTCAGTTTTGATGATGTTTTGTTCAGCGTGGTGTAATCGGAGGGCTTACCAGGGTTTGGATGCTGCGGTAGTCATTAGAGATGCACTTCATGTAAGATGGGCTTTCCCAGTATGCAATCCCCTCTTCATCTAGAGAGCAGCGACGAAATATGGTGCCTGAAGAAGTAACACACTAAGTAGCTATAAATCTAGCCTGTAATAGGCAGGTTGTTAATACCGCATGCACTTGTGTATGAATTTACATGAACAGAGGAATTTAATTGGATTTCATGTATGATTTCAGTAGATAAGGGACTAAATATGAACTGATTGAAGAAACTAAATGAAAACCCACAAACACAAGACCTATTCGTAAACCAAACCCCTAATGTTGGTTTTTCAACAGTACTTCTTGCTTTACTTGGTAACCCATAAAGAAGAAACCTACCTAAATGGACATTGTATACAGCATTAGGTATCATTAAAAAGGACAATTGACCAAACATGTCTATATATAAAACAGTGATGTTACATTTTCAAATCTATTTGGTAATGAGGTTTTGTTATATTTCCTTGTAATTTCTATTTTGACAGTATCACTTATATAGCAACAACTCATTCCCAGAGACAATCTATATATATTTTTTTTTATTAAATAAAATAAAAATAAAAAAGTACTATAAATGATTAATTAATTATGCATTGTTATAATTATTTTTATTAATTGCATCCTAGAAATTGAGGTATAACGGTACACAAAAATCACAGTTCGCTATGTACCTCGGTTTATTATTAATAATATTTGTGATCATCAACGTTTAAACAGTTTACATTTTTAAAACAATTTTAAATAAAATGGCAGCTTGGTTCAAGAATATACAAATTAATATTTTTATAATATTTAATAAAAATTTAATAGATCAAATTAAGGCAATATTTCTTCTTTCCGCTGCTCCCATTAGGGGGTCGCCACAGCGGATCATCCGTCTCCATACTACTCTGTCCTCTACATCTGTCTCTTTAAAACCAACTACCTGCATGTCTTCATTTACCACATCCATAAACCTCAACATTGGCCTTCCTCTTTTCCTCCTAAGTGGTGGCTCCGTCCTCATTCTTCTACCAATATACCCCATTTCCCTCCTCTGCACATGTCCAAACCATCTCAATCTCGCCTCTCTCACTTTGTGCCCAATACGTCCTACATGGACTGTCCCTCTAATAAACTTGTTTCTAAACCTGTCCATCTTCAGCTCTGCCACCTCCAGCTCCACCTCCTGTCTTTTAGTCAATGCCACTGTCTCTAAACCATACAACATCGCAGGTCACCACAGTCCTATAAACTTTCACTTTCACTCTTGCAGATATCCTTCTATCACAAATCACTCCTGCTATCACTCTTTTCCACCCACTCCACCCTGCCTGCACTCTTTTCTTCACTTCTCTAACAAACTCTTCATTACTTTGCACTGTTGACCCCAGGTACCTAAACTCCTTTACCTTCACTACCTCTTTTCCCGGCAACCGCACCACTCCACTGCCCTCCCTCTCATTCACACACATGTACTCTGTCTTACTACTACTGACTTTAATTTCCCCTTCTCTCCAGTGCATACCTCCACCTTCTTCAGGCCTTTTTCAACCTGCTCTCTACTCTCAACACAAATCACAATATCATCCGCAAACATCAAAGTCCACAGAGACTCCTGTCATCACCAATGCAAACAGGAAAGGGCTCAGAGCCGATCCTTGATGCAGTCCAACCTCCACCTTCTCTCCAATCTGTCATTCCTACTGCACACTTCACTGCTGTCACGCTGTCCTCATTAATGTCCTGCACCACCCTCACATACTTCTCTGACACCAGACTTCCACATACAATGCCACAACTCCTTTCTCAGGACCCTGTCGTACGCTTTCTCTAAATCCACAAACACACATTGCAACTCCTTCTGACCTTCTATATACTTCTCCATCAACATTCTCGAAGCAAATAATGCTTCTGTGGTGCTCTTCCTCGGCATGGAACCATACAGTTACTTAGTGATGGTCACCTCTTCTCTCAGCCTGGCTTCCACTACTCTTTCCCATAACTTCATGGTGTGACTGATCAACTTTATTCCTCTGTTGTTACTGCAGGTCTGCACATCTCCCTTATTCTTAAAAACTGTTACCAGTATACTCCTTCACCATTCCTCAGGCACAAAATTAAGGATTAAATTGAGTAATTTATTAAATTAGCACTAATTAAAATTTATAAATAAAATTAAATAAATGGAAATTTTATTAAATGTAATTAAATAGTTATGTTTGTTAGACCCCATTTGGATAATACAGATTCATTTCTTCTCAGTCACTCCCTCAATATGCAGAACTGTATGGATTTTTTCCATTTACGTGAAATTCTTGAAAACAGATATAAAACGCTAAAGAATGCTTAAAAAAAATTATCCAACTTTGGAATGTCAACAGTAACTTTGCTTTGCATCAGGTCTCATCAAATCACCCTGTCATGATTTATTTATTTCTTATTCAATTCCTGCTTAAACATAAGTCCACATGAACCACTATGAACCAATACCGTAATTAGTATACTCTGGGTAGATAAAATGCCTTTGCTTATTATTGATGAAAATACATTCAGTTAGTTAATGAAGTTGTTAATGTTAACTATTGATCTTAAATAGTGTTAACCATGAGTTACACTTGAATTTATTAAGCTAATAACACTGAATTTGAATGATTCTCGAAATAAAGATAAGCCGTGCAGATGTGCCACAAGTATGGTCTCTTACCAGCAGCGTTTGGTGGACAACGGACAGCTGCTGTATCTCCAGCAGGGGTTCTCTTCCAGACTACATTTGAAAAATTCTCTTCATCACAAATCTCATGGGGTTCTGGGTTAAATCAAAACAAAATGTACAAATTATAAAAATATATATATATATATATATATATATATATATATATATATATATATATATATATATATATATATATATATATATATATAGTACAAGCAAAACACTGACTGTCATTACTAGCATTGTACCTGGGCATCTTTTCTCATTGCAATGCTGTACTTCTACACGGTCTCCTGGGCATGGCTCCCCAGCAAAGAAGGGCCCATAGCAAACTCTTTGCCTCTGCTGGCTCCCCCCGCCACAGGTTTTGGTACAGCTTGACCACAAACTCCAAGGCTGCCACTGTCCATCCACAGGGCAATCTCTCAGGAAACAGGCACGTGTCTGCACCCAGTCACCCTGGCATTCGGAGCCCCCGTATGACGGACCATTACACTCTCGTGTACGCTGCATGGTCCCATTTGAGCAGGAAACGGAGCAAGAGCTCCAACTGGACCACTCATTCCACACACCATCCACTAGGAGAAAAAGGAATCATGGGGTGAAATATATATAAAGAGAGAGAGAGAATGAGAGAGGTGTTGCTTTTTGTTGCCAAACCTTTAGTCCATTCTAGCGTGATTTAAAAGCTCCTTAGTCACCATCTCTGTGAATGAGGCTGACAAAGCCACCTTTCAATATCCCCCCTCCTACACAGACTCTCATCTGCCTTTAATTGTGACACTTGATGGAAGTCATTAAAGCTAAATAAGGCACTCTTTATTTAAAGATCTTCACCTGGGCAGACGGCGATGTTGCAGAATTTGGTCTGTTTCTCTGGGCCCACGCACTCATCACCTCCGAACTGCGGCGGCTTGCAAGTGCGTGTGCGGTCCCTGTATCCGCGGCCACAGGTAGAAGAACACAGGCTCCATGGAGACCACTCATCCCACGCACCATGCACTGCAATCAGAGCGGCTAGGGGATGATTTATAGAGAGAAAAACACTGGTCCACACACAAAAAAACACATCGGTGAAAACAACACCAAACAACTGCTGTACCTATTTAGAAAAAAAAGTGTACACAAATAAAAACTTCACTGTTTTATTTCAACTCTAATGCCTGCAAACCACCACATATAAGGCAACTGAGGTCTTTAATATTTTAGTAATATGAGGCATGGCTGTGTGTGTGTGTGTGTGTGTGTGTGTGTGTGTGTGTGTGTGTGTGTGTGTGTGTGTGTGTGTGTGTGTGTTGGGAAATATTCAGTGTATTTCGTATGTGGGTGGCTGTTCGAGGATCACTTTGCATATTCATGTGTATCCCAGAGGAGTTAAGATGTGGGTTTGGTCTGATGTGCACTTCTTTCAAAAAGCTGGAGACGGAGAGTGAGGGAGTAGAAAAAGGAGGGATGGGGGAAAAGAGGAGGAGATGGACCATCATGCAATGGGAGAAGTTTGGCTTTTTTTTGTATGTCATGCTAGGCTCTACTTTAACCCATTACTATCTTGCCAGGCTCAGGGAGAGGGGGGTCTCAGATGGACAGCTGGTGTGTGGGGACTTGGCATTGAGCTTCAGGGAGAGAGAGGTTGATGGTATTGGGGTGGGTGGGGAGGCCTTCTCTTACCTGGACACACGGCTGTGTTGTTACAGGGTCTCTGCTCACGCAGTGGCCCGCTGCACTGCGTGCTGTACGAGGCTGAAACACAGAAGCGTGTACGACTCTGCCAGCCTTCGCCACATGTGGCTGAGCACACACTCCATTGGGACCACTCCTCACCCACAGGAGAGTCTACCAGGGCAGGGTGGGGGGGTAGAGGAAAGGAAGTAAGGGGGAGGAAGAGGCACGTTCATAAAGGAGCAGAAAGAAAGGGGGCTGAAAATAATTCAGGAATTCAACATGCAGGAACAGCTTTTCTACGCTAACAGCGAAGGCTTCACCACCCTCAGGCCTCCTTACATATCCAGAGCATCCATCTCCGAATAAGTGAATGCTTCTTTTCAGGATATGTCAAGTGATATTTCTAAATGGCTATTCAGCAGATGATTTAGACACCTGTGATTTGCAGCCAGTAGGGAAGCAGAGCAAAAGTGACAGAGCAGGCTGACAAAGCACACTTGATGGAGCAGGAAAATCATGGCAATCATGCAAAGGACAAGACCATCTTAATTGTTCAATAAAACAGCAGCAGACTTTTATTACTCTCCATGAAGCAGATGTGCATGGTGGGCTTGAAGAGCTTTCATGAGAGTTCAGTAGGATGTGTTGAGCTGTCATGACTATCCAGTAAGATGATATGAGTTGTCAAGGATTCAGGGCATACAAGCTAGAAAGCCTCACTTAAATAAAGGCGAATCTAATTTCTTCATCAAATCCAGTGAAGGGTTTTCAGCAGAAGATGTGAAGGAGAAAAAAAATCAGTCTAAAATGTAAGAGAATTTTAAAAACAAATAAAGTATCTGAAATATTCTGAGAAAATGTTTTATTCTGATGTAACCTAAAAAAAAAAAAACACCTTCCCTGGCTGTCCTGGGCATAAGTAAGAACACAAAGTGATGCATGCAATGTTTCACATAACCCTATGCAGCCAGCTATATTGTACCATGAATAAGTGTCTAATATGAAGTCTCAAGCTTCAATTCAATACCAAATAATCACTCATGCAAAGACAAAAGATAGCATGACCAGACCCAAGCCATGTGTTGCCTTTAATGGTTATGGAGTGGAGATGTTGGCTCAACAGGCTCTTGGATATATTTGAAGACTATTTTGACATATTGAGTCCATAAAACATAAACAAACTGCTGTCTCACTATGAACCATGCCAAGACACATCATGGGACACACATCCCACTCAAATTCAGACGAGATGAGGCCATAGCCACATGCACATCCAATTTACACCCCTGCGTGTACCTAGGTGTGATAGGTGCCACAAATATGTATATGTATCGACATGCTTCATGGTATGTGTGTTAAGTGTAACCTAAGTTACGATTTGTATGACTTGTAACCCGACAATGACACAATGGATTTGGGTGTGACTTGAAATTGTATCCATTTTATCAATTGATTTTCTCAATCAATTTTCTTACATGAGAGTTGGTAAATAATTGTTTCTCAAGCATCAGTTTTAATCATCCTACACAACTACAGTATAACAGAATTAAATTTGGTGTGTGTGTGTGTGTGTGTGTGTGTGTGTGTGTGTGTGCCTGTGTGTATGCCTGTGCGTAAGCCCAAGCTGTAAAAGAGAGGCCTGCATTCTTACCTGTCTGAGGAGATTGCTGTCCAGCACGGCTCTTGTCCACATCCTCTCGTTTGCGGCTGTCCGCCGAGCGCAGAGATTGGCTACGAGAGCTGTATCGGCCTGTGCCTGCAGGATGGGGTGGGGTTAGCGACTAGACTGGATTTCCTATTGGACAGAGCTGTGGGTGCTGTTCATCAGCGTCTGCCATGCTTGAGAGATACGGAAATAACGGCGATGCTGATTACTGGGGCTATGCGCATTCCAATAAGAAGTGTGCATTGGATGTGTGCCTGTGGGATTGTTTTCTCCCTTGTTGTTTCACAATGGCACAGAGATATTTTGTGTGTGTGTCTGTATGTATGATCAGTAGAGTCTAAATAAAAATATAGAATCATGGTATAATTATTTGAGAATGAGAGAAGGAAGTGTGTTGGACAGATTAAACATGCTGGTGTATTGGAAGGCGGAGAGAGTGAGATGGAGTGAGCAGTGGATGTAGGATGAAGGCAAACGTGGATCATGCATGAATGGAACACATATATAAATGAGGACATTTACAGCTCATGACCCTGAACATGAATCTGTCAATTAACTCATGACCTTTTCTTCACTGTGAAGTGTAAGCCTCATTCACACTGCCACTGTCATAACGTCAGAGCTGTCCTTACCAAGGTTTCCGTCCTCAAGGCCGGTATATTTCAGCGTGTTTAAGACCTTCGCTTTAGATGAGTATTGGCTGTAGCCTAAACAACATGCAGAGAGGAAGAAAAAGAAAAATCATTCTATCAAGGCTCACAGCGGGAAAACCCGAGCTGTATAGTATGAACTTACGAAGGGGAGGATGACTGGATTCAAAAACAGAGGCAAACAAAATGTGCAGCCAGTTTTAGACTGCGTGATTATGCTGGTTCAATATTTTTCTTGTCAAGCTATAGGAGATGATCCCAATATAATCTATAACAAATCTATAACAGACTGTGCGGTGTGTTCTTCATGTCAGATTATACGCTGAAGATCCTCTAATAAAAGCCTGTGGTTAAAGACTTAAAAAAAGGGTTTGTAGTAGCAAGAGAAAATACAAAGTAAAAGAGTTTGTTGAGAATAAGTAAAAGAGTACAAAGTGACAATCCTCAAGTATATATATATATATATATATATATATATATATATATATATATATATATATATATATATATATATATATATATATATATACACATATATATATATATATATATATATATATATATATATATATATATATATATATATATATACCACAAATTCAGTGGGTGCGACATATATAAGGGTGCGCTTTATAGAATTTTGAATAACCCTGTATATAAATATATATATATATATATATATATATATATATATATATATATATATATATATATATATATATATATATATATATACATATATATATATATATATATATATATATACATATATATATATATATATATATATATATATATATATATATATATATATATATATATATATATTTATATACAGGGTTATTCAAAATTCTATAAAGCGCACCCTTATATATGTCGCACCCACTGAATTTGTCTACACTAATGTACTTTACACAGGCTTTAACGAAAGACACGTTATACATGGTGTAACGGGTGAAATATGTTGCGCTTCTATTAGGAGCATAGCGGTATTTTGGGAAAAGACCAGCACTGCATTCTTCCGGTATTACTGCGTGTGTGGAGACTGAGGATTATGTGCTTTTTTTCTGATGCTCATTTCTAAGTTTCTTTGACTAACCTGTAACGCTGTTGCAAAGAAAAATAAAAAAGCACGAGTTAGCACGAGTTTTGGAAACCTGTCTGTGCTTATATGATTTCTGTTGCAACTGGAGTTAGCGAGCTCTCCCTTCACCCAGATTTAACACGCTACAACGGCTTGTATTTAAACAGTAGCCTACCAAGAAAGTCATTGTTCACTGTCTTCCTCCTTCCTTTCACAACTACAGTGGTATCTTGACCTACAAGTGCATTAATGTACGAGTTTTCCGAGGTACGAGCGGTCACTTGTAGATTTTTTTTGCTTTGTTACGCGAGCAAATAATTGAGGTACAAGCTCGAGACGCCGCTGCTAGATGGCGAAGCGAAGTCAGAAAGCGAAGATTGTGATAAAAATTAAGATAAGCAAAGAAGAAGAAGTAAAAATTTTTAGGGATACGTAGTGTACAGGAGTGATAATAAAAAACGAGTTTTATCTCCACGCTTATCGCCTCTACCCCTCTCCACACACACACACACACAAACACACACACACACACAACACCGGCGTTTTCGTTAGCTCAAGTCATCTCATCTCCAAGGAAAATAAACTGAATAAAACCTTATTGGTTATATATGATTAATGCCATTTTAAGTATTTTCAATATGGAAAACTGATTTGATGTTCGAGCAAATTGAGATACGAGCTCGTCCACGGAACCAATTAAACTCGTAGGTCAAGGTACCACAGTATTTCTCTGGGGAGTTTATCACACAGGTGAGGTGCGTTTTTTCGTTTCCGTTCGGAAATTTCCGCTTGAAGTTTGTGAAACTGGGAAAAACCCAGAAAAAATCCATAAATTAGCCGCTTTGTTGTTTAAGCCGCGGGGTTCAAAACGTGGAAAAAAAGAAGCGGCTTATAGTCCGAAAAATACGGTATATATATATATATATATATATATATATATATATATATATATATATATATATATATATATATATATATATATATAGCAACTCACTAAACTTGAGCCCTGGTATATATTTATTTGGTAGGTAGCTCAGTGTTTCAAGCTCTGGGTTACTGATCGGAAGGTCAACCCCCATTATCGCCAAGCTGCCACTGTTGGCCTTAACCCTCTGTGCTCCAGGGGTTCTGTATCATGGCTGACCCTGCACTCTAGTTGTAAAGTACAAGCATAATGTGACAAGCATAAGCCTTTCCTTCATTATCTATCCTTTATTATACTTATTGTTGGTAAGGTGGTAATTACATTTTTATTTTGTTGGTATTTTATTGTGAGCTCAAATGTAAACATTTAACTTTTATGTATCATGTTTTGTGTCACCCTATGCTGTCCTCCTATCGACAGCTTTTTTTGCAGCAGCATCCGAATTTGATGTCAGCTGTTTTCGGTCACATTGCAATTCTCAACTCATGACCAAAAACATTTTCACAATGTGACTTTTTTTTTGTGGGTGAAAGCACAATCTGATCACAAATTGTACACGGCATGCCCGCTTAAGGGAGAAATATAAATAGAGAGATAGAGAGAGAAAGAGGGGGGGCAGACATGGAAAAGAACTGTGAAGAAACATAAACATTTGCGATTATTTCTACACACACACACACACACACACACACACACACACACACACACACACACACACACACACACGAAACACAGAGACACACACGAAACACAGAGACACACAGGAGAACTCACCAATGCAGGGTTGAGGGTTACAAGGACGGCCCTCCTCCAGCACTCCAGAACATAGGTACACCTCCTCCGGCGATGACTGACACACACGTGTACGTGTCTGAACACCACCCCCACACTCACTGCTACATTCTCCCCAGTTCCCCCAGCTACTCCAGCCTCCTGAGATACAATAACACACACACACACACACACACACACACACACACACACACACACACACACACACACACACACACACATACATAAATTAGCTGGCTACTGCAGTCTTCCTGGAGCCAACCCAATTTTCCCTTGCTAATTTATATGTATTAAATTGCAGTGTCATTTAAAAGTCCCTGTCCAGCAATGATGTCTCCCGTTTCGTGATCCCATTATGATAGCATACGGATGTGTGAATGGGCCCATAAATACCAGTAGAATGTGACTCTCCGTGTCCTGTGCGCTCATGAATGTTTAATAGCAGACAGTGCCGCCTGTCTGCTCCCACAGGCCCCGACAAATATGTATTAATCTGCATGAATAGAACATGAAGCTGGCCCATGTTCTGGCACAGACGATTTTAATTACTCACAAATCAACTATGTGGGAAGACAGGAGCTGATATCATAATGCATCCTCAATGACCAAAGACAAAGCGAAAGAGGGAATGAAGGAGGGTGGGGGGCTTTAGAATGAATGTTTTTGTACTAGAAGTGCAATTTTAAATATTTAAGATAAGCCATAGGAGTGTGATTTCAGATACCGCAGGAATCTTGACCTGCTGAGTTGTTAAGGACTTCCTTTGTGTGTTGAAAAAAAAAAAACATTCAACTTTAAAATTGTTGGGAATATTCACATTTTAGGAAAACTGGCCTATGGCTGTTAAACATGCACTGACAAGCAGCATCAATATCTATTTGTTTGTGCAGATTGAGCGATTAAAGGCACACTGTTTACCCATGGTGTTGGAATTGGTTTTGCTGCAGGCGAATTCACCTGCCAAACAACATAATTGATCCCGATCCATAAACGACCAGCTTTGAATGCACAACAAAACATCTAATCCATACAGCCAGTGACAATTATGAGCCAAAAATGAACCCTGAAGACTTTCCAGCAGCAGCCTGCTTAACCTCACTGGTGAGCCGCGCCCATGATCAGATTGTTCCCCTCGACCGATAATGCAGCGAGTAAACAGAATAAACAGCGAGCTTTCGGCCAGTCCCTTATGGATTACGGGAAATCATTTTGAGGGCTGTCACATTTTTCACGGGAATGCTAATGAAGTAAAACCTGAGTGAAATAACCTTCAGCTTCCCTTCAGAATGATTTTAAGCTTATTTAAAACAAATGGGTCTTATGAATAGCAAAAGAGGGTTGGCTAATACGGTAGGGACGTGGAGGGTAAGGCTTTCTGTCAAATGAAAGCTCTCAGGAAAAATGAGAAGGCAAAAAATAAAAAAAACAAACTCCATTTGGAGATAAGATTCTCTCCTCCGGTGAAAAATGGTCCGCGAATATGAACTTTTTCGGCTCAGTAATCACAACCTCGGCATGAAAAGGGAGGAAGAATAATGTAATGTTTTCTTTTTCTCACCCCAAGGACATTTTATTATGCCTTCAATAATTCACTGTGCTTCTCTTGCCCATGGTACCCCCTGTAAATTCAGGCTTTGTGTAGTAGTTTTTTTTTTAATCATCGTTAAACTCGCATTCTCTTGTGTTTCTCATCCCTCTGTGCATTTGTCCATTGTGTATCCGTCTCCCTGTTTATCTGCACCATGTTGGAGGGACCATGTGGGTCACGCTGCTCATCATTTTGGCACTTGTGTCCTGTTTGTGCATGTGTATGTGTGCATCCTTCTCAAATGAGCTTCAAAGTCACCTCTGCTTTCCCGTATGGCGCCTGGCAGAAGCCGAGCGGAAGATCCAGTTACATATTGTTCTAGTATCTTCCATACTTATTCCCATATCATTCTGTAATCACTAGATCATTCTGCCTCCTTAGATGTGCTACATAATAAGATCTGATGTTACGTTCACACAGTTTTTTTTGTGAGTTGAGGAGTGAAAAGCACAGGGAACAGTAGCAGATTCTCCAACACACGGCTGCTACTGACACCCAGAGGACAGACACAGTCTACTGCACACACACACACACACACACACACACACACACACACACACACACACACACACACACACACACACACACACACACACCATCGACTTAGAAACAGACAGCACACAAGTGGCTGAAAGAGAGAAAGGAGAAGGCGGTGAAGTGGGAGCAAGTATTGCTATGATGGGAAAAGAAGAGAGGAACGGAATGAATCACAGATGCCTACGCGAGATGAAATGCGAAATAAATGCAAACCACATAATCTTTTGCATCAAATTCCCATACGAATTATTTTATCCTTTTTATATATATATAAATAGACACAAAAATATCATGCTGGTACATTTTTAACTTTTCTTTGCTCAAGTTAATAAATAAACCGCATGTAGGCTCCTTCATGTGGTGAGAAGAGTGCTTTCTCTCAGCCTCTCTCTCTTTCTCTTTCTCTTTCTCTCTCTCTCTCTCTTTCTCTCACTTTCTATGCATTATTTCCTAGAAAAAGCTCACAGGTCTAATCCACTGTATTCTCTGTCTATGTGCCTGCGGTCTCTATCCTGCTCAGGATAAATATTTGAACAGTTGCTCCTGCACAATTGCATGTTGTCGATTAATCTCACTCCAGGTGGAGGAAGCGAATCTCGCCGCTGCTCCCATGTCTACATGTCTCCTTCGTGCCCTCTGCCTTTCACTGGAAATTTGGGAAATTCCACGGCTATGCTATTTTATTAACCCAATTTTTCAGCCACTAGCAGGTGTTTTCCCTAACAGTGCAGGCAAAGGCTAGCAAGTGCTACCTCTGAAACACAGGAAGTTACAGCATTTGTTTTGTTTTTTCTGTTCATAGGCATCAGAAAGCACTTGGTGGAGACACAAGCTGTCTTCTTCCATATGACTGTCATTCTGCTTGACAACAGAGGGAGTTCTGCCAGCATTCCCACCCTGAGAGCAGGGCTAATTATGCTCTCTTCAAGTCTTAGACATGGATGGCTGTGAAACTGTCAGGATTTAGAAGTTACAGATGAATTTCTAGACGATGGAACAAATGCTTACATTAGGGTGCAACTGAATATGAATGCAGTATTTGGAATGAACAGATCGTGTGTTCTAAACAAATTCAAATATAGACATGAATAGACAGTGCACCAGATTTTATTTGGATTGCATGAATGGGTTATCCAGCTGACAACCAAAAGTCTCTATGAGGCTGGGGTCCTGTGCGATTTTAATGAGCGAGAGATTTTTACTTACAGATATAACCCCCAAGGGGCAAACATAAATGTTCATTGGTCATTAGGTACTTCCCTGTCAGGATTTCAGTGGTTTAAATTAAGGTGGTAATTTGTTTATATTTTAGAAAATACTGTAGAACAAAGGAAATCAATTAGAAAAAAATCATGAGTGGGTACAAACTAAATAAATAACTAAAGGATTATGAACTCAAGTGAACTCAATGTGTTTTAAGGGTCACAGGGTTATTATTTAACCTTTAATCGGTCCTTGGGGTCTATATGACCCCAATCGACTTTTCCTTGATAAAAAAAAAAAAAAGGGTTCCCTTCATCTGAGTGGAATAATATTTTGTGACTTTTCCTACATAATCTATCTATACACACACAAAAAAACTGGGCTTGATTCGGTTGTTCTAAAGGTATGTAAAAAGATTTTTTACACTTCTGGTCTTCGGGGTCAATATGACCCCACATTGAAATGAATGGGAAATGTGAAAAAAACTCAATATTTTTTCTTCATTTGTCAAAAAAAAATCTATAAATCCAGCATAAATCAGAAATTTAGATCATCATTTAAGTGATTTTTTCATAAAAAATTAATATTTCATATGCAAGCTTATGGTGTTATTGAGGAATTGTGTGGTAAATAGGTACAAAAGTACTTAATATCTCCCAAAACACAGCATTAATGAATAGATGAGAAGTAAACAAAAAAATATATATATTATTTGTATTATTAAAAATGTATATTTTTTGTATAATTTCTCTATCAATTGTTGGGGTCATATAGACCCCAAAGTCCAGATTTGTAAACAGGAAACGAAGACCTTATGAGGGTTAAAGCCAAAAATAAACCAAAACAATGTATGCCTCAGAACTATTATTATAAATATATATAAATTACTAAGCATATACAGAAATAAAAAGTGTTAATGTGTAGCTCGCATAGTTGTGCCATTATATATACACACACTATGGTGTAATGACACTTTTTAAGAACAATTTCAGGCTACTTGACTTGTCAAACAAGGCAAAAAACATAAAATTTGCTTTAGACCATTTATTGAAGCACCGGATTGCTTTAATTGCTAATTTTCTTCACCATATTTCCCACATTACTATCATGGGTAAAGTTATTTCAGTTTGCCTTTTCTTCAGATATGAAAAAAAAAATATTTAGCTTACTTCCGAGAGAGAGTAGATTATGATGCATATCAAGAAACACATTAGCAAAAGCAGTGATTTTGAATAAAAATGAGAATGAAGTCAAACGGATAAAGAATGTAATAGCAATAAAAACATGTATTTGGTAGAGCGTTCTTTGGTTGCAGCTGTGGGTCAGGCAAGTCGACGTTTTAATTTCGAAGATGGATGCCTCTACTCAGCAGAAATGAAAAGGAAAAAAATCAGCTAAACATCAAATGTACCTCCGCTAAAGGGATCAGATGAGATACGTGGATCGATCTTCATCAGGGAAATACCTGGTCATCACCAGTTCTTTCACAGCATGTGTATATATATATATATATATATATATATATATATATATACAGTCGAACCCACTTATCTCAACCTCGCTTAACTCGGCAACCCTATTAAGTCGACGTTTTTGAAGTGGAACCGGCAAATTTTGTTATGTCGCCGAACCCTAATATCTCGAGCACAAGGGGGGGCAAATTTGCCACTTAACGTCGGTTATGTCAGGAATCCCCCTGCCACGCCCCCTTCGGCGGGGGCATTCCCCGAAGCACCCTGCTTCTTCTCTGAGCACTGAGCTCGTCGCAGTCATGCTGATCACACACACCTGACTCTCATTCACTCACTCATCCCATCTCCTATTTAAGCCCCTCGCACACTCGCGGTCCGTTATTGTTTGTGCATGATCGTATGTGTTGGTTCATGTCGGTCTGTGTAATCACGTATACGTATCCCGCTACGTACCCTTCTTCTCGGACTCCGCATTCTCTCAACGGCACCCCGGATTACCCCGATCTTGCTGTTTTCCATGTTCACGCTGTCTGTACCACGTTTATCCGTTGCTGCGTGGATTCTCTACATGCGTGGATTCTCTACACTGTCTCTGGTTTCACAGAACTTCGTGGACCGCGCTCCCGGAGTGCACCACTGGATATTAATGCTTCACTACAAGTATTGGTGGATTATCTCCTGAGTATTCTCAATCTTTGTTTGCGTTTACTTCGGCTTCCGCCTCCTTATCCGCATTACAGGTTATCTCCATCCGCATGACCAATCAAACAAATTGCGGCAACGCTGTTGTGTAAAAAAAACCCTCCAAAAACACGTGCATGCACATTCTCATTTACTAACGCACATCATGTACATAAAGAAATTTCAAGCCCGTTAATATATTGCCGCCATAATGGTTTTCGTTTATCTTGATCATCGGTTATCTCTGCGCTTTTTGGCCTCCCCTAGGCAGGTGACATAACCAGGTTCCACTGTATATATATATATATATATATATATATATATATATATATATATATATATATATATATATATATATATATATATATATATCTTTTTACAAAGACAAGTCAATTAAACTTTATTGGTTAGAAAGTAATTGTGAATCAGATTTACCTGCTTTGTTGCAAATGAAATTGGCAACAGCTACACTGGAGATGCAGCAGAAAGAAAACCCCCAAAAAGGGAATGGTTTTGCAGGTGGTGGCCAAAGACAATTGTCTCCTGTTAGCCTTCTTCCTAACTGATTTGTCTCTATTTTTGTGTTTTGTGTAGGGTCCTTGCCACTACTTGCATGAGCATGAGGCAGTAACTGCAGCCCAAAGTGCTTGTACAGATTATCCAGCTACTCCAGGATGTCACTTCGATATGTGCCGTGAGAAGGAGGTTTGCCGTGTCTCCTAGCACAGTTTTAAATGCATGGAGGAGATACCAGGAGAAGGGCCATTACAGGAGGAAAGTTGGACAGGCATGTAGAAGGGAAGCTATTAGGCACCAGGGCTGGAATCTGCTCCTTTATGTGAGGAGGAACAGAAGGAGCATTATAAGAGCCTTAAAAATGACCTTTAACAGGTGACCAAACTTGTCAGAAACAGACTTTGGCATTAGGTGGCATTAGAGCCTTATATCTATTAATGGGACCTGTGCTCATAGCCCTGCGCCATGAAGCTTGAATAGCATATGCCAGATACTCTTACTGCTGTCAGATACCAGGATGAAATCTTCAGAGCAATTGTCAGTCCTTACACTGGTGCAGTGGCCCCTGAAATCCTCCTGGTGCATGACAATGCCTGGCCTCATCTAGCCAGAATGTATGGACTTATTGATGATAAAAGCATTGATGCCATTGACTGGCCCTCACAGTCCACAAACCTGAATCTAATTGAGAACCTCTGGTGTGGTATGTATAGGAGCATCTAAAGTAGCATCACAGACTGTCCAGGACCCTGATGCAGGTCTTGGAGGAGATCCCTCAGTACACCATCTTCCATCTAATCAGGAGCATTTTTGAGAGTCCATACAGACACATACCCAATACTATGTGCTGTGTATATATGAATATATACTGCCTGACTTATTTATCATCAAATTAGTTTAGATCTTCAGGTGACCATATGAACTGGACTCACAGCACCATACTACAAAGTGAATTTTTTGCACTGAATCCTTCTATGCTTCTGATTTGTTTCACACAGTGTGCACAGCTAATCAGACTTGCTCCATTTAATTTCATACTCAAACTGTTCCTAATTCAGGCATCAGTGTGGAAGTCAGGACAGCTGGAATCCAAATTACTACATAGGCAATAAAGGGGTTTGAGAACTAAACATCTAGTCTGCCAGGGCTGTCAAATTCCTTTAAAAATTCAAATGCACTAAAATGTTATACTGTCACAGACAGCATGGACATTACTAATAGTGCTACACAATAAACCACAGATGGTAAGTGTTGTGAAAAACATTCACAACATCGCAGTATCATAATATTTGGCTACATTTTACAGAACAATTTAATATGTCATTCGGTTTTGTTCTAGTCTCTGTCTCTACCCCTGTCCTCTCATTGACTTGTTAATTGACTGTGTCCACCTTTTCCATGTTAGTCCTTAATTCTGTTGTATGTGCCCATTGGGTCAAAATATCATCATGAAGGCTTGGTCTCTGATTATTGCTGTTGATTATTATTGCTGTTGCCTGTTCATCTGCTTTTCGCCCTAGTTCCTGTTTCTCATTTTTGATTATGGATTGTCCTTATTTAACTTTTGCCTGCCTGTGTTATGACACTTGTAATCAATTGTAATAATAATAATGAAAAAAAGAGGCAGCATTACTTAACTCATCCTCATTCAGGATTCATCTCTGTCGAACATATAATGCAACTAAATTCCTTTCTACTGTATATACAGTATGCTGACCAAATAGTACATAACAGACTGGTGTTGTAAAACCATATTTAGTGTAATATGCTTTATGAGAATTCGACAAAGAAAATTTATCCATAAAAAATATTTAGATTTAATCTTAATCTGTATGTATATACAGTATGAATCTTTTGCACAACATATAGCCTGACTTCATGGATAAAAAAAGGACGAACCATTTGACGTGTTGCCCTTGAGCCCAACTTACAAGATAGTTTTAAAATAGTAATCTTCCGTGTTAGCAGTATAGCTAGTGTTCCTATGGAAACCACACAGGCTCTGTTCAAATGTTGTGAGTTGGAGTATATAACATCCTACATGGCCATCTGTATGACCTTTTGGGGAAGTGTAAATTTTAAACATATAACCTCCTCTAAAATGTGAACCCAACCCTACCCCCCACATCCCATCAAACAGTTCCCAATACTCCTTCTCATTATCAAGTTTTTATTTTCCTCGCATGCTGATTTTATCTCAAGTTATTAGATTTTATTTTGTCTCCCTCTCTCTCTGTCTTAAAGCTCTTAAGCAAATAAGGATGTTTGTGTAAGCGGCAAGCGCATGTGTATCTGTGTGGGTTCTTGTGTGTGTGGAACATGTCTCCACCTCCAGAGCTATGACTCACACAGAGAGGCAGCCTGAGAGCCCACCTCTACACACAGACACACACATATACACACTTACTCGCACACACACAAAAAGAGAAACAGAAACACAACAGTTCTGCTGCAGGTCCGTCTAGAAAAAAGGGATGGGATATGTGTTCATTAAGGAGTGCTCTCCAGGGCCTCTTTGGTGGAGCTCAGCCAGGCTAAAATGTGTAGGTGTGTGTGTGTGTGTGTGTGTGTGTGTGTGTGTGTGTGTGTGTGTGAGAGAGAGAGAGAGAGAGAGAGAGAGAGAGAGAGAGAGAGGGAGAGAAAGAGAGAGGTAGCTCCTCTGCCTGGCCTCACACTTGATTGCCAGCCCTCAGAAGGGGAAAGCATGTTTACTGTGTCGGTGATGTACATACTAATAAATACAAAGCCAATTCGTCTTCATTCACTGATTCCTGCTTTCACTGGAACTGAGGATGTAATGGTGCAGGGGAAATTAAGTCCACATTACGATTTTAAATACACTGTGCAAGCCACATGTGCACACACACACACACACACACACACACACACACACACACACACACACACACACACACACACACACACACACACACACACACACACACACACACAGTGCTCAGATTTGCACTATACATTACACATGAATCTACATAATATGCCATAATATTGTTAAATGTTAAACAATGTAATGTCCTAAAATATAACATAAGTCCATAAAATAAGATTTTATTTAGACATTATGTTTATTATTATTAGTCAAGTGTTTCACCAAAAAGGTTTTAAAATTGGGAAATATTTAAAACAAAGAAAATAAATGTTTAATCTCATACATACACTAAAAAATTATATGGACATTATATTCCAGGGAACTCAAACCATTTCCAGCATGACAATGCCGATGTACACAAAGCCAGCTCCATAATGATGTGTTTTATATGGGTTGGATTTCAATTACATTGAATTGATTCAACAAACAAAATAACTAGGGGAAAAAAAAGAGTATTTTGGGAGCGGTAAAGTCACAGGACAATAGTGACCCATAGTATACATTTACAGCCTGTTAGTAGTTTTGTACTACTGGTGAAGTCTGGTAGTGTTTTACTTACTCGGGTGTTAAAAAAGCTTCGAAAAACAAACATTAGAAGAATATTTTTTTCTTTACCCATTTGATTTTTGCTGAGACTGATGAAGAAAATTGGATGTGCTTAGTAGCTAAATTGGCTTTAACCTGCCACTGGAAGATGCTACTGGAAGTTCAAGGTGACCTTTACAAATGTAAGGTTTATTTAGACAGGCATGTGCTTTTTAATGACTTACTGTAGATAATGCAGAGAGTCCAGGGGACAAGTACATGGAAAAAACACAATTGGATGCTACTCTGAAATATATATATATATTTATATATATATATATATATATATATATATATATATATATATATATATATATATATATATATATATATATATATATATCTCATGGAAGAGCATGACAGAAGTACAGTTTTATGAAAAATACGAACTGATGGGTTGGAAAAAGATGAAAGCGTGAAACAGAGGCAGAGAGATTGGGGGTAAATCATGAAAAGAGATAACCCCCCCATCAAGTAAGAGCTAATATTCTTGCAGCTTTCCTGAGCTGAGCTCAGTGTGCATTTCCAGCAAATTATCCTCGATTCACCGTAAGAAATGTGCTTCGGCTGCAATAGAGACAACACAAAAAAGTTCGAATCTGCTTATCGGATGACTATTTATAGCGGAAAATCAATAGCTTCCTTAATGATACACGCAAAATCTCGAGAAACAAATGCAGTCGTTTACTCACGCACACGTTCTGACACGCGGCCGGGTCAGTCGTTTATTATCAGATGTAAAGAAGCAGCAGTAAAATTGCTTAATTAAAACATGAAATTTTAATGAGCCCTGGGGTTGCGAGGAAGGCCAAGGAGATAGAAAGTAAGCACTAAGACCTCGTCCCTCTGAGAGAGTGAGTGTGATAAAAGAGAGAGAGAGAGAGTGAGAGAGTGAGAGAGAGAGAGACAAAGAGAGAGTGAGAAAAAGAGGGAGAATGGCTGTTCATCTAGCCGAGATAAGCGCTGTGTTCATCACTCGTTGAGGATGGGCAGTTGAGCTGTCTACGTCATGTGTTAAAGAAGAATGCCCCAGGTGGCCAAGCAGTCCCACAACACACCTCCACACTGAATGGTGCCCTCACAACCGTTTTCAGACACCTACACTATATCTGTCCAGATTTTTGGACAATGTGTGTGTGTGTGTGTGTGTCTGTGTGTGAGAGAGAGAGTGTGAGAAAAAAGAGAGTGAGAAAGAGATAGCAAAGTGTACAATAGCTTGAGGATTTTTAGCTTCGGCTTTTAGACACTTAGTTCTTCAGGGACAGTTTTTCAAAAAATCCTATTGCCGAGCTCAGGGGTATCACGCTGAACCAAGTTCACACTGCATGGCAAAGACATTACCACAATGCACATTTATCTTACTTTACTAAATCCTCCGCAACACATTTGACCAGAATACCGAAGAAGGTCTATCATCACCGCCTCCTCGAAAATGCGCTTTATTCCTCCGTAGCCACCCTCAACCCTGCAAACTCACTTTTTCTCCAATCAGTCTTTCTAGCACAGGCAATAATCTGTTTCTGCTCTGAGCTATTGAGTGTGTAATGAGTCTCCTCGTCCTCTATGACGCCTCTGAGCAATGGGTCACACTCAAACAACAGACACGCCTTCAGCATTTTAACGAGGAAAGTGCTCACTCACGCCCTACTCGAATCTTTTTTTCCCCTCTCTTTCCAGAGCCAAGCATTTTTGCTGGAGGGTTTAGTCTGGGCTCAGTTGATTGGGCCGGCTTGAGACGGACAGCTTTCCATTAATTCTCTTGTGGGCGAGCACAGAGAGGCAGAGCCGAGGGGGTTGCACTGTACTGATAAACCACCTGTCTGCCATAAGTCATTTGTTATTTCCTCTCTTGCTTGGCTCTCTTTCTCTGAGCTCTCCTCTTGAAAAAAATGGACCTTCATGCCACATTAATCAATTATTTATTCGCTCTATCTCCCTCTCTCTGTAACTGTCTATCTATCTCAGATGACAACCACTCATCTATCTATCCATCTAACTATCTAAATGACCTTCTCCTTGTCAAATATGTATAATTTATATATTTTTAAACACTACAAAGGAAAGAAATTTTACAATATAATTCACTAATGAAAAATCTAAATTTTTCTTTAAAAAAGGAAAGGAAAAAAATGACACTTTATAAAGTCACAAAGGGTAACTGTCCTCTATGGTCATAGCAGCAGTATCAATAAAGGATCAAGTTGCCGACCTACATCCCCTCCCTTCTAAGAAATCAGAGCATAGCGAAAAGATTCAGTGACCAGCCTTCCCTTCCCATCCTCAAATCCCACAGTGCAACACCATCCCTATCCTGTATCAGTCTGGAAGGTTGCCTGCCAAAGAGATGCTCCCACAAGTCCACCTGATATCCCCAGCTGAGCCCTTCACAGGCAGCATGTGGCGCCAGGCATCCAAGGTCACCCAGCCATGACACATCAGCCAAAATCTAAAACCACTATTTCTGCCCTTCTCCCTTTCTCTCTCCTCCTCTGTCTACCTTACCTCATTTATTGTCGACACTTCTAGCAAAGACTAGAACACAATACTTCACATTTGACCTAAAGAGTGTGATTTATTTGACATTATATACAGTACTATCAATAGGTTGGATCGAAGAAAATGAACATGTAGAATTGACAAGGTGGTTCGAAAGGCCAAGCCAAGAAGTGAAAAAAGTGAGAAGTACTTTTCATTGTAAATCCTTTTATGTATTGTTTGAGAAGATTTAATGTTTGGTATGTCTTTCTTTTCTTTTTGCTAATACTATACGTCACTAGCCATGTATATGAGTTTAAATGGAAGGAAAAATATTAAAGAAAGTCTGACCTTTTGTAGAACTAGAACAGCATTACCATGATTATCACAATTTGTTCAAGTGAACAGTGAAGATATTTATTTTTCTTTACTTTTCTTTGTTTTATTTACTGTTATTCCACTATAAAACTTTTTGTTCTTGTTTGGCTTTATGTGGAAATTAATATATTATAAAAAATGTGAGATGGACCACACTGAGTACTGATAATAAAAAAAAAAAAAAAAAAATTTAAAAAACAATATAGAAAAACCATGCATTGGCTTTTGCAATAGACATATATGTACATCTTAAATCAACTGGGGAAATGATTATTTATTGAGCAACTGCACCGAATCATGCTTGGCATTGATGATGCAAAGCAGAGCTACAAAATACAGTTTGCTAATTATACCACTATTAACCTTTGTTGTAATGATTTTACAGAAGCTTGCAATTTGAAAATAAGCACCAAGAGAAACCCTGTTTTTAGTGCCCTTTGTGAGCATCCTGACAGATTTCGGCGGTTCTAACTAAATTTGGATTTCGGTGGGTGTTTCAATAAATTGTCAACTTGTCATGACGCACTAATTAATTACCTAGGACCATGTTATTACAGGATGGTATTAAACCTTTTTCAGGAATGTTTTAATATTTATATTCTGATCACAATTTGTAAATAAAGAAAATACAGTATTTGGCAATATGCTAAATTTAGTAAAATAAGTTTCCTGTATGTGGTATATAGTATCTCCAATGCATTCTATTCAGAATAGCTGTTCTGTGAACCTTCACATTTACGCTTATCATTGGGCTGTTTCACACTTTTTGGTTAAGAATAGATATTGGGTAGGAGAACATGGACAGGCACAAATGAATGATTTATTCACCAGATGTGTCATCAGTATTCAACAAAGGTACCTTCATTCATTGTGCTGGAAAGGAAGAGAATCATACTTGATACTGTGTATGATAATTTCACATTGCTCAGAGAGTAGAAGAGAAAATGACAGCTTTGTAAAGTCAGACCTCATTGAACACTGGAAGTTCTAAACAAAGTCATCGCATAATTTCTTAGGTTATGATACAGCTTTCCATCATAAGCATAGCATTCAATAAACATAATGAAATATTCATAAATAAAATGATACTAAGAGGTATATTATTTCATGTGACATCACAATTGAGGCACTGGAAATTTCTTAGAGTTTATTAAGCAAAAATACAAACTCTCTTCATTTGTGAACATCTTCCAAGAGGAAAAATGAAGCGTAGTATAAGTGAAATTAATGTGCAGCTATATTTTAATGAGAACAGTGCCATGGTAATGAAAAAGAACTGCAGCCATTAGCTACCAACTCACCAGTGGTATCTGTGTCAGATGGTGTACCTTTCACGGTGGGATAACAGTTCTCTAGGTAGAGTCCATCTCTGTAGCATCCATTACCCTCTTTGTCATGCAGTGGAGCATGGCCACATTGGCAGGGAATCTGCATGATGCCGCAGGGCCGGTTGTAAGTGCTGTAAGTCAAGCAGTCCTCCAACCACTGGCACAGCATCTGACAGGCCGCCATGCTGGGGTTCCGCTTGCCCACCACCAAGTACTCCACCTTAAACTCGCCATTCCCCTCTTCTTGACCGGAACCCTCTCTTACTGGTCCTTTCCTAATCTGCAAGAATTGCTTCCCTGCCTCCAAAAAGGCCATGTGGGTGGAGGTATCACACAGTTTCATGACTTCATCAAAGCTTTCCATGCCCAGGTACGTACGTGTGGTCTCCAAGAAGGAGTCGTATTGGAAGGTGCGGTGTTGCCCAGGCACACAGTCTTCTGTGGGCTTGGTGACTTTGATGAAAATGGTGTAGCGCCTAGGGTCTGGATTCTGTAGTGTCCACGAACAAGGAGCATTGGGAAAGGCAAACGAGGAAAAGAAGAAGCCAAAGAAGCGGTTCTGGACAAGTGTGGAGCAGGTGTCTGACTCTGGGCCAGAGGGAGCAGCACTGAGACCACCCAGCCACAACAGAAACAGGAGAGGGAGGAGCTGGAGTGAAAATGGACAGGTCCTCAAGACTTTGGATATCATGGTCATAAATGCTGTCCAATGGAAATAAGGTCAACGATGAAGTCAACGATGTCTTTTGAATAACAGAGAGAGAGAGATCTTCTGGAGTGGGCCAAAGCTGGCTGTGCTTCTTGCTCAGGATGAGAATCAGCTTTGATTCGCTGATCCAGACTGATGTTTATGATGCCTCATGCCTTGCCAGATCTGTAAAATTAGAGAATACATTTGAATTAAGATGAAAAATCCATTTGAATTAAGAAGAAAAGCCAGTCATGCAATTATCATTCAGAAAAATGACAAAAACCTGAAATGTAATAAATTCAAACAAATATGAGTATAGACATAGATACATACTTCAGAGTTGGAACGAAGTATAATTTAACAGACACTTGGATGGACTAACAATGGAATTGTACATATTTGTTGCTCATGACAAAAACCCATTTGGTTTGAGGCAGCTACTTTTCACAAAATGTCACCCTACCGTATTTCATCCGTGAGCCTGATATTTTATCCAATTATAGAGCAATTAATTAAAAAAAAAAATCTGAACACCTGCAGTCAATCATTACCAAACTGCATTTGCCGCTTGGCAAAATGATCAATAGCCTCAATCTTAGTGAATCATTAAGCTAAAAGCAAATGTACCAACTCTTCATGCCTGTCTGTCACCACTCCCACAGATAATTCAATAACTCCAGCAGCATATACTGGGTACAACTCTGGTATATTTAATGGAAGATATTCTAGCAGTGAATATAGAGGAGGCCAAACAGAAGGCATTTATTTTGTGCAAACGGAAACACGCTGCCAAAACAACTGTAAGAACTGAGGAGCCACTGCAATCACACACCATGTGGGATTCTATTCTGGATTAATAAGCATTTGCTAAAAGCTCTATTTTTCTCCTCTTTTTCCCCAGTATGGATTAAAATGAGTAGAACCCATCTGCATTATCCAGCTGTGTATATATTTAATAAGAAAGGAACAATGTGGGATGAGAATAAGAAAGAGACCCTACAGTAGGTGTTTCAGAAGTACAATGCTTCAGTGATCAGTAGATAAAATTACTTGCTGGTTATCTATCGGATTTATTTCATTTATGTTCTCTACATAAAGTGGAACCAACGAGCACTAAACTAAGCAGATACTGTTTTACTGCAGATAGAAGGCCATGATTCCCCTGGAAACAGAGGCAAGTGTCCAGTGGCATGCACCCAACATTAGGAAAGGGGGGCTGCACTGAGCATCAACATAGCTGTTTGGCTTGTCTCATTTCCTGAGAAGCCATGTTTCCCAGGAGGCAGCGTTCTGGCATAAAAGCATGACTTCCAGCACTCAGCATCACATGAATGCTCCCACACTGCCATGCACTTCTCTGTGTTCTGTGAATGCACTCTGGAGGCTTTGAGGTAAATAAATGGCTGAAAGAAAACTACCTTGTACTTTTCATGGGCAGCAGAGTTTTAAAAGCAAAGACATCACAAGAGTATAGCTGTAGCTACTTTTTTTAATCTCAGGGATAACGTAGAATTAGCGATAGCACCAAGATTCCACAGACCTAACCCCCTTGGCATCTGTAAACTCTGTCAAAACCAGTAACTGCAAATAATGTGATTTTTAGCTTAAGGCAGAATCTATTTAGCCTCTTCAGCCCAGTGGCTTCTGCTATCATCTAATGCACTAGGCAAGCTATCACTACTGTATGATGCTTGTATTATTATGACACCAGGGTGTATATCAATGAACAGCAGACCAAGCACATTTACTCACCTAATCCATTTCTTCATGCTTTGCAGAAAACCATGTGAGTGAGTAGATGTGAGTACTGCCTGATTAATAGGCCCCATCAGTGTTGGGCAAATGATGGGATGCAAAGTAATATGCCTGTTTGGGCAGTGATATTGACAGAGAATTCCACTTTATGTTTGACACCTTATTAGGTTTCCATTCCCAGCATCTAAGGAGAAGTTCTTAAGGACACCCAGGTAGCTCCTATGTATTTAAACAAACCCCTATTCATATTCTGAAGGTAAAATAAAATCAATCCATTGCTACTAAATGGAGAATTTCAAAATACAAGAATTTGGATTGTTACATTTTTAAGATTTTGGATAAATAATTGAATTGCCTATTGCCCTTTAAACTGTGAAAAAATCTCAGTACAAACTATTAATCTCTACAGTACATTTTTTTTTTATCAAAATTGGCATATAATAGCACTAAATATTACAGTGTTTCAGAAAGAAAAATTCAAATGTTAAAACCTTTGGTTAAAGCCTTTATAACTAATGATTATAATAAGATCTTGTAACAGTTAGATCAAGAATTAATAAAAATTTTACATTTTCTTAACTGAAATTGGGTATTTATATGGAAATGTATACTTGTTAAATATAAACCTTAATGTCAACCAGGATATTTAGTCGCTCTCCGTGGTGCTGAATTTACACAGTTCAACTAAACTGCATAAATGGATAAGCTTCCAGTCAGACAGACCTGATGTTACTAAAATTAGTAGTAGAACATTTATTAAATTCAACATTTTCCATTTTACTAGATATAACAATATAACTGGATTACAAATCATAGCACAATTCACATGCATGTTACTGTATGTTTACAGTTTCTTATATGCTCGTTAGAAATTCTAATAAATATGTATGCATGTCTAATCATGTAACTGTATGGGTAAATTATGTTTTCTAAATCTAAGTAAACACATTTACACATTGAATGCTGTTTGCCTTTCTAAAGCACCTCTCAAAACTACTAAAGGGACATTTAGTCAGGGTCTCAAGTTCAATAATTTCAAAATTATTAATATGCAATTTATTGCCTCCAAGTTTAATACTTGTTTAAGAATATGCATTCCATCCTAATTATTTGGACATTTAAAAAACAGAACTTAGTTAAGTACAGCCTGTGTTTTTTTTTAATTATTATTAAAACATTAATCATAATCAAGATCTTCAAAATTTCCAATCTCCTTAATGTGGAAAAAATAATTCCATTGACTTTGCAGAGATGATATGGTAAAATAATAAATATTGTCTCAATATTTAATATTACCCAAAAGCCAAAACAATTGTTCAAGCATGACATAGAAAGAAACTAAAAAAAGTTGGAAAAGTACATTTCCCAGTTGATGGCGTGGGACCATCTAAATGACTCTGCAGTTACGTATACAAAGGCTGTGAAGAATCTAAGCTGTAACAAAGTGGGATCAGTAGGCAGGTGCTACGTTGAGTCATACACACATTCCCAGGATGTTAGTCACCACAGCCTTCTCCGGATCTCTTAGCAATAGCACAGTCACTGTAATGAGATGACGATCCTAAGCTCTCTCTGCGTTCATAATGATGACTGACGTGATGCTAGGGTGAAATTACAGGAGATTTTACAATTTCTTTAGTAGTATTATAATTTATTATATTAATAATTGGTCAGTTGGGTCAGTTATCCTTTACTAAGCAGGTGTGGGATGCTGAGAACTGTGCTTTTGGAATCTATGAGAAGGAGTCATCTGGATTTTCAGTACATTTTGCTGCTGCTTCCATTAATAGTGGCTGCTGTTAGCTTTTATGTAAAAAACAACAGCAATCAAAGCCCTTACTCAGAGAGTCAGAGAGACAGAAGGAGAAAGATCAAGAGCATAGGTAAGGGGGACAAAGACACTACATAACACATGTGACTGCTTCCTCTCTTGGGTATGCTTCATGTCTCTCATTCATCATATTTCTTACTCGACATGATGTCATTCTTTTTTCAGTTCAACAAATGAAAAGCATAAATGACAAACCCAGTAAACAAGGTTATTTGAGAAAATGGAAAGCAACAAGCGGCTTATCCTCATTCAAGACTATTCACATTCTCCTCTATCTACACTTTAACGTATATGACAACCAGCACGGGAGGCCTCACATGGCTCTGGAATTAAAGAGATAATTATCTGTCTCTGATGATGAATGTGTTTACTGTGCTAAATGCCGAGCTTTTTCATCAACTCAGAAACTGCTCTCGCTCCGAGGCAAACGACTGCAAAATACATTATTATATGCTGCCATACCCAGCACTTCATATTCCTGTTTAAGGGTCATGAACTTTGAAGCGGCTACTTTCTCCTTTCACCACATGCTTTACAGTTTAACACTCTTTATCTAATGTATGATGTAGAGAATTCATGTCTTGTAGACATTATTTTCTGTTTGTCTTATTAAAACAAAGTACACACCTCCAATATTGGCTAATGGCAGAGATTACAATGATGTGTGATCTGCTGATTATAATATGAGGATGATGTATTGAGCAGTGAAATATATCTGATTGAAAATCTATCTTCAGGTCAAAAGTCAATGAAGTGTTGCTTTGTGTGACTGAGAGTTGCCGAGCAACTAAAAAGAAAATTGTTATATATAGTATACACAGATTGTGGACATGCACCATCTTAATGAAGATTTGCTTACTTTTTAGCAGGAACACATGCCAGAAAGGATTCTGTATATAATTTGACTTGAAACCATTTCAGCAGCTTGGCTAGGAAACAAAAGATGAATCGGTGTGCTCTGAGTATGCAGAATAATGAATAAATAAACAAAACTGCATGAGCACTTGGAGTGATTTCATTATCAATTTAATTACAATAGCCACCCAGTGTAATGACTGTATCACCATCACATATCACCACCACCTCTGAATTCAGATGATGATGATTTGCAAGAAATAATTCCTCTGAAATGTAATGGAAGTTAAGACTGGGCACAATTTGTTAATACTTGTATAATTTCTTAAATTCATAATGTTGTTTCTGCAGTTTTGGTGAAATTACAGGTCAAAAAATGTAAGTTTGACTTCTTCACCTGCTTTAATTAGATAATTAGGCTAATGATCCTGAAATCCAGCATGAAAAAAAACCTTTCATTGTATAAATATAGCTCTTTAAATTATTTTCATTTCAAAATGATAACTAATAAAGTATGTTCTATACTGCTTGCCTTATTGATATATTTTGTGATTATTAATCACAAAATATAAAGCAAAGCCTACCTGTCCCTGATCCATCCATCCATCCATCCATCCATCCATCCATCCATCCATCCATCCATCCATCCATCCATCCATCCATCCATCCATCCATCCATCCATCCAGTGGTCCCCCGGAACTCGCTTATTGTTATACGTCTTAGAAAAGTTCTGAAAATCTGTCAGTTTTGGACGCACTCCCCTCAGCCCCTATAGTACCTTAGTGAATTCATCTAGACATTAAGTCACTTTAATACAATAATAAATTTTTTTTATTTTATGGAATTTGTTAGTGTAGACAAAGTTAAAATGTTATTGTTTTACGTTCCTGAACATTCGTTCCTGCTGCGGATTCCTTGAGATTAACTTGCTGTTAGTTAGTTTCCAAATGAGAACCCGCAGATTTTCCCAGCTGCGAGTTCCGAATTGCATATTATTAGGGGTTGACTGTATGTTAAATAAATAAATACTTTGAAAATAGTCTGTATACAGTGGTGGATCAACAATTGGGTTATCGATTAAAAGGTCAAAGGTTCAAATACCACCAAGCTGCCACTTTTTGTCCCTTAACCTTTTCTGCCCCAGGGGTGCTTTATTATGGCTGACCCTGTGCTCTGACCCCAACTTCCTAACAAGATATATAAACAAATGAAGATGTGAATTTGGCAGTGCTGTAATATACACTGTACGATAGATAAATGTCGCTTTCTCTTCTCTTCTCTTCTCTTCTCTTCTCTTCTCTTCTCTTCTCTTCTCTTCTCTTCTCTTCTCTTCTCTTCTCTTCTCTTCCGCTCAGCTCTCTTCTCTTCCGCTCAGCTCTCTTCTCTTCCGCTCAGCTCTCTTCTCTTCTCTTCTCTTCTCGTCTCTTCTCTTCTCTTCTCTTCTCTTCTCTTCTCTTCTCTTCTCTTCTCTTCTCTTCTCTTTCGCTCTCTTCATTAAATTCTAAATGCTCAGTAAAAACTAGGAGTGAGCAAGTTACATATATGACAGTCTTTGTATGATTCATAAATGCATAATTTTGTCCTGCTGCTGAAACAATTTACATACAGTTGTTCTTAGCTGCAAGCTATAATTGATCACACAGACTTGACTTGAGTGATCAAGACTTGAGTGATGAGTGTGCTTGTAATGTTCATTATGAACATGCACAATCCTAAATTAACTCAGCATGAAGTTTGTTAGCTGACTGTTTTTTTTTTTAACTGAATTTAGGTATGTTATATCTCTTTTCTTTATCTCTCTTCTCTCTAGAAACTGACAAGAAAACTGAACTTACACTGTACTTACATAAGGGCATATGGACAGGTGTTTTTTTTCAGCAATGTTCTGCTATGCCTCCTGCAGAATTTTATACAAGTTTGTGCTTAAATTGTTTCAGTTCTAGTAGAGCAGTGTGACAAGGTTAAAGTCAGGCTGAATATGCTAGTGTTTTACTTTCAGCACAGTCCCCCCCACCGCTCTCTCTCTCTCTCTCTCTCTCTCTCTCTCTCTCTCTCTCTCTCTCTCTCTCTCTCTCTCTCTCTCTCTCTCTCTCTCTCTCCATATACCTGCTGTATTGCTCTATGGTGTTTTATGGGTTACAACTGGAACATCACTTGCAGATTTCATAAAAAGGGCAAAAAAATATATAATTTGACAAGCGGTATATTTTTGAAGGATTCTGCTATACCATGATTGCCAATGATGCTGAATTTAATAGAAGGTAGTTTAGATTTATGGGACAGAAAGAGAATGTCCTGAAGCCACTGCGGTTTTGCTAATGCTATGTTCCTATAAGGGTCAGATATTAATCATTTATCTGAATTTGTGTCACTCACACACATCTGGGAAACTCAGTAACATTTCTTGGGCTATGTGTAACGTTGAGATGGATAATAGCAAACTGCCAAGAGGTGCAACAGAAATTCCAAAAAGTCTAGTAATTAAGAAATAAAAAAAATAAAAATGACACAAAGAGGAAAGGAAAATTCATGTTCTGCTTAGCAAAGCTCTTTCATCTACCATATTAAATTACAAATGGTCTCCCTCTCCTAATATTAGCGCTGAAGTAAGTTCAATTCTGCCTTGCAAAGGTGACAGGAATGTCCAACGAGAAAATTATGGAGGTGCTAATATTCGAGGAGGTGGAAAGATTTACTTCACAATGAAACTGGATAGATTTAGCAAACAGTCTTGAATAGCATTAGACAATTAGAAAAGTGTGTGTGTGGGGGGAAGTATGTACATTATCGTACTGACAATCAGCTGGCGCCAATGATTTTATGCCAAGGATTTAAAAAAAAAACTCAAAGGCAACCCTAATGCTTCACATCCCAGAGGAAATAAATCAAACCTAAATTAATGACCACTTTAGACTTTTAGACACTTGATCAATTATTTACTTTTTGGTAGAAAATGTATTACTACAGCAACTTCCTTTCTACACCCATTGAAAATCAGGGCCAATTATTCCTGTTTCATCATTCTGCTTACTATATACATTTTTGATTATTTATAAATATAATTTTTCCTGACCAATAAAAAGTGCTAAAACGGGTAAAAATTGGGTTACTTTCACCTCAGTACGTGGACAGAAATAAAATCTCTTATAGTATCCTAAAATAAAGAATGGTGTTACCTTCTGGCTCAAGCTTTCTAGCTGAAGTCTGTGTTTGCACTCTGATCACAATACACACCCCCTAAACCACTGCAGGGCAAGAGCATGCCTAATAATCTGTTCTCTCGTTCTCATTTTTTTGTGCTGGATGTGTTCTCCTGCTTCCGGATGTGATGCTAGTACCTGATTCTTCTAAAGCTCATCTCACCCTCAGGACCTGCCTGATTCACCCTGGTACTTCTTCTGCTTGGTGCTTTTACATTTATGACTCACTTTCTGCTGCAGTGGTTTTTACATGAGGATACCCTAAAGATTGGGTTTTCCTCCAATCACAGTAATAACATATCTTCACATCTTCTACCTGCTTTTCTAATCATAAAGTCTCCTTTGCTGTGATTATCATATTAATAATTAATTGCATTTATGGTATCCAGTGTGCTGCTTTAAAAAAACTGCTCCTATAGTTTGAAGGATAAAATGACCAAACAGAGTACCACATGAAATATGAGAGCCAAACCTTTTCCTGGAGGTTTTTTTTAACCTCAACCATATTGAACACCTTTGGGATGACTTGGAATGCTGACTACACCCCAGGCCTCCTCACCCTACATCAGCATCTGAACTTTACTAAGGAAATTGTGGCTGAATAAACAGCTTTAATAGAACACGTGGTTAAGATGTTAAATTGCTGCATTTTGTTTTGAATGAGTGCTTCATTTCTCATACCACGAAACAAAGTTTCTAGAACAAAACCAAGTATAAATCTCTGAAGGTTTCTTTCTCATGTTGTCTCAGGAAGTTTTTCTTTTCTTTGCCAGTTTTGATTCTGGTTTTCTCATTCAGGGTCTTAAATCTACCTCAGGATTTTTGTATAACGTCTATATTTGTTATATAATACTATAAAAAAACCAGTGTAGAAATAAAACTGTATTAATCATTCAAACATTCAACCTTAAACCATATCTAGCCTTTGTAGACAACAGGATTACTAATATAAACAAGATATGTAATTGCTGCATTTTCTTTGAACGAATGTTTTAGTTTTTCAGACTACGGACTTTTCCTGTTATTTTACTCAGTAGAGATATAGGGAAAGACATTTCTTTGTCTGACATGACTGTTACATAGCTTGTACATGTAAAAGGTCAGCTGTTTTACTAATAGCCTAAAATAAGATGATACAAACATTATCGAAGAAAGATACGTGTGCTTTTTTACACTGTCCATACAGGTCTCTTTATTTAGAATGATACCTTCTGTTTTACTGTCCATCTCCGTTACATGTCTAAAATCGTAAGTTTTACAAAAAAAGGTATATTTACATTTGCAGACTTTTGAAATTTATATTTAAAGATTCTGACTTAAGAATAAAGAGAGCTAAACTGTACAAGCTTCCCTGTGATCAGAGCAGACATGTGGCCAGACAGTTGGACCTGTTTCCTCAAACCTTTTATTTTTTTATACACTGCATGCATTTTGACTATGTGGAGTAGATAATGATGAAGTCTGACTTAGTGCTTGAGGAGAACAATCAAAAGAGCATCTTCTCAGTAGTTGCAGCAATTATTGAACAACAGAGAGTGAGAGAGAACGAGAGAGAGAGAGAGAGAGAGAGAGAGAGGGAGAGAGAGAGAGAGAGAGAGAGAGAGAGAGAGAGAGAGAGAGAGAGAGAGAGAGAGAGAGAGAGAGAGCTATGGCATTGAATGACATAGCAAGGGAGAAGAGGAAGAGTTAGGCAGACCGGCTGGTGGAGAGGAGAGAGCGCTTCACATCTGTTTCTAAAATGATGAAGCAGGCTGTGTCTGCACGCACCCTTTCCCTCAACACATCCAGCCCAGATCTGTTTGTTTTTACGCTGTTATCAAGAGTCCAGACGGTTGTTTACCTGACACTAATTTCAATTAGTCATCTAACTGTCTCCTGAAATGGATGAAGCTAAGGATGTAGCAGTGGGACATGGTCTCTTGCAAGTCTTTTACATTATCACACTTCTGCAACAGTGGCATGAGGCATACATGTGCTAAAGAGAGTTATGTAGATTGTTTCAGTCAATGATGTTTGTTACTCATCTTGTAAGAAATGTTCAAAAGTGATTACATTTGTAAAAATTTTTTTGTTTTGTTATTTATAATCATATTTTCAGCCCTACTATGTTTGGTAGTGTTGCAATCAGTTTAAAACATCAGTGCACAAAAATATATCACAATTCCTTGGATGTTTTAAACTACTAAAAATAATTATGAATTGGACTTTTTTAACAATCACTTATTCTAAAAATTAATTGGATTGTACATGAGTAAGAATGCCTGGAGTAAAAAAAAAAAACAAAACAAAGTAAAATATATAGTTCCTAAAATAGGAATCAAAATTCAGATCTAAAATATATTGAAAGAATGTTTAAAATGTTTATTTTAAAATAAAATTATTTTAACAATTTTATATTTTAACAATACAATTCAGTTAAAAAACTCATACACATTCATCATAGTTATGGACAAAATAAAAAATATTTGGGATTTTGTGTAAAAAAGTGTAAAATGTCATGCTGCATTGAGAATGACATTGTAATAGAAAGCAACATTCCAAATACTATTACTACTACTACAATTACTATTAATGTTGTTGTTGTTGTTATTATATATATATATATATATATATTTTTTTTTTATTAAAATTTTTTTCTTCAAGTGTAGAAATTGTTGTTGATTTTTTCATGCTACTCACTTCAAATTCTCTTTTAATCTCTCTTAAAGCTTTGGTTAGACACTTCATGAAAAACAAACAGCTCTTACACCATATCCAATTCTTTGAATAATTGATTACAAAAGTAAAGAAACAGTGAATTAAGTGAATTCAGTGGAACCTCGATACTCGTGACCTTGACACTCGCGACTTCGATAGTTTGCGACTTTTCATTTGGAACCGGACTAAGAGTAACTCGTGGAAAATCTGATAGTTCGCGAGACGCCGCAAGTGGCTCGAAAGGTCGGAGTAACATTTCAAAACACTTATAAAAATGTTTGAAAAACTATTTAATTTTTGTATTATTCATTTAAAAAGTAAATAAAACATTTCTGACAAGTACTTCACAATTTTTGTTGAGTTTACAGTACAGTACATGTACAATTCCCCTTGAAAAAGGAACCATCAAAAAAAGAGAGTCAAAACCTCGCGATTTTTTGTTACTCATGACAGGTCATAGAACGTAACCCCCACGAGTGTCGAGGTTGCACTGTATATCCACCTGGTTTTGTCCAGCATCTGTGCTCAGCTTTTCCATCCATTTGTCTCGTGATACTCAGCAACGTCGTCGCATGAAAGCAATGTGAATGAAAGCAATTACCTCCTGCATAATATGACTGTTACATTTAATACAAGCCTAATTTGGGTTTCACGCCAGCGAAATCTGTTTGTAATTTGTATTATTGTGCTAGAGCACAAAGCAGATTACAGAAGTGGCACTGCCAACATTTTTATGAGGTGTTAATGACAAATTCATTGCAGGGGAGTTTAGATACCGGCCTTTGGAAAGCAGAGGCCCTTAAAAAAAAGACCTTTAGCTTCCTTTTTCGTCTGCTGCCAAGAACGTGTGTGTGTGTGTGTGTGTTCTCGGAGTGTGTGTTCTCGGAGTGTGTGTGTGTGTGTGTGTGTGTGTGTGTGTGTGTCTTGGGCAGAACTCTGAAGATGAAATGGCTAATCGCTCATAATTCAAATGTCTCGCAAAGGAGATGTTGCAGATGGCAGAGAGACTGTCAAAACGTCCCTTCCTCTCTATCACAAATAATAGCACAGATAATGAGGGCTTTGTGCCAATGCACAATCATATACATATGAGAGGGGAATTGTATTGGATAGCAAATCAAATCAAGCCATATCGCATTCAGATCAAATGAGCCAGGCAGCTCGTTTCATTTTAAAGGCACAGAGGAACGGATTAGGACTCCGGGGTATTGTATTCTGCCGCAGTAACCTCTTTTATCCAGAGTACATAAGATGGACTCATTTAGGAGAATCACTGTAAGCGCACGGTAAATTGCTAGTCAGGCCAAGAAAACAATGCCAAGTTATACGCAAATTACACTGCAATCACAACGCCGGCGTTCATAAAGAGAAAAGAGCATTACCCTCCAGAAAAAAATATACATGCAAAATCATATAGAATATTTGCTCAATGAAAAACTTGCATTGTCACTAGCACCAAAACAATGTGCTATTTAACTTCCGGCAAGTAACTCCATGACCAGTATATTTGGATAACAGTAATAGTTAGACAGAGAGCGACTTTTGAGTTTTCACTTCCCTTTAGTTGCCTTAATCATACACACAGCACAAGGATCTGTTCAATTCCTCCATTTAATTCCTCCCATGACTTTACTGTCATTTGTAGCCTGTTGGCTTCGCCTATTTTGAACGTCTGACATCTGCATGAGGAGATAAGAGAAGATATCTATGGCACCAATTTATACCAAAATATACCATACATCTGTAAAACATGGTAATGCTGGTAAAATAAGGATACACCAATGTCATTTGCACAGAAGTCTGGAACAGTCTCTAGTTTGTAGTGCTGTGCTTTAGTTAACCCCCGTTAAAATGAAATGAACAGTGAATAAAGAACTACATAAAAAAAAAAAAAACACCAGATTATTAGTGATTTTTTATTTTTTGGCATTCACAATTAACACTTTTGGGTTGTTGGCTATTCGGTTTGATTTGTTTTCTTACTGTACAAAAAACTGAAATTAAATAAAACAAAAGCAAAACAACAAAAACAAGCATCATAAAACTCATTCATTGTTCTTGAGGGAAAAAACTTACTAATAAATAAATGTTCAAGAAGGCCCACTCAAAATACTAGAAAGTTACTATTTTAAAACATTTTATTTATCACATACATATTTATCTTTCTGTTTTTTTGCCAGTCCAGCTCTCTAGAACACATATTTCCGCAGCTCTGTCAATAGGTTCCATTTACGCCTCTTTTGGCTCAATTTAGAAACTCAGATCTTCAGAAATGTCACGAGTTCAGTTGGATCTGTACTAAGATCACCTCGCTCAAACGGTCTAGACGATGCGGTGTTCTCACCTCCACAAATCAACTACACCATGGGGAAACTGGTACCAGATTTTGGTATTGTTTTAGTCCTGTCTCTGCCGTTGCCCAATCATTGGTTTGTTATCACATTGTGTTCATCTGTTACGTGATAGTCTTTGATTAGTTTTTCTATGTATGTCCTGTCGTGAAATTGATTAAACCTGTGACTTGGTTTCTTGTTGTCACATTCAATTTGGTTTTCAATCTTAACTGTGTTTTGTCAGGAATTATTATATTATCCTTTCTTGATGATCCCTGTCTGTGGTTTGACCCCTGCTATGGACTTGAATTATGATTCTTGTATTTGTACCAATAAAGCTCATAAATGATATTTACAAATGCTAGCCTCTTGCCACATGTTACAAAGTAGAACATATCCAAAAAAAAATGTTTCTCTCTGAAACAGAGTGGTTGAATTTACAGACAAAATAAAATGTCAAATCAAAATCAAAACTGTTTTTCTAGGCATGATTCATTTGTATCAAAAAACACAGAAGACGGTTTAAAGAGGCTTTTTCAACCTTTATACAAATTCTGATGATCAGGATGTCAACTTGCAACACTTGAGCAAGTGTTTAAAACAAAGTGAAACTAGCAAGGAGCAACCCTAACTACGTGTAGATGTGGGCTGACAACCCAGTCCATTGGTTTTCACTTATATTACACCCACTTAAATATGGCAATTTCTTTACATTGACATTTACATTTACACCATTTAGCAGGCACCCTTATCCGGAGTGACATATAAAAAAGTGCTTAGAGTCTCTATCAATTAATAAATCAACACTGGTTCTATAGATTCATTCATTATTCATTTATTTAAAAGAAATTATAGCACGTGTTATTTTATAAACAATAACAAAAACAAACAGGTAAAAAAATAAGTGCTAGTTTAAGTGTTTCAGGTATGTCTTCACCCGTCACTTGAAGATAGCCGATGATTTAGCATCTTGTGGAAGTTCATTTCACCTCGATGCCACAACAGAGAAGAGTCTTGATAAATCTCTTTTCCTACCTCTTCACAATCACAATCACAAAGAAATACATCACAATGTGATGACAAAGGTGTTTTAATTCCAAAACCACCCTCAGACTTCTGTTATAAATGAGTTTCGAAATTAACAGTTTTTTTCTGTATTTTGTTCTTAATAAAGGAACATTTAAAAAAATCTAGTCTATGATTACTACATACAGTATATGCTATTCACTGCATCTTAAAATTTGGAGCATCTCTTTACCCCATGTACATTTAAACTGTCCTGGCCAATCAGTTTCACTGAAGACATTCTACTCTTCCCCCTCATTTGGAAAATGCAGCAGAGACAACGAACATACTGCCACTGCAGCGGATTACCTCAGCTATGATTCTTGTACTGTTTCACTGGTGTTAACGTCAGTACTTGAAAGTAATACGTTAGCGTAAGAACCCTAAGGCGACACTGTTGATCATAAACTCACCTTCACTTGACCTCACTCTCAATCATAACAGTCCTGCTGGCCTCCTTCAAGCACCTGTCTTTCCCTGAACAAGGCAAGAGACACTGTAGCCCACTGACCTCACTGCAGCTCGGAAGAAAACAAGTGTTTGAGTGTGTTTATGTGTGTGGGGGCGCTGGGTGCACAATGCCAGCTCAGTGCGAGTGCTGTGGGAGTCAGGGGGACACAGAAAGAGGGACTGAGAATCAGAGTGTGGGAGAGAGAGGAAGAGAGATGTGAGAGTGCGAGGGAGGCTAAGAGCATGTGGGAATGAGATAGAGGGTAGAGAATCTCTGGGAAAGCTGAAATGAAGGGAGCTATTGAGCACGGGCTGCTCGCCTCTGCCTTCATTAACATGCGGATGGGAACATCTGTCCACACTTTGCCATGACGGCTGAAATATTTATGACTTGCTGTTTAACAAAAGAGAACCTGACTTATGAGCCCATGGGTTCATCACTTTCTCCCTCTAAATTCTCTCTCTCTCTCTCTCTCTCTCTCTCTCTCTCTCTCTCTCTCTCTCTCTCTCTCTCTCTCTCTCTCTCCAACCCACAACACTGAGCCTGGCGTGCTGCTTTGGCTGATAATGGTGATGCTGAGTGACAGTTTTTAATCCTGTCCTCCTCTAATGATATTTGCTTCTCCTCTGCACACTTGTCGGCTATCAAAATGTCACAGGCAGATTTACACAAGTCCAACCTACCAAACACAGCTTATTTTAGCTTGCCGCTTCGCAAAGAGTGGGAAATCCATATCTAATAGAAATCAATAGGGGGAATTTACATGAGGCATCACTGAGCTAACAGACATTAATGTCTCCATACACAGGCATGAATCAACATACATAAACACATAAAATAAGTGAGGATATGTGTTCACTTCAGACCTGCAGCAGCAGATAAAACGGGGAAACACTGTGATCTTTTCTAAAGTAACAAGTTTTTAGGCCATGTTACACTTCCTCAGTAGTGTACAAAAAACTGTGTTGAAATATAATAGCAACAGTAAATAGCCATACAATCAATTCCTCATTCAATGTAAAACACAAACCTTTATGACTGTACTATTCTTTGTATTTAAATTGTGATTGTTTTTTGGTTTCCTCAAATACCGAATATTTTATTTTTATCAGGACATTAGGAAACAAGCAGAAATCCAGTTTAGCTAGAGTTGTGTAACTAAGATTATATGTAACCTTTTACTTAATTCAACACACATCACAAACACCTGATTTATTTTATTATTATGATTTAAAAGTGTACCTTAGGTGGTAGCAGATCGCACAGACATATTTATGTATTTATGTATTTTCATTTTAAACCTAAACTGTGTCTATATTCAGCATTTAGATGTTCATCCAGATAATTACTGTAACTAATTACTCCTATTCTGATTCGAAGATTCCAATATATATAAAAGATCCTCGCTTGTAATGTACATAGTTGAAGATAAGATGCACTGTATAATAATGCGCAATTAAAATCATGTTTAGGATCAGGTTGAATTCTGTGTCTGATTTCTCTCAATATGTGTAAGAGGTTTTTCCTCACGATTTCTCTTTAAGGATCTAGAACTACAGAACATCTGGATTTTTGTAAATCTATTTTTGTGCAAATGTTTATTTCATACAAATGTCTATACAAAATAAAATAATCTTGAGCTTCATTTTGGCGCATTATCGTCCATCTTTTCACTAAAAATATGAAGCTCTTGGAGGTATTTTTGGTTGTCCCTTAAACATATGATGTGGAATAATACAATACAGCAAAGTCGTTCTGTCTCAGAAATAGTTTGAAATAGAATTTATTTTTGGAAGCTCAGAACCTTTAATTATCCAGTCAACTCTTAAAGCACCACTGAAGAACAGTTAAGTGTAGGAACCTTTATAACTCTGACTGTGCTGTGGCTCAGGCAGCTGTAGGGCTTTGATGCGATTGCTCATCACAGAGCTGAATAAAGCACAACAGGCCTTCAGGGCATAATTACCCAATGTCAACAGTTAGTTCACTCACACACTGGCGTCACAGCAGGGTCTCATAGAGCCCTGAGCGTACTACTGATAGTCTGCTTATCCATATATGTCAGTTTCATGTCCTCAACATCACAGCCTCAGGAAAAATAAGTAAAGCTGTTACTTTGTCCTGTCTGTAGACTCTTAGTGGCAGTGACAGCAGCATCACCTCAGCACTGCTATATGGCTGAAGAGGGATAAGAGCTCTGCTGTTATCTGAATGCTGACAGTCAGATGTTTGGTGTCAGTTACTGAGAGATGACCCGCTCAATCCATCAAACTGCCTATATATACTGTATATATATGTATATATATATATATATATATATATATATATATATATATATATATATATATATATATATATATACTAAAGACATAGAGAGAAGAGACATTGGACATCTCTAACCTGATAGGCTTGGATCTTTGACTTTTTATGGACTCTGGGAAGCCACAATAAGTGTGTCACACACATGCACACAGCATCAAATGTGCACACTAAACACTATGTGCAGCTGTAGATCGCCTTAAGAAAAAGAAAAAAAAAAAACATTTGTGCAGAATTTGGGAGTTAATGGGATGGAAAGAAAGAGGTCGAGCCGCCTCAGACAAATAAGTCTCAAAATGCTGACAGGACCAGATTGGACAGTCTGCATTACAGTGAACAGCTGCTTCTACTGTCTTCTCTTCTTTTTCTTCTCTTTTGTTGAAGGGAAAACATGAAAAACATATATTTATAGTAAACAAGAAGATCCAAGCCTGATTACTGAGAATTTTTTCCCGTCAACTTCAAAGTCTGTTTTCTCACAGCCACGTTACAAAATGAGGAATTAGTGGACAAGACGCATTTGCATGCATCTGTTCCTCCACAATATGCACAGAGCAGCATGAGACAATTACAATAGTTGGCACAATATCACAAAAGCACCATATGAGCTTCGGAAATGAGTGCACTTTCTTGTAAAACCTAGCACCAACTCTATTATTGAAAGTCCAAAAAAGATTACTACAGCGGTTAGTTCTAAATGTTCCAAATTGTTCTAGATATTTTAGCAACAGTATGCTGAAAATGTGTTACAATAAATCCTGATGTGGCAGAATGACATTAATGACATAACCTATTTACTGAATTGTTTGATGTTTTTATATTACTGCAAGTCTATATTATTGGTTCTATGAAATTGCATTTACATTTATGGCACTTGGCAGTCATACAGCTGAGGAATTAAAGGTTAAGGGCCTTGATCAATGACCCAGCAGTGGAAGCTTGGTGGAGCTGGGATTTGAACCATTCCGCTCAGAAGTAAAACAAATTAAGTATTGAGCTACCACTTTCCGTAGCTCCCATTGCTAGTTGCTGCATTTTTCTCAACATTTTGTGTCATTGGAGACTCCCATATCTAATCACTTATGGTTAATTTTGCTTAGGTTGCCAGCTCTGGCTGTAAAATTATTGGTTTCCAGTCACTTTGTTGGTGCGAGTTGCTGTTTGTGTGAATGAAGCTTAGCCCTGTATTAGGCAGTTGAAAATAAACAACAATGTGATCTTGCTAACTGTCCAGCAGCTTGTTTTGAAGTTTTAGCCTTAGCTAAACAGACTAGTGTTTAGGCAAAAATGATTTAATTGTTTTTTGCAACATTTTCATACCAATTACATTTTTCAAAAATGCACAGAAGACCTGGAACTAGACCAAATAAATACTTTCTCAGAATTGTTGCAGATTTTGCATGTTAACCTTTGCTCCAAGATAGACATATCATAGAACCAAGATAAAACCATGTAGGTTCTTGGCTCTATGAACTGCTTCACAAACACAAAGACCAAGTTCATAAAAGTGCTGCAGTGGTTTAGACTCTTTGAGATCCTGTAGAATTTATACAGAGAACGCAGATAGTGATGTTAGATTGTGAGGATTATGCATGCACTTCAGATCAAAGCTTCCCTTGTTCTCATAACAGAGCAGTGAGTATGTGAAAAGAACATTTATGTTTCATTCATGTCAAATTACAGATGCTTTGATTGCATTTTGTACACACTCTGATTTTAAACTGACGCCAAGGAGCAATGGAAATAAAACTTCATTCATTTATTGGCTAAAATTGCACAGGCAGTCCAAGATGTAATAATTTAGAGTCACTGAAATGATTTCCAGCCTAGGATGAAATGCAGACAGTTGCATTTTGTAAACAACAGAAAAATGAATCACTAGATAATGGAAAGATTATTAAATGTACTGTATTGTGAAAAAGATAACAGTGAGGATATTCTGCTGCTTTCACGTGGACTCTGTGTAATTAAAGTGTAACTAAAAGGTCAGAAACCATTTAATGGAAAATGGATGTAAAAATACAACAACAACCATCATCAGTCTCTGTCACACATGGTTCATGTGTGAGTGTATGCAAGCGTGTTGCAAACAATAGAAAAAATACATTTAAATGAAAAATGTTACATGCATCATGTCAAATTAGAGTTGAGAATGTATAGTATAAAGTAAAAATTCTTCTCTTTGCAGCTGGTAATTGTGTTGCATTTGTATGTAATTGTACCTGCCTTAACTCCTATATGAACTTGTTCACCAATAAGGACTAGGACTTGATTTGAACAAAAGTCTCCAGAGCTGATGTTAATTTCTTTAATAGCAGGGAGTTATCAGTGCTTATCGACTGTATGTGCTAAACAGGCAGCTTCACAGAGCAACAAAGAGCTGCATTCGAAGCATTGCTGTGCTTTATCTCATCTGCCATCAGCATCAGTGGCACTTCCACTCACCCTGTGGCTGACAAATAGCAAGAATATATACTGTATATGTGGCGTTCCCACTGACGTGCATCACTCTGATTTTAGCATATGCAATTAGCTAAGATAGGTGGAAAGTCTCTCCAACCAAATTTGCGCCTGCACATGTGAATTCCACTTTGTTTCCTCTCATGAGGTTACACTCCTTAATTAGAACACTGTGATAGAGGTGTGTTCTCCTTCACAAGCCTCACAGCATTATTTTTAGTGCTCTATGCCCTTGCAGGCAAAAAGACGCTCAGTCATGGCCAGAAAACATGTTAAAAAAGCTGCCATTATTGTTAAATTACCCCATGACAGAGTGGAGTGATTCGATGCCCATAAGAGCAAGGTGTTGCTTTTATTCCTCTCAAAGTATAGCAATTTGGCAACAATATATATGTATGTATATATGAATATATATATATATATATATATGAATATATAAATATATTCCCCGCTTTAATTATAAAATGAAGTAAAATGTTACTATAGTACAGGACTGTATCCATAAAATAGCATTTTTGAGGTGGCGTCCGTTTATCGCGGGCGGTTTTGGACCGTAACCATCGTGCTAAACGGGGTATTACTCTCTCTCTCTCTCTCTCTCTCTCTCTCTCTCTCTCTCTCTCTCTCTCTCTGTATATATATATATATATATATATATATATATATATATATATATATATATATATATATATATATATAATAATATGGTGTTTTTGGCAATGCTTTTTATCCATTTATCCAATTTTATGCCTTTCCATCTATTATACATTTAATGTTTTCAGACATACAGGTTGGTTATTAAATTATAGCAGCTATAAGCACTGCTTTCTTCATCGGTATCTTTTTCTTGATGTTATTAGGATACAAATCACAATATGAAACGATATTAAAAATTTCTCTGTCCTGAAAAATCGTTGTTAAACAAAAACCCGTTTTCTTCCTTTAAATCCGTTGAATTGTAGCCAAGTTGTTGTCTGAGCCGCTGTTATAGAAAATAATGAAGCACCTGCTTACCAATCAGATTAGAAAATGTAATCACATCATGGTAGGATTTCCTACTGTATGCTCTCTCTCCTGTAGCAGAACAAGGGGGAAAAATCCAGTACTTTTCTTAGCATGGATTACGTTTTGTTCATAGTAACAGCTTGAGCAGATTGCACGAAAGTGTGGCATCCATCTCAGCATCTCTGTGCGACAGTGGAAAGTCGCCATCTTCTTTAACGTGGACAGGGACAGCTAATGTTTTATGTCTTTCCTCCCTTCTTTATTCTATGCCCATGGTCACTTGTGTGTCTGCCAGCAGCCCAGCAAAGCTTCATTAGAGAGAAACACAGACCCTGATTAGGACCCCAATTTGAGGAACGAGCCACCAAATGCAATCTAGTTGAGTCCTGATTGCTGGCCTGAGGACAGCCAGAGGCTGAGAAATTCTTTCGGTTGGATTTCTAACCCACAAATCATGAAGCCTGCCTCATATTCGCAAACTTTCTCTGTTCCAGCTCTGGAAATGTTCAGCAAAAAGGTCATGGTGCTTCATCAGAGTGTCTGAGCTCAATTGGTATAATGAGAACAAATTCTCTATGTCCTTTGCTTGTACGGGGCTGCAGTGTTGTCAGCCTTAAAATTAGCAGATTCAATGCGCTTAATTGTGGCCAAATTAGCTCACAGACATAGCAGCTATTATTCAGAGTCAAGTATAATTACACTTACACTTTCAGTATGCTAAGGTCCCTACACTCTCTACATAATGTGTGATATATAGACATTTATATCCCAACCTTGTTTAATTTTCATTTCTGATTAGTCGGAAGTTGTTGATTAGTGTTTAGACAGTAGTGTGGGCTGTACTTCATTTCACAGCTTCATTTTAATGTGCTCTGCTATTG